>NC_143518.1:51914408-52264408 GCF_031878675.1 Megascapheus bottae | reverse complement strand
TAAGAGAGAGAGAGAGAGACAGACAGACAGAGAAAGACATGCTTTTATGAGTGTTTTAGTGTGTTGTTTTTTTTACCTAGAAAAAGTTGGTGCATGTATCTGTGTATATTGAAAGAGAAAGAACTGACTACAATCTAATTACCCTGTCGCTATTTGCCAGGAAGAATGTAATTTTAACCAAATCTGTGGCTGGATAAAAGAGACATCCATTACAGAAACTGCATTTTAAAGCATAGAACAGGGAGGGGAGTGTAGTATAGAAAGGTACAACAACCTATGAGCTCCTGGGTTGGGGCCTCATGCTTCTAAAAAAAAGAAGAGGAGGAAGAAGAGAAGGAAGAGGAGGAGGAGGAGGAGGAGGAAACAGATATGTAAAAGAAAGCCTAAAAGAAAGAAGCAAAGACTTCAGGACATACAACCAGCCCAGCTTGCCCAGGACTGTGGACATTCTTGGAAAACAGGGCATCAGCTTTAAAACTGAGAGACAATCTTGGGCAAAACAGGATGAGTTGGTCATCCAATGAGAAAGTAGAAGAGCAGTAGAAAAAGAAAGATATATAGGGTAAGAAAAGTAGTCGGCCGGGGCCTACCACATGGCTGCCAAAATGATCTAAACTAATCTAGACCATGGTCCTGACGGGCTTGTCTGTGGATTCCAGGAAAGTGCTGCTCAGAATTCACTCAGAACTCCCATTCCAACCCAGGCAGAGTCAGTGATGAGAAGATTCCCTTCTACAATCTGAAAGACTACGGCTGTGTGGTCCAGCAACCCTCTACTCTTTGCACAATGAACCTACTACTAATGTACTTTCTTGTCTGGTGGGGCTAGCCCAGACATGTTTCTCAGCCTGGAAGAACCCCAGAAAGGTAATGAGCCAGAGACATAGAGAAACTTTTCATTCTCTCCTTGTCTGTCATCCCACCCCGGCACAAATCATACATAGGATGCACAGAGAATGGCATTTGCCCAAGCTCCTTCCCACCAGGTAGGGCAAGCTTCCTGTCAACATTCCTATCTATGTCTTCCCAGGTTACATAGCCATCATCGTCCTTTTCACCACAGATCAGGGTCATTGATGCTTTTTATTTCTGACCTTCTCTGATTGAAACTGGTTTCCTTCCTAGCGGAGCTCATCTTTAAAACCCTAGTGCCCAGAAAAATGCCTGGTGCCGAGGAGTTCCTCATGTAATGCCTGATGAGTGAGCTGATTAATTAATGAGGTCATCAGTGTTGATCAGCATAATCTTTCACTTTGAGCCAAAGTGTGTAACACTTGCTAAATCCTATGACCCAGCGCTTTGTGGATTTGTAATGTAGCAGTCATTAAGCTACCTAAAAGGGGGGAGGAGGGGAGAGGCAGCAAGGAGGGAGGGAAGAGAGAAAAACATTTCAGAGTCCTGAGGGTCACCTGAGGCAGTACAGTGACCACCTCTAAGGACAAGCCCCAGACATGACAAGGTCTGGGGAAGAGGATGGAAACACTTAGGCATTTTCTTTGATGATTCTACTTCTTTTCTCTCACTTATTGGCTGTGATACTAAAAGAAGGAAAAAGAAACTAAACTAGGAGAAAGACCAGATGGACTGCTGAGCTCCAAACAGAAGCACAAAAAAGACAAACAGAATGGGGGGATGGGGGGAAGGAGCTTAAAAAGTACTTGGCCTGAGCACCTAAACCATTGATCTGATCTTGTAAAGAAGTCCATGGGTAATGAGGTGGCTGTACCGGGTCTGATCTTTATCCCAGTTCTATGTGTCTACAGTCAGGTGTGTTCTCTCTGAGTTACCAGCTGCCTATTTCAAAGTACAAGTAATAATCTTTCTGCCCCAGGTCTGTCAGGTAGATGCCTCTGAATGCTTCTAAAGAGGTAGCCTAAAGAAATTTGAAGCAGAGAATTTTCTCTGTCTTAAAATGACTCCCAGAGTCCAAGGACAGTTATTTAAAAAAAAAAAGTCTACTGGTATATTTAAAGTTTATGAACCTGAAAGCTAATGTACCTTCCGCTATAAAGAGCCAGGCACTGCTGGAGGTTTTTTGTTTTGTTTTGTTTTTGGTCTCCCCCCCGCCCCCAACTATCCAGAAAGTCAAACACTCACCAGGGAAGTCTGTTAGTAAATAAGGTTCATCTTTTGTAATGAGCAAGCATTTCCCTTCTAGTTAAGCCTGGTTTGAAATTCTTTTGTTCTGAAATTTCACCAAAGTCCTAATGCTTCACTGACCCCCTGTGGGCATAAGAAAGAAGTGCATGCCTCCTAACAGAATGGATTGACTGGAGTGGACTGGAGGAGGACTTCTTAAATCTTAACTGCCTGATGGAAAATTCATGTGAACTAAAATTCCACGTGCAATTCCATCTCCCACCGGCTCTACTGGAGCTCCTGAGGAGCTTACAGGTGCTTTGGTGAATTTGATGGATTCCCAGTATTGCAGAGCAGGCAGGGCACAGCCCACATTATCCCAGAAACCCAGTAAAAACACATTGTGGTCTCTTGAGTTCTACTCACATACAGAGATTCTGACTGTGTGGAGCTGGTAGGACCTGAAAAGGTACAACACTGTACTCAGCAAATGGATCTGACTCTTGATGTAAATATACAGAGCTTTCCTTGGAAAATAACCTAGTCCACCCATTTGTCTTCTCCATGAGGACATTAAGACGGTAGTTAAGAAGTTTGGTGCAAATGTGCACAGCTAATTAAGGCAGATCTGGAACCTGATACTAGTTCCTGATGCAGTCTTACCTTTTAGTGATCATTTATTATTCATTGAGCCTATGCCAAATGCCTTGCCATAAAACTCATCTACTGTGCAGAAGTAACATTAACCCAGGTTTTTATGTTACTCCCCCTCCCCCTTCCCCACATTCACAAGACACATGGACCTGACAGAGGACATAGGCTGAGGTATATAAGAAGTAGATTTCCCCATGACCAGTATAAGAAACTTCCCTGGGGTAAGCACCAGGAATCCATTCACCCTCTTTAAGGTTGAGGAAATGGAAGCTGAGAGGTGAGATGACACCAGGTTATAATGGAGACCACAAACCCAGCCTGGCATCCCAGCCTTGCCCTGCTCTGCCTCGGGAGCCCAGCACAGGCCTGAATCTTTTGTTACCCTCTGATGGACCATTTCCTGAAGGGATACCCATCTGGCCTTCAGAAATATTTTTGTTCTAAAACATTTGGCACCTGTAATCCTTTGCTACTGGGGAGCCTGAGATCTGAGAGTCACAGGTTGGAGGCCACTGGGGGCAAGAAAATCTGTCAGACTCTTAACTCCAAGTAACTACCAGAAAAAAAATGGAATTATGGCTGAGAGTGGTAGAGTTCTAGCTTTGATTGAAAAAGCTCAGGGATATCACAAAACTACAAAAAAATACACCTTTAACAACACTTTTAAATAAATAAAGTATGAACCTAGTACCTGCTAATAACACAACACAAATATTAAAAACATGCTTTCAAAACATAGTGAGACAAGTTCTTTTTTTTTACTTTTTGTGAATATTTTACATGTCTGGTTTAATAGAAGACTGGTGGAATTTTCAAAATTGTTTCTTTATTCAATCTATTCTTTGGATAAAGTAAATGAAGAAAATTCAAACACACAAAGGGAAAATCACTGCAATGGCCCTATCTAATAATTGTGGATATTCTTCAGTTCTATACCCCAATACAACAAATAACTGTTCCATAAAGGCTACCTATAATGTAGAATCTGCATTTGTGTCAAGAGATTTTATGTATTTTCTTACATTAAAACCTTTCTTGTCTATCATGCATTTTGAAAGGTTCTTTTACCCATAAATAATTTCGCAAGTATACACCTTGTCATTTGGAAAATATTGGTTCACTGAATTATAGAGATCTTCCAAATGTTGACATTTCATTCTATAACATCAAAATAATCACAATCATTAATATTACCACCTGTCTCATCAAAAAAGTTGTTTTAAGAACTTGAGGGCTGTCAAGATCACAGTGATGCATAAAAATATTCTAAAACTCCAATTTTCACTTGAAAGCTCAATTTTATTCCAGGCAAGACTATTGTTAGTTGTTTTTGTGAACTAACTGGACCACTGCATACATTTATTAGAAAATACCAGCCAAATGCCCACACCTGAATAATGATAGATTACCTACAAGTATTTCTTTCAAGGAAATCTTTTTTCCCTGAAGAAGAAAGAAAGAAAGAACAAGTTCAAGTCCAGTCCACAATTCAAACAATCATAGCATTGCTTTTCCTGAAGATGCTGCTGTGCAGCAGAAGAGTCTTATGAATAATTCTTATGTTTTCAAGCAGAGTAGGATTCTTTTTTAAGTCATGAAGGAATTCTAAAGAGAAACCAACCTTTTTGTTCTTCTTTTTTTATAGCAGCAAATATTGGATGGTAAAAAGAAAAGTATAATTGCTAAAAACATTTTGGTGCCACTGTTTCATTGACAGTAAGATGCCAGTAATTTTATACACTAATGATTTTACACCACCAGTGCACTATGAGCATGGTGGTAAAGGAAAACAATCTCGCAGAATTAGTACCGGGTGTATTCTAACCTCATGTGTCCTAGAGACATTCAGGATTCCAAGTACCGCACTTTGAGAACTACTGTGCTGTGATCCTCATTGTATATAGTGGATTCATTTCTGTCCCGTGCATCTAGAAGGGTGCCAGGCTCAGAAGAACTGAGGATAGTCTTGCTCAGATCACACCCTGTGATCTTGACTTTTAAACGAGGAATCCTTTCTGGAAAGACTGCTCCTCTGTGCATGGGTATCTTCGAGACAAAAATAAAACCAGTTAATTAAGTGAGGGCACTCAAGGCTTCAGCCAATACACTTCCTGTCTTTCTCCTTATCTGTTTCCTCCATTCCATGAGGAAAAAACGGACTTGAGTGGGTGTGCATTGCCAGGAGGAAAAAAATCCTGTATCTCCCAAGCATTGCATTCTACCATCTACCTATGCATGGTGCAGAGAACATCAGCAAAGGCTTTGTTCCTGTGGATAACACAGCCGGAGCCCTGGGTCTCCATGAAACTCAAGGCGCTCTGGACAGTTTCCAAAGGCTGATACTCACAAACTTTATCTCTTTCCTGCATCTGACAAAGGATATCAGTTCCCAAGAGAAGAGAAAGGAACAAGCCTGGATTCTCTGTTCCCTGAAGCTAGTCCTGTGCTTTGGGCTGAGAACTCTAGCATCAATCCCTTCATACTCTCCCAGGAGCAACTAATATGGGAGTCACCTGCCCTAGAAAGTAGTTTATTTGTGTGATGTAGGATAGAACTGGGCTCAGCATAGATGCCACGGCAGACAACTGAACTTTCATTCTTAGCGGCCTCCAGAAAAGATGAAACAAGCCACTCGTGAGTGGGACGTATGATTTTGAAATCAGCTGTGTGTACAGCCCACCAGTGGCTGCTCAGCCCAATAATTAGAGTGGAGGGAAGCCCAGTTGACAAGTTAATAGCAGTGCTAAAATCTCAAAGGGAAACGGGCAAAGAGTCTGTCATTAAGGTAGAACAGAAAGGTGGCCCTCAGGAAATAGCCAAAATGCACAGAGAAGATGAAAGAGAAACAGGTGGGACCCTAAGAGATCGGAACCTTTCCCAGTTCTGTCAGCCTGCAGGGGCAATTTTAGCTCATGCCTGCTTTTCTCTTGTTTCTCCATCCCACAAAGGCAAGCTAATGGAATCAGCGAGAGGGATTTTATGGATTCTGGACACTCAGAAGCACCTCTATGAAGCCAAGGTCAGAGATCCATCCGAGAGTCTTTCTTCCTTCTACACTGGGAGGTGAACTCAGTCACTGAGCATGGTTCCAAGAGAGATGGTGCATGATAAGCATGGCTTGCTCCAGGCTTGACACTCCAATAGTAGGGACAGCTTCTGAATGATGGGCTGGCATTCAGTTGGATGGCTGATGTGAAGCAAAAGAAGGCCTACAAAGAACAGCCTGATGTTCGTAGTCAAAGACTATGTCCTACCCACCTCAGAACACACCTTGCAAATCTACAGTGCCTCCCCAGTGACAAACTCCTTTATGTCTCAGGGTCTTGGACTACTGTGATCTTTCCTGATTCCTTTTGCGAAACTTTCCTTGTCCTTTCTTTCCTTCAACTAATAGAGCTTGTGTCCTGTCCTTTCACTAACTAGGCTTTCCAACTCTATTCTCTCTGTTGTCTGTCTCTGTCTCTGTCTGTCTCGCTGTGTGTCTGTGTGTCTGTGTCTCTCTCTGTCCCTCTATGTCTGTGTCTGTGTCTGTCTCTCTCTATGTCTATGTCTGTGTCTCTATCTCTGTGTGTCTGTGTCTCTGTGTGTCTGTGTTTCTCTCTCTCTCTCTTTCTCTCTCTCTCCCTCCCCACCTCTCTCTCAGGAAGTGGGGAGCAAATCCAGGGCTTACTAGGCAAGCTCTCTACCACTGGATCTCTACCACTTTACTACATTCCCAATTCTTTTATATAAAGCAATTTGCATAGATATATCAAGCACCAGCTCTCTGACCTTGCTCAGCTTGGTTTTTTGTGGGTTTGTTTTTTTTTGCTTAAAAAAGCCCCTCTAGTATTTTCATATGAACATTAGAAATATGCTTTATTTTTACATTTTCCCCCAAAATACCTGTGAGGAAGGCACCGTTGTGGTCAGCTTCAATCATTGTACCCGACACATGATAAACACTCAGTGAGTACATGATGCTCAAATTGTATGTGCACAATATGCAACCTGCTTTGCAGGTATAGTCACCGAGCCTGAGGCATATTAAGCACTAGGGACACATGGAAAGGGGGACAGCACAGCTCAAACAGGAATCCAGGTGCAGCCTTCTCCAAGTCTGTGGCAGGAAGACTGAAGAACAATTGTCTTTTCCCTTCACACTGCTCTGGATAAAACCCAGCACTGGAGAGTTCCACCCAGCACGGGAAGTTTGTCTGTTGTACATTTCACATACTAACACTTGATAGAAATCAGACCTGCATAATTTGGAAGGCCTGAAGTTTGGTCTTGGCTCTCTGGGAAGACAGCAAAAGGACCTCTGGGTGTTATATAAACTACCTGACATCAGTTCCTCCATCGATAAAGCAGTGTGAGAATATGACATTGTGCTAAAGATTATTTTATCTGTGATTATGATAACTTGAATGTCTACTCAAGGGATCCCAGGTATTCCCTGTCTCTCAGGTGAGACACAGTATGTGGAGTTGGCAGGTACCCTGAAATTCCTACAGCAGACAGCTTCCAGAAAGTCTAATTAGCAGCTTTGCACCCTGCCTGGTCGCAGGCAACTCTGGATCTCTGGAGAAGCTGCCATCATCTCTTCCTCTGATTTTAGTACTTGTCTCTGCTTACCTGTGGTGATGAAACAGTCTCAGCGTTTCCATAATGCATGACTTGAGGAACGGGGCTGGGCTCCAGTACCACTTCTCAATGCGGTGATATAGCACCAAAAAGGCATCCTTCATCATGTAGGAAGCACTCCTGCACTGCAGTGTCTGTGTAACTGCCTCCAACATACCCATGTGATACATCATATATTTGCCTAAATCAATATTTTCCTGGCACTGAGAAGCCATCCATCCATCCATCCATCCTATTTCATTTGAGAAAGGCCTCTGTGTTGCATTGACTCGGGCTGACAGGACCATAGGCCCTTCTTTGCCACCTGATGGGGGATGTCCTGATGAATGATGGTTTTATAAATTGCCATCTTGGGAACAGAGCCCCCAGAAGTTGGTCAAGCCTGCCCAGCAATTGAACAGACAGCAAGGAGATGAAGCATGAAGGGCAAAGACACATAGAACATGAGCAGGAAAATCTCTTGGCCCAATGTTCAGATGTAACAGATGAGGAAACTGAGGCTTAACAGGGAAAAATAACTCATTCAAGGTCAGACACCTAATTATAAATGGGCATTGGATTCCAACCATGCATGTCATCCCCAGAGACTCTGACTTTGCTTTTATTTCCTTGCTTGTTTATTAACTGTCCAGCAAAGATGGAAGGTGGTGGTCCCTGTTCAACTCCCAGAAACACAGAGGAAATAAATGTGAATCCTGCTCAGCACCCAAAAGACTCTGGAAGGTACTCAAGTACTTAGGTGTGAATAAAATCCAACGTCTGCTCCACAAAAATCTCAGCTTTAACCTATGGCTGAAGAAACAGGATGACGAAATAAAGATAACTTGTTAATATTCACCTGCCATTGTGTCTCTTAAACTCAGAAACATATAGCATCTCTAGAGGATTGATTGGTTCCAAAATGCATGGATGCATAAATCCCTTTAAAAATGTCCTAATAGTTGCATGTAACCTGTCTTCATCATCTTGAATACTTTAAAGCATTTCTAGATTATTTATAATACCTACTGCTATGTGAATAATCATTACAGTATCATTTAGGGAACAATGACCACCACTTCTCCCCACCCCCCAAAAATTGTCTGTATATGTTCAAGGCAAGTGCAATTACTTTCTAAGTACTAGTTGAATTCATAGATAAAGAATCTGTGAATACAGGCCCAGTATTGGTACCTCACATCCTATAATCCTACTTAGGAAGCTGTTATGTAAGGATCATAGTTTGAAGCCAGCCCAGGTAAAAATGTCAGTAAGATTCTTCACCAAATAGCCAGATGTGTAGGTGTGGCTCAAGTGGTAGAGCATAAGCCTCAAGTTAGAAAGCCAAGCAAGCGTACACAAGACCCCCAAGTTCAAGCCTTAATACCATCAACACCTGCCTCGTTGGTTAGCCTCTGCCATGGATTTTCTCTGCCCATCACTCTACAGGTCATATCCTTACACACAAAGTCATCCAGTACTTCCCAGAAACCCTCATACCAAATTCTTGGGGATACCTTGGCACTGCATATGGGCAACGTCCTGGCTCAGGGAAGTCTGCCTCGAGAGCTTGCTAGTTAGTACCTATCAATCACTGCCAGTTTCAAGGTATCACATGGATGTTCCGAAACCTTGGGAAGTGGCTTGCGGAGATGCAGCACAATCCCCTGTAGTCTGATAAAATAGATGAAACTAGTCTTAGGAGCATCGATAGTGGTCAAATGTAATCAACTAATTAAGAAGCAATTTAAGGCTATAGTAACTTTGTTTTTAATATAAATTTTTAGTTGTGAGTTTAGATGATTGATTTGCAATGGTGTCGATGCTTAAGTGCTGGATGAATAAACTTTTTTTAACCTCTGGCTCTGAGGAATAAGCTGTGTCAAGCTAGTTGCATATGGTGCTGTGTACCAGTCTTCCTTCCTGACAACTCCTCCATTCTGGCCTCTTGGTGTTTCTCCTGGAGTTTATCAACAGCTTCTTCATCTGTCCCTCAACTTTCTTCTACCCTACTCCAAGCCATTCCATTTACCTTTTTGAAATGGTGTTCCTAGTCAATTCCGCTCAAAAATGTGAACAGCTCCCCAGTGACTCCAAATGGAGTGTAAATTCTTTTTTAAGTAGTCGGGGCCTGTGGTCTCGCCCCCGGGGGTCCATAAGATTCCCTAACTTTCTTTCCTAGTTTTATCTCAATCAGAGCTGGGCAGTGACTGGGACATTTCATAGGCTGGCAGGCCTGGGTTAGAAGCTTTTCCTATGCCATTTATTAAGTGTGTAACTTGAGGCAACAGATTTAGCTTCTCTGCATCACATCCCCAGCTGAAACATTCGGACCTAACAGAATACTCAGAAGGATTACATCAGATCATTCCCAGTATTCTTAAGCGCATTTGAAGTCAGTGGAGGCATCAGTTCAGATGTATATTCGTACAACACATAAATAATGGGTCTTTATCTCATCTTATTGTAATTGTGATCCAACTTAGTAGATTGTTTGAGATAAATGACAGTCATCTCTGTGAAGTCTAAGTTTACATCTCTCATGCCGTGCTAGACTCTTTGGCTTCTCCCTGATTCCTTTTCCACATCTAAGTTTCTGCTTCTTCCTTCTGCCCCTTGCTCACCAAAGCCCCACAACTGACAAAAAAGAGGATGAAATGTGAAGATCACAGTTCAAGGCCATCTCCGGCAGGAAAATCTGTGAGATTCTTCTCTCCATTTAATCATTAGAAAACCAGAAGTGGCAGTGGTGCTGTGGCTCAAGCTGGTAGATCACCAGACTTGAATGAAAGAGCTCAGAAATACCACCTCAGCCCTGAGTTCAAGCTCCACAATTGACCAAAAAAAAAAAAAAAGAAACACAGATAATATGTATCCCAGACACCTCACTCCTAGGTGTAAATCCAAGAGAAACAAAACCAAAGGTCTACACAAAAACAAGGGGATACATGCATATTGCATCAGTACTCAGACGCTCAAAACCAGAAAGTATAGAGAAGTATTCAGCACATGAACAGATAAATAAACTGAAAGTATCCACCCATAAATAGAATATTTAAATTCATCAAAATAAATGACACCTCTTGTACATAAGGCAAACCTTGAAAACATGATGCTAAGTGAAAGAAACCAGCCACAAAAGACTATATTACATAATTCCATTAGTATAAAATATCCAGATCTATAAAGACAGAAAATTGGTAAGTAGATGTCTAGGGCTGGAGTTCAAGGGCCCCAGAATGGAGGTGAATGGTCATACTCATTAATGCAAAGTTTCATTTGGAGTGATGAAAATATTCTAAACTTGGATTATGGCAATAGTCAGACACACACACACACACACATACATACACACACACACACACACACACCTCTGTTAATTACTAAATGCCACTGCATTGTGTGTTTTAAGTGAGTAGATTTTGTGGAATTTGAGCTGTGTCTCAATAAAAATGTTTTGCAAAACAGAATGTGTTGAGGGAAGGGAATCTCAACCATCCATCAAAACCCTTTCCTACTGCACACCTCCATGTCCCAAAATGCCTCCAATTGCCTGAACTCACATGACATCCCATTATTCCGCTGGGCGTTGTTTTCCTTATTTCCTATATTTTGCTAAGCCTCGTTATCTGTGTACCATTTTATCTATTACACAAAATGGCTTCACATTTTGTAAATGAATAAAATGGAGCTGACTCAATCTATTCCTGTAAGATGTTCCCTCTTGAATTCTGTTATGTTTCTTTTCATACAGGTAAGAAAAGCAATAGCATCCCTGCCCTCATGGGAAGACACGCCTGACCAAAGGCAGCCATGTGAATGGCATCCATTGCCACAGTGTCGGGTGTGGGGCTTTGCGGTAGCTGGTCTGTCTCTAATTGGGTAAAACGTATTGCAGAGCAATGACTGCATTTGCAAGCCAGGCCTTACCTCAGCTAGGAATTGAAGAAATATATGGAATGTTTCCCTTGGCACTCAGCAGATCAAGTAAATTTGCTGACAGGGCAACTGCCAAGGACAGAAGGGAACCTAATTCTTCCATAGTTTTACGTTTTCATTTTTCCTCCTTCATCCTGGGGCTTGAACTCGGGGCCTGGGCACTGTCCTTTGACATTTTTTGCTCAAGGCTAGCGCTCTGCCACTTGAGCCACAGCACCACTTCCAGCCTTTTCTGCATATGTGGTATAGAAGAATCAAACCCAGGGCTTCCTGCATGCTAGGCAAGCACTCTACCACTAGGCTACGCTCCTGGCCCTTAAGTGTTCCTTTTACCAAGAGGCATTTGTCTTAGGAATCCCATTGTTGTCTTTGCTTTAACTATGAACAGAAAATTGTTCCACCTCCAGTCCTGATGCACGATGGAGAGACAGAGGAGAGCTGGGTTGGTTCTTTGTCACTGGGTAACCCCGTGGTGATGGAGAAGGCTTGGGCACAAAACTGGTATACAAGGGGACAAGACCCAGAGAGGTGGGGGGAGGACTTCATCAGGCATGGCACTGCAGTTGAAAGGCAAAGAAATGGGAGTGTGTGATTAGGAGGCCCTTCCAGACAGTAGATTCAAAACCTTCTGTGGACAGGTGCAGTTGGTCCAAAGTATGTTTGTGGCACGAAGGGTTCCCTGAAATCTAATGGAATTTTTTTCATCCACTGAAGACTAAGATGAGAAGACAGAGGCAATACATTTCTAGTCGGGCACTGAGTGGTCAGTCGCTACCACGGTGCCATTGAAGTATAAATGCACATGCATAGACATGTGCATCTGCATCCATGACTTCCAGGGAGGGAGGGAGAGGGGGAGAGAGAGGGGCAGGGAAGAGGGAGAGGGAGAGGAAGTGAAGCTGTTGAGTAGATGTGGGGATGTTGATTAAGGTGCTGGTAAGTCTAGGTCTAGGACCTAGGAGACAAACCCACAGTTTTTAGACCAGTAGAGAAAAACAAAATACCAGTAGGAAAATAACGTTCAAGTATCGCCACCTAATGGTACTTGTGCATCATTACAGTATTGGACCTCCACCTTCATCGGGAGAAGTTAAGCTTGTGATCATACAATACAGAGTCCTTCCTTTGTGAGGTTAAGCTGACACCATTCATGAAGGTCCTTCTCTGTGAAAGGACATGGACACTGCAAAATGCATCCTACATTTAGAGGTATTTGCCATTTTTGCTTTGACTGTTTCTTTCCTTATCTACCTTTGTGTAATTAGTCACCAAGTCCTAGAGAATTTTAATGTGAAAAAGTCATAGAATCGACTTTTCTCCAATGTTATTACTGATCTAATACCAAACATCAATGCTAAACCAATTGTAGTGCTTACAAGAAAGAATGGAAGGAGACATCCCACCGATATTACTCTTTCTTATATCTACTCTCTCCTCCCTCCTCTTCCGTTAACAGTTTGGGGTAGGCCTTATTGTGCTTTTTTTCATGCACAGATAAAATGTATTTCGGTAATATCCATTCTCCTCTTTCCTCCTTCCTTACCCACTGATTCTATACCTGCCCACCTACCCCCAACGCAAAAGAAAAAAAAATTAGTGCCTCTTTTAAATCATATTATGTTGATGGTTTGAAGGGCTCCAAATTCTAAATATGAATGAAAATGTAATATTCACCATCTGCGCTTGATTTATGTCTTTTTTGGGGGGGGTCATGAGTCTTGAACTTGGCCTGGGTACTGTCCCTGAGCTCTTCAGCTCAAGGCTACTGTCCTACCCTTGAGCCAAGTCCCACTTCCCATTTTTCTGGAGGTTAATTGGAGATAAGAGTCTCAGGTCCTTTTGTGCCCAGACTGGCTTTGAATCTTGATCCTCAGATCTCAGCTTCCTAAGCAGCTAGGATTACAGGCGTGACCCTGATTTATCTTGTTTAGTACAATAGTCTCCGGATAAAAAACTAACTTTTGAACATCAAAAATGGTCCATAGATTTTATCTGTGAAGACTCCGAGAACCTAGGACCATAGTGACTCAAGACACACAGGGCCCCTCTGGGAAGCCACAGCTTAGAATCAGGTACACAATACCTTCCACGGTACCATTATGACTTCCTACAGAGTACCCCATGTACTGAACCATCCTTCTCCTCTCTCCACTGAAATCCCACTCATCACACGAGCCCAAACTTAACCTTCAGCTCCACTATGTTGGTTGCTCACCATGCAAGCCCATATTGATACAAGTGCCTGCTAAATGAGAGCAACTCCATGCCTGCCTGGTGCCACTCCCCCAATGTAGGACCATGGCATTGATGGCCAGTCTACCATGATCCCCTGGCTAGACAGAGCTTCCAAAACCCTTTCCAGTGCATTACTTCAGGCGGCCATGGCAACCAACCCTGGTTAGCATGAAGGATGACTCCTCTTGAGGCCCTGACCCTGTCCCGAAACTCCTTCATGCCTAGGTCCCCTAGATTCAGCTATGGCAGACCTTGCCTGAGTCCTCTCACATACCTCTCAGTTCCAAGAATAATCCTTTGCTTTACAAATGGTCAATAACCATTTGAATGTCTGAATGATTATAAACATTAACATGATTTTAACTACCCTTTACACCATGCTTAGCTACAGAGTACTTTCACACATGGGGTCATAGTTCATTCTGTGGAAGAGGTAGGATATTTTTTTCACTCAGGTTCCCTTCAGCCAGGCTTAGCTGAGAGTGGCAAACTGGTCCATGAAACTGCAGTGTGAATCTAAAGACAAAAGGATGGAGAACTCACACACCAGGCCACCACATGGCCAGACCTACACTATGGCTCTAAGGTGCTGAATACGGAGCCTGCTCCCTGTTTGAATTCCACTGTCACTGCTTTACTTTCTTTCTGGTAATGAAGCAACACCTGGTGGGTTAATTAATCCTTCTCCACACCAGGCTGCAGTAATAGGATCAGGAAGAAAGCCTCTCTCTTCCTGAGCTCCCAAGGGTGCCTGGAGGGGGGGGGGCACCAGGAGATGGAGTACAGCCTTCAGTCCGTTAATTGTTCAAGAACAAATCATCTGTCAGCAGGAAACAGGACCAGAAAGTATGGGGGTGGGGGGGAGGATGGAAAGAGACCATTGAATTCAGAGTCGGAACAATAAATAACACTCCGCTCTAGACCCCTGAGAAAAATAAAGCTGCCGACATTCTGCTTCTTAGGGAAAACAAAAATGTTCAGTGTTGCTGCAGACCTGTGGAATACAGGAGGACTTGGCAGAAAATAGGAGAGCCTATACAGATGGACTGCCACTCCCATCCCAGCCCCTCCCAGCCACCCCCTGCCCCACCCTCCTGACCTCCAGGAAAACATGACCACGTAGACAGAAACAAATTCATTCCCCTGAGGAAGTCCCCATGGAGGAAGGAGATAGAGGGCCAGATGAACTGCAAGATTCTCCCCACACACATAGGCCTCCAACCCCTTCCCCACGGACTTAGAGACAAAATGGTAGCTGCTGGTAGCTGCTCCCTCTCCTGCTCCCTCTCCGTGTCCCCCAGACATGTCCCATATTGCTCTTGAAGCCGCCACCCCCAGGGTTTATTCCTTTACCTAAGGCTCCTCTGCCCTCAAGAATCATCTTAGTCACACTTCCCTGGTCTCACCTTGTGCAGTCACCTCCCCCTCCCCAGCCAACCCTGAGACACCCAGAGAGCCAGGGCATTGCCATGTCTAGGGAGACAGATCACTGAGCCAGAGAACCCAGGTTCAAGGCTGATTTCGACTAGTTGTTGCTGTGATCTTGGCTTCGATCTTTCTTGACTGCTGGATGTCTCTGTTCCTCCCTTCTGAAATGGAGTGGAGATAATAACAGTTCCTGCTTCATAGAGTTGTGTGAAGATCCAACTGTTTTATACGTGTAAATAACTGGGAAAATGCTCACTGTTTGTCATATTTCTGTGTAGTCATTGGTGTGTCCATCTTTTTCCCTAAGCTCGTCTCACTCATTCACTCTTGAATGCCCCACCTTTAGCCTGGCCACCCGTTTTTTTTGCTTCCGTCCTGCCTGTAAGAGGAAGTATTTCTTCATCTTATTTTGAGACTTGCAGTTATTTCTCAAAGTTTGGACCCAAATTGCTGTTATCAAGCCTGACTATGTGACTGCTTTGGGGCCAATCAAATCACACCTGAGTGGAAAAGACAGCCTAGCATTTCTAGAAAGGGGCTTCAGGAGCTACTGGGTAAGGTCTCCAGCCTTTTCTCCCCTCTGCCTTGAGAAAGAAGTATGTGTCTCAGGTAGAAGTTGCTCTTTCAGCCTGGATCCCAGAGGCCTAAGCAGAACCACAGCTGACCTGCAACTGGCAAGCAGCATGAATGGAAATGGATATTCAATTGTAAGGCACTGAAGGTTTGGGATTGTTTCTTGCCATGACATAACCTAGTGAGAACCAATGAATACAACTCTACTTACTCTGGTTGAGTAAGTAGATGCACTGATCCCAGCCATGGACGAGCAGGGGAGTTTTGGTTTGTCCAATCACATCAATTCAATGAAGCATGTGCTTTATTAATAGCAAATGCATTTCCTGACAGTTATTTTGAAATAAATATTTGGTAAACTTTTTAAAAAGAAAAGAATAAAGAGGCAAAGATTCTAGAATCCTTCAGACTCACTAGAAATTTGTGTCATGGTATGGGGGTGGGGGGAGGTCAGATGCCACAGGGTAGCAAGTGGGAGACAACAGCATCTTGAGGGCAGCTACTCTGCTTCAAATACTTAGCATATGCCAGCCAGCTCAGCAAGGTTCTGGGCTCAGTATTTCCCAGATATGGAAATGGAGGCAAGAAACCATGTCCGGATCACCAGAGACAACAAAGTCATGGCGCAATATGGAAGTAGGTCTGCTTGAGCACAAACCTAGCCTCTATCCACTGTAAGACACCGTAACTAGGAAAGCAGCTGGAGAAAACCCAGGGAATCTTGACTGTCCAACTCTAATCCTCCTATCCTGTCTGGCACATGACCCAAAAGGTTAACAGTTGGATATCTTGGTGATACCATCACCACCACCACCCCCCAAAAAAGCTTGCAATATTCTTATTGGGATTAAGCAGATTATCAACCATTTACTCTAAGTAAATGGATTTGTTTAATCAGATTTTTGTCTTATCACAAAATCAAAATCTGTCCAAGAAAAGAGATGATGCTACTCTGGGTAATGGGAAAAGAGAAAGGTGGAAAGAGACTTCATCATCAGAGACTTCAAACCTAAAAGCCCACAGGACCAAGCAGGGAAGATAATGAGGGAAGAATATTTTGGGGATGGGGGGAGGTTGACAAGCGAAGCTGGTAGGAAAGAGTTGCTGGACTGTGCCAGTCAGTTGATACTATATATGGATGCCAGGCTTCTAGAAGCTGGGAATCTGGACCCAGGAAAAACCTCCAAAGGTTTATACATGGTCAACAAAGTCAAGTTGCTTTTACCATTACAAGCCAGCCATCCCCCCCCACACCCAACAGTAATATAGGTTGTGATCTATTGTCACCTATGTGTGTCTCCTAGACCCTTGAGAGCATTGCAGGGTTTGAATGACATATGCTTGGAGAAGAGGGGAGAAGAGAATGTCACTGTGCATGAAAAGAACCCGTGACTAGGAAGGAGAGGAGACACAGGATAGGAAAAATCAAGCCCCAAAAGGTAACTGGGAGGTCACACAAAACAAATTTCTTCTAATGCAGTTGGCTTGAGCTGGCTTCTCTCTTCCCCCATTTCAGTACAAGCAAACTCTGATAAGGAAAAGCCATTTGTTCCCAAATAAACTTCATTACTCTGCTAAATATCTTTACTGGATTTCATTTGATCCTAGTCATTCTCAATTCAATATTGCACTTGGCCAACTTAACCTTTTAAAAGGAGTTTTATTGATGGCGTGTTATGCAGACATTAACATTTCTCAAAAAAAAATAAAGAAGTGGAAAGAATTAAATTGCTTTGCTTAGCGATCTTAATTATCTGGAATAATTAGCTCCACTCAATTTTCCCAAAAGAGCTCTTGGGAGAAATCAGTGTTTGGGGAAAGAGAAAGAAAAGTGGTGGGGGAGGGTACCAAGCTTGGGACAAAAGCAAGCATTTGGCAAGTTATTTGGAAATATCTAATTAACCCCAAGAGTGAAGCTGACAATCAAAACCACTTTCTTAGTGCTTAATTATTAAAAGCAAATAAAGAAAGCAAATATTCAGGGAGCTGGTCTATTGGGCTCTGGAAAATGGGAGTCATTTTGTGCCAACATACTCAATAATCCCCAAACATACAGGTACACGGGTATGCTTCTGTGCCTTTGTTCCTGATCATCTCTGTGGTCGATATTTTCTTCCATAGCTCCTGTACTCAGCTTCCTGCCAGCCCTCCTTGGTCATTCAAGACCCACCTCTCTCCCCAAGCAGGGAAAAAAGTCCTCTCTGCTCCATGCTTCCCTAGCGTTGTGTGACTGCATTATGTAATCATCACTTCTCTCTTCCCTCTCTCCCTGCAACACACACACACACACACACACACACACACACACACACCACTAATTTTACAAGCACTACAAAATGTGGTAAAATATACACTCACTTTCCAGGGCCTAAAATTTCTGCAGCAGAGAAGCATGCTTGGTAAGTGGGAGTTGAATACATCTTCAGATCATTAGATTTTCATCCAAAGTCGGGAACATCATACCTCCCTTATTTCTTTCTTTCCTCTTCCTCTGCTTCCTTGTCTCTTCCTTCCTTCCTTCCTTCTTTCCTTTGTTCTCTTCTTCCTTTTTCTTCTCTAAGAAAAGCTTGCCTTCCTTTCTTCCCCCCTCTTTCTTTCCTTCTTTTTTCCTTCTGCCTTGTATTACTTCCCTTTCCCTGCCTCTTTTCTTTCTTTCCTCCTTCATTTTATACTTATTTCTTCTTTATTTTCTCTCAGTAAAGGTATTATTTCCTCATTTGCTGGAGCCTCATGACAATGTTCTATGTGAATTTGTCATTTTTGACTTGTGATTGATTTTCAATAAGCCGATGCAAATTGCAATCGAATGGCTGAAAGACCAGTGGCATGGGTGGGGGGGCATTCTGAACAAAACCCTACTTGGGGGAAATCTTGGTTTACAGGCAGGATTCTTGGGCTTGTATACATGGACTTTCATGCTCTTGAAAGGGATTTTTTTAAATTTATTTTTATTAACGAATTTATTAACATTGATTTTTACATCATATTTCAAATGACATGTTTAACAAACAAGTGTTCAAGAAGGGAATCTCTCTATACAATCACTGGCACTTAGTTTTTAGAACATAATCAAAATTAGGCTAAGGGTTTATATATCATAGATACATATTAATTTATGAAATAAAACATTATGTCTATAGAGTCATAGGTTTTATGTCTATGTAGTTATGTTTATATTTCCAATACCATGTCCATAGCATTGGCTATGCAAATATTGAGTCCTCGCTCTTGTACTGTTTGGATCTAATAGCCACGTATTAGGGATACCAAGTTCCTTTTGTTTCTTGAAAGGGATTTTATAGAAACTTAGAAAGAGCACAAAGAAGGAGGGAAGAAAATATTCAAAGATGTACCTTGTCTTCTGATGAATCTTGTCTATCTGCTATGAGGACCATAACAATCTTAGGGGTCATTGGTAGAAAACTTACCATCAAACTCTACCCTGTATCTTGAGGACTGAATAAGAATTCTCAAGGCCCCTAAAGCGTAAAGTTATTTCTAAAAGACAGGATGGCATAAGCAAGGGCTCAGCGAATAGAGCAGTGCAGTAGATCCATAGAGCAGGGATTTAGGAAAGGATTTTTCTTTTCCTATGTAACAATGCCACCTTACCTACTATAGCATGCTGTGGTTGTCAGCTTTCCATTACTGTAACAAAAATACTTGAGAAAATCAACTGAAAAAGAGAGAAAGTCTGTCTGATTCAATATGCACGAAGAACCCCTCCCCCAAGCCTTCTCCCCCATCAACCTTCTTCTCCCATTAATATTTTGTTAATGTGCACCATCATTACCCAAAACAAATACCTTGGAATTTACCCTTGATCCTCTTTTTCCCCCATCCATCTGCAAGTCCTAACATTTTTTGCTCTGCCTTGTCTTCTCTTCCCATCATCACTGCCATCTTCCTCTTTTTCTCCTCACAACAGCCACTGAACAGATCCCCTGACCTCTAACTTGACTCATTTTGACTCTCCTCTGGAGTCTGGGCAGTACAAGGTCTGACCTCCCAATATGTATGCAAGGGTTTCAAAGACCTAGCCTTCATGACATACACTTCCATACTCTGCCTTTCATTCATCCATTCTAATGGGTCTACAGTTCCACCAACACTACGCTGTGGTTCTCTTCTGGCTTCCTCTCTTTCTGCATCTTCTTCCTGCCTTATATCGCCTGGGTTTTGCTAGTCCTTCCACATTCTGTTCTGCCATCTTGCCTTACAGAGACTATTGCTAACCTCTCAAGGTTCAGTTTCAGCATCTTCTCTTCCAAGCTCACTTTGTGCCCTCCTCTGGGCTCCTGCAACTAAGAATTCTATGCATATGTCTGTCCCCATCTCTCATGATTATGCTGAACCTATCTGATTCTGATCTACATTCAGTCAGCCTCTCTAGGACATGAAAGCTGTCCTCAAAGACAGTGGCCCCTCGCCCCCCACCCCCACCCCTCCCATCCATCTTGTAAGTGCAGATCATAATGTGATGCTTGATATTCTTCTGTCATACATATGTCTGTTGAACTGTGCTATAAGCCATACTCCATTGAGAAGGCAAAACTAAAGCTTGGCCTGAGCCAAGATGGGCTGTCTCCAAACATATTGGAGAAGATCAGAACAGCCCAGAGTTCCAGAGAGCTTTGAGAAGCTTTGCCTGTTGGTATTGTTTCTTTAAGGTAGATTCTGATAAGCAGTTGGAACACAGGCAATGGGGTTCAGGCTTATCTGGGTTGAAATCTTAGTTCTACCACTATTAGCTAGTAGCAGAGAGATACATGAACTCTCTATTCTTCATGTGAGATTTCTGTTAAATTAGAATCATATGTTCAAAAAGAAAAAAAAATATTTGTAAAGCCCACAATAGCCTGGAGTAGATTACTAAGAGCACAAGCTCCATTCATTTATATATAATTTTTTTCATTGATCATTTCTAACTTTAATTACTGATATTAATTAGCTTCTGCCTATTAAGTGCCTATAATATCTGCCCACAATTAGAAAAAATTCCCTAGGAAAATATACTTCAAGGCAGATTTTCACATGAAAATTTCTCATAGGGACTATGATTTTGTGTTAGTCCCATGGTAGTGGTGGTGGCAGTGGTTGTGGTTACGACTGGGGCTGTGTCTAGGGTGTGATGATGATGACAATGATGAAGAAAATTATATCTCTTATTGACTCTTTCTAGGGCCTAAAGCACTGTTTGTAGTCTTCTCTATGTATTAACTCATTCAGCCACCATAGCAATCTTATAAGTTAGATGATATATTCCCATTTCACACGTGAAACAATCAAGTGTTGGCATAGTTAAGGAATATACCCATGGTGCATGTTAAGGAATAATGTTGCAGCTTAAATTCAAGCCTACCCAACACTAATGGCTCTAGTTTTCTTACTTGCACTGAATCTTTTTTTTTTTTCCAGCCTTGGCCTGCTCAGTAAGAATCATTGAACAAGAGAGAAAATACTTTGTATGCTACCTCCACAGAGACCAGCTAACAATATTACTGACAGATCACTGTTAGGAAATTCTGATGACATATAATACCCAGTGACTGGCTTGTAAGATAGTTATTGTACTATATTATTCTTTAAAATACTGATATTGGATTATACATTTACTTTTATAAGAGCCCTCGCATCCTGAGATTTCCCCCCAAAGAACTAAGCTTTAAATAGCAGGTATGTGATAAATCTCAGGCTTTTTGTGGTTGTGAGGATTCAGAGATGATTAAGCCACAGTTTCTGTCCCTAAAGTATCCACAGACTTATAGGGGAGACTCAGAAAAAATCCACCTGACACATACAAGGTGCCATGGATATTTCCCATCCACTCAGAGCACTAGTACTTTTTGGGTGCTTTTTTGATCATCAGAAATGCATTGGTGTGGAAGACCTCAGACTGGTTTGGTTGGCCTAGACAGAGCAGACTGTGTCCTTGATGTGCCAAGGGCACCTTCCCCATGTGGACTCAACCATGGTCAGAAATGACTGGGTCTGGACATAGAGAAATTGTGTCACCAGATGGGTGTTTTTAACCCCTGCCAGCCTGCTCCTTTGTTTGGATTGACACACATGAAGTCAGGTTCACCAGGAGAAGATGAGAAACTTATCTCATTTAAGAGTCCATTAATAGCTATGCTAAGAAGCTGCCCCCTTTAGGTAGTGACGGTGGGATCGTGCAGCTGATTACTGTTTCTCTCCATCCCATTTTCCAGTCCAAACTCTGGGCTGTGTTGCCCCCGCTGCTGCTGCTGCTGCTGCTGCTGCATCAGACTTTCCTCTTCTACTGGACCAGGAACATGGAACCTTTCCAACAACAGGAAGAACCCTCCTTCTCTCCTGACAGCAGCTCCCTGTACTGCTCTTCCCCACAATCGCCCAGGGCAGGGCCAGGCTCCACTCTCCATGGTCTGGAAGGACATCCCTGAACAAATATTAGTTCTTGAAAGGTTAATAATTTACAAGGGAACAAGAGCAGACAGAAAGTCAGGGCTTCTGCTTCTGGAAGGTCATGGGTGGCCAGATGCATGTAGCCAGCTCTCTCCAGTAAAGAAAGGAACAGGAGGATCCAGGCGGCTCCTTTGTAAAATTCTCAGCCAGGTCAGCAAGATACCTGTTCTTTCCCATGTAACCATGGGAGCTGGGTGGAACTCAAATGTTTGGTCACACCACAAATATCTCCTATATCAATAAAAGCCCAACAAGATGCAGAAGCAGCACTCATTCTCCCCGGTGCCTCCTTGGAAGGGCTCAATCGTCATGCCAGGAAGGACACCCCGGTGTGTACTCAACTACACGAACCAGCCATGCCATCCCATCAGACATGGAAAACTTGCCTACTAAGACAGATAAATCTGGGAGAAATATGCACCTCTTTCTCATCCTCCATAGAGAGGAGGAGGCCATGTCCACTTGCATAAGCAATCCATGGGCTGTCAGAGGAATGAACAAAAGAAATGAAAGAGATGGCTAGGAACAGCCCGTGCTGGGCAAAGGGGACCCATAGTGTGTAGCTGGAGCCAGAATCATCTAGTCTGGGAAAGAGGTGGTTGTAAATAGAGAGAGGGCTGGGTATGGTGAGCCTCCACTTGTGTTCATGCACATGCTCATAGGGACACATGGGCCCATACACTCATACATAAGCTCATCTAGAAGGGAGGCAGAGGGAGTGAATGGCCATACTCAATGCTGGGAGAACCCATTGGCACCAAGGCAAATCCTAGTAGAGATGTTCTTAGACCTATCCTTTCTATTTACTTTCATACCCCTCCATCCTTGCCCATCTGGAATTCTCCTCTTGAGAGGTTGCCCAGGCTATTGGCCAGAGGTGTCTGAGCAGCCATGTTTTCTGAGGATAGCTAGTTAGTTCAGAGGCTGGACTCCTCTGATACTCAATGGTTAATCATGTTTTATCTCCTAGAGTTGGAAGGTGTGTCCAGGGGGGTAAAAATTATTGACATTGAGTCATACAAGAAGGAGGAATTACCAAGAGAAGGGTCTCGGGATGCATAATGCAGCCCCTGGACTGCCAGCCTTCCACTCTGCCTGGGATTTGCAGTTGAACCTCGCTTAAGGATTCTATGAAATAATAGCTTTCTTCCTATGACTCTTGTTTTTTTTGGGGGGGGGTCGGTCACAGGGCTTGAACTCCGGGCTTGGACACTCCAGCTCTTCAGTCAAGCACTCTACCACTTGAGCCAGGGTGCAGCACCACTTCTGGCTTTCTGGTGGTTAACTGGAGATGAGCATCTCACAGATTTTCATGCCCAGGCTGGCTTTGAACCGCAATCTTCAGATCTCAGCCTCCCGAGTAGCTAGGATTAGCTACTAGAAGCAGCTCATTTTCAAAATAGTCATAGATTTTTATGGCTTTATTTTCTTCACACCCATTTATTTCTCTCTCAGCATCAATACTTGACCATAAGTTTCTTGAAGGCAAGAGCCTTGTCTTATGAATGTTTGTACTCATATGCCCCTACTACAACTCCTTGAACATGACAACTCTTTTTTTTTTTTTTGTGAGTCATGGGGTCAGCTCAAGGCTACCACCCTACCCTTGAGCCAAGTCCTACTTCACATTTTCTAGAGGTTAATTGGAGATAAGAGTCTCAGGTTCTTTTGTGCCTTTGCTGGCTTTGAACTGTGATCCTCAGATTTCAGCCTCCTGAGTAGCTAGGAATACTCTTGATAACGTATTTGTTGTTCAATAAATTAGTCAATATGTGTAGCTGAACAAATGTGGTAATGATAAATTATGTCTAACAATAGGAAACATTTCTGGTCTTTCTTTTTCCCAAGAATGGTGATAGGTCAAAATCACTGAAACTGTCATCTTCCTGTATGAATCATTTTACTTTGTTTCCAAGTACATTTGTTGGCAATCAACCATATCCCAGTCACAAAGAATCTAAAAATGAATAACATCTAGACTTGGGCCTTAAAAACCTGCATGGGGTACAAATGAGGCACAGAAATGCTACTACCAAAACAGAACACAGCCCCCCACACCACATCCCCAGGAGAAGCAAAGGTAAAAAAAAAAAAAAAAAAAAGTAGCACACTGCACATCCACCCCAATCTTGCAACAAGATCGTATTAAAAGCCATTTTTCAAGGCTGAGTAAGATGTTTATGACCTGATAGATGATGGCTGGCAAACTCATTTCATCATAAATATCACAGCAGATAATATACTTCAGTATAAATGATGCATCTGCCTTTGCCAGGATCCTCAGTGTGAGTGATGCACCACCAAGATAGGCTTCTTAAAGATAAACAAATTATGGGCCGTAATTACCCAAAGTTTGATTTCCTTTTTTTATGAGCTCTTCTTCATTCTGATCACACTCAGGGTAGGAAGATGGAAGACAAAATTAGGGCATAAAGAAAGAAAAGAGTCTGCCTCCTCAGCAGTGAGGAGACTGCCGTGAGTATAGCTGAAGAAGGAGCTGGCATTTCCATTGCTTGGGAATGAAAGAAAAGGTTCACCAAGTAGGAAGATGGGCTGAAAGTAGAGAAACTGGAGAGGGCAGATGTGGTGATTGCTCAAGTATAGTCGTCTTTCACAGGTAACCCAACAAACAAAAGAAATTGTCCCTCTGCTTTTGGACTCATCCATATTATAGATATACAGACACCCTCTACACAGATGTAATTCTATGTCTTTAAGTTGCCTCCCCACTGAGGAGGTCAGGCTAAGACACTCTGTAAGCCTGACATGGTATCCTTCTTTCTTTCTGAATATAGTGTGTGTTAGTTGGTTATCTGGTGCTATAGCAGAATACTTAGGACCAGTTAATTTATAAAGGATGGAGATTTATTTGGCTGGTATTGGGGGGGGGCTTTATGGGATATCATCCCATGATAGAAGATAAAAGGAAAAGAGAGGGTGACAGTCAGGGAGTAAGAGAAGACTGAGTTTGTTTTTATTATAAATCACAATAACTAAATGAGTCCTATGATAACTGCTCTAATCTGCCTCTTTTAGGATCCACTTCACAACACTGATGCATTCGGAATTAACTGTCTAGTGTTGGGTAGACATGTGCAAGGCATGGCACAGTATTCCCTACCTCCTCCTCTTGAAAGGTTTAACTCTCATGTTTCAAATTTTTCCCCTCCAAATAAGCTCTAGTCTATTCTCATCAATGGCTCCACCAAAATACCTACCCTCTGATTTCTGGACATGCTATCAAACATTCACACATGAAAATTACATCTCTTCCTATCTAAGGGACCAGATTCTACAGAGCTAATAGCTTCGTGGGGTCAGAAAAATAGTTCAAGTATTATTAAAAATAGTAATAAACTAACAAATAAAAGGATTGTAATACTAGAATAACCTATGGATGGGGTATCAGGAGATCTGGGATTTGAGTAGGATCGGGCCTTCCATTTAAAAAAAAAATGAAAATGGTATTTCTTCACATCTCATCAAGAAAATCAGTTTTCCCCTCACTTAGAAATGAGAGTCACCCATGTGGTAGGTTTGCTTTAGAGCGTTCCATGTAATAATGCTGAAAAGTCCCAGTCACCTTGTAGGTGTGTGATAAATATTTATTTCATCCTAGCTTCCTAAATCTGAATAGTAAAAGGGCTGTGAATGTGTACCACATCCCATGCTGTGTTTCTGGGGTCTCTTTAACATTAACACTCTCCAGACATAGGCAAGATAGAACTAATTTCCTTTATCATTGTTGACCTGGGAGTGCAGAGAACGTAAGAGGCTTGCCTGGGGCCATGGGGAAAAATAAAACCCAGATTCTTGTGCCTTATTGTGATTCTTGAAGAAGCCACACTCACCTGGGAAAACCAGGTCAAAAGGAAGCATCCCCTTCATAAAATATTCACAGCCCCCTACTGACTTGTAGGGAAGCAGTTTGCATGGCAATCGAGCTGGGTGTCCAATAGATGTGAGCTTAGCCCTGTAGGGAAAGAACCAGCTGATTCCTGCGGCCAAACATGTGCCTGCCAGTCTGAATCAAGGGAACAGGAGGGATGGATAAATAGCTACAGAGAAGCACATAGGAATCTAAAGAGAATAGTAATAACTGCATTCATTTCCTGGAAATGATAAAGTGCTACAAACTAAGTTACTTAAAACAACATGATTCTTCCACAGTTCTGGAGACTAGAAATCCAAAATCAAAATGAGATTAGGGCCTTGTATCCTCGGAAGGCTCGAAGGAAGCCTCGTTTCTGGATTTTTTTTTTTTTTGCGTGATCCTTGGCTTGTGGGTACATCCCTGAAATTTCTTCCTCTATGTTCATATGGCATTCTCTTTGGGCATATATTTGTGCTTTTGTCCCTTTTGCTTCTCCAGGTTACCATTCTGTTGGATATCTGGTCTACTCTAGTGTGACTTCATCTTAATTAAGTCTGCACTGACCCTGTTTCCAAATAAGTTCTCATTCTGTAACTCCTGCCAGGACATGAATGTTTATTATTATTTATTATTATTAATTATATTTATTTACAATTCTGGGAATCAAATCCAGGACTTCATGAACACTAGACAGGAACTCTACCACTGAGCCACACTGCCAGCCTAGAAATGAATTTCAAAATGATTTGATCTAACTCAAGTCTAATAAGGAAATGAGAGCCAACCTGGAGGAGAGAATTGAGAAACCTAAACAAAAATGAAGAAGAAAGAGACCATAAGAAGGGAGAAAAAGAAGATAGATGATAGCAGGAAATGAGACCAACAGAAGAGAGGAGGACCAAAAAGGAAAACAGGAAGAAACAAAGATGAGGAAAAACAAACAAAAATAGAGGAGGAAGGTAGGGAGGAGGCCCTGGAAGAAAATACACCCTGACTCCTAAATAGGTAGAGACAGGGTAAAATCTTCGTGCATACAGAGTTACCTCAAATACACACCTTCTGAAGTCAGGACTCTGAACTGCCTGTGGGAAGTGACTTCATGTCCCCCCGGGGTTAAATAGATGACTCCAGTGAGAGACCAGCTAGCTGGTCTCCTGGGGAGCGCCAGTGGCTCTCCTCCAACTGTAGCTTCTAGGTTTAAAGTTGAGAATCTGAGTAATGGTCAAAAAAATTCTTCTTTTTCCGGAGGCAATTCCAGGGTGGCCGTCGGTTTATTTACCTCCTCTAGCCAGAAAGAAAACGGGCCACCCAGGAGATGTGATGACAGTTTGCCCCTCTGAGAAGCATATATTCCTGGCTCCTAGCAGGCGACTAGGGGTCATTCGTCATCTAACCAGATGTCATTTGTAGCTACTTTGCACATCCCATGCTCTCTGGTCTTTTCTAACTTCCTGGAGTTTTCTAAAGACCTCCAAAGGGAGACTAGTCACTCTAGCATCACCAAAGCAACAGCAGACAAGATGGATCATAAATCAACAACAAGAAGGAGGCCTTGGGGCTGGCAAGAGAGTCACAGGGAATAGAGTGATGTGTGTGTGTGTGTGTGTGTGTGTGTGTGCGAGAGAGAGAGAGAGAGAGAGAGAGAGAGAGAGAGAGAGAGAGAAAGAGAGAGAGAGAGAGAGAGAGAGAGAGCGCAAGCTGCATGGACATTCCTGGGCAGACTTTTGTAGAGGACTAAGTGAGGCAGAAGAAAGACCTTCAATACAGACTCAGTCATTTCCAGTTCCAGGGCTCTGGAACTCTCTTTGTAATAACTACTTGCTTGCTCATAATAGAAAGCCATATAGACAGAATTTATGAACTACATCTTCTCTTGCTTTTTATTTTCTTTTGCCATATTAAAAGCTGATGAGTCTGGCTCTAGAATAATAGCCCTCCTCCTCTGCATAGATACCCTCATTTGTGATGAGAAAAGCCATAGCTTGCAGTTCTCTTCAGGAGAATGGAGCCAGGCAGTACTGTGGCTGCCGGAGATGGAGGGGGGAGGACAGAGAGGCAGGCACAAAACAAGGCAGCAGCTTCTTCAGCCTCTGGGCCAGCTCTGTGGACTGCTGAAAAGAAAGAGCCTTTTACCAGAAAGTGCATCTATCTCTGTCTTTGGTGTCTGGGCTCCCCGGTCCTCCCAGAACTCTCCCCCTCAACACAGTGGGAAAGAGAACTGTATGCGTCTGCCTGGCTCCGGGAACGACCATGGAGTTGCAATACTAATGGCTATTTTGACTCCAGACATGACTCAAGTCACAGCCCCTGAAGGAAGATTCCCTGGTAGAAGTGGATGAGCAAGGACCACGCATAGGACAAAGAATGTAAGTCGCAGTTGGTGCCGTTGCAGGTTGTAGACAGCAGTCACCATCCAAGCACTAAGTGATCCACTAGACCCCAAGCACACCAGAAGGCCAGGTCATGCTTTACCAAATCAAGGAGAAGCAAACTAGAGTTCCCAAGGCATTAGGATAGGACTCAAGTTAGATTAGCAGCATTGAAGAAATGGAATGCGGATAGGAAAATCACCAAAATGACAAAGTGGAGTCATCTTGATGCTATCCAAGCCCTCAGCAGCTCCCCTGGTCCTTCTCCTCTGCCCCTCAATTATAGGGGTCTCCCTGGGCTAGAAAGAGGACTCTCTCTTCTGACCCAAGCTCTACAACTAACTAGTCCTTCTCTTTGGATCTGGTCCCAGTTATCTGCCTAATCCTGTGATGTTGGAATCATCACCAATATCTTTGTTCCCAAGGTTTCAAGACTCCATCCACGTTCTTCTTGACTCAAGACCCCAGAGGCTGTGGCCGTGAGGTGCTCGTCGATATTCTCTAATGCCATAGTGCTTAGAATCCTACTAAGTCTGGGCTCGGTGTCCATCTATTCCAACACATCCGATCAGTCCAGCAAAATCCATGAGACTCATCTCCAGTTAACTACCAGAATACTAGAAATGGAGGCATGGCTCAAAGTGGTAGAACACTAGTCTTGAGCAAAAGAGCTCAGGATCAGCGCCCAGGCCCTGAGTTCAAGTCCCATGATTGACAAAAAATAAAAAGAAAGAGAAAACAAAAGAAGAAATGAAGATGATGAAGTGTCTAGGCAAGAGTCCTTGGTTGCACTATGTGTCCAGTGGCAGGCTCTACTCCTAGACCTCACACATCAGAGAGGAGAATTTGAGGGTAGGCACTCAATGAAAACGAACTTGATCACTTGCCTTAGGACTAAAGAGACCAGGCTGGAGGAAAGGAGCTATTTATGGCAGGTGGAAGGAGCACCAGCTTAGTGTTCTGGGATTCATGTTTACGGGCAGGGCTAGCAGTCTATTTGCAAGGCTAGGCACAAACCCTCCTCAAAAGACGGATCATCATATGCATACGTTGGCATCATAGCAACATTGCAGCATTATTCAAACTGAAAGGAAGGATAAAAGAAAAGGAAAAGGGGCCACAAGGAGAAAGAATAATGAAGGAGCCAGAACGTTTTTGCTCAAGCTACTTCTCCTGTCCTGATTCTGCTTCAAGGTTTTAGTAGATTTTTAATCACTTTACTATTACTTATAAAGACCAACAGCAGGTGCTCTGTGGAAGAAAAAAAAAAAACAATGATTCAAGTAGGAGAGTCATTTTCCAACTGATTTCCTTTCTCTTCATTTCTTTTTGACCTCTGTAGAAGAAGGTACAGATTCACTATTGAAAGGAACCATAACTCAGTCCTCACTCATGGATTTTGTTTAAGAAAGTGCTTAATATTTTTCTTCTAATGTCCCAGGGAACTACATTCCAGATGTTTAATCATCTTTACAGCCCCCAAATATTTGGGATTTATGGAAAGCATTTAAACTCAGTTGAAAAATAAAATAAAAACATAGTGTCCTAAATTCAGGGTAAATTTTTACTCTTGTTGTGGGCGTTAATTTATGATCCAACAATGATTCCAAGGCTTTACGTCAAACCCTCCGAGGCTTGTATTTTCTTATTATTCAGCCTGATTTTATTCTCAATGTCAAATGAATCACACACTCAATCACTCCCAGCATTGTGTCCCCTGACCCTCTCTACATAATTCAGAGTCTTGGTCTATAGAATTATGAACCCCATGAGAAGAAGACCAGGGTAATCCTAGTGATCTCAGTTCCCCTGGTGAGGAAAATGTCTAATCCTTCAGGAGTCTTACTGCTGAGGCTGCAGTGCTTTGGGGAGCTAAGCTGTGAGGCCTGAGTGGCTTGAACTGCCTGGAAGTTAGGTGCCTGGATATTGTCATCCCGTGGAGAATTGTTCCAGAAGAAATGACTACTAACAGAGCTGATACGTGCACATCGAAGGGGCCTTAATTTCTTGGTCTCTGTGGCAGGAGGTCCTCTCCTGAGATTTGGGACCTAAAATTCCATAGTTAGGTCCTCTTTCTCTTAAGGATTAGAATTACCTAGAGGCAAGGATTTGGGATAGATTCTTGGATGGTAAAATGACTCCTAGCATGCCCCACCTTGCTTCAACCAAGGATACAGGTGCTGTGTGACATACCCCTGCAGAAGCTATCTTGAGGGAAAGGTAGTTCAAGCCCTGTTGCCCTCTCTAAGATGAAACTTTACCTCTGTCTTCTTACCTAGATTCTCCCTTTCTGATTAGTTAGGACAGACTGATGGATTATTTCAATATCTACCTGGGATTTTAGGATCCTATGGCCCTGAATTCTTTTCCTATAGGCAGCTAGTGGCTCTGTCCACATACTCTTGTCTTGCAGGGTGTTGAAGTCTTCATTTGGCTAGGAAGGTGACGAGGGAACCTGTGTGATTGATGTTTCTCCAGGGGGAGAAACATGTTGTTTGTTCTGTCCGGTGTCCTCACTCTGCATCTTTCATCTGGGCTACTTCACTGGCAGGACATCAGTCTTCTCTGTCCCCCTAGACTGAACTCAAGCTCCATCCCCCATCTTTTCCCATCAAACCTGGACATCATGTGTCTTATAAGTCCTGCTACTCTGATGCTTGTTTTTTTTTCTTTTTTATTGTAATTAGTAAAAGGGTTACATGATATTTGCCAGATAGAAGGTGCGTTAATTCACATACATTGATACCCTTTCACATGTCTTGGTACCCGTTTCCCTCCCCCCCACACCCCCCACCTGTCTTGGTTTTCCCCCCTTCCCTATCAAATTTCAAATATCCAAATACAAATAAATTCAATATATTAGATAACAAAGTGAGATACTATACCAATATGAGATAACAAGGGACAGCAAAGGAGATGAGAGACAACATAGTACATTAAGGACAACAATCATTCATTATATGGCTTTTGTTTCACTATCCTGGAGGTCCTTTTAATTAGCTTCACATTATATGTCCTTATGTATCAAGATTTTGCTCTATTGCAAATCTCTGCTAGTAGAGCCCAAGGTTTCTACTGATTATGACGAATGAGGGAAACCATTGAGCCTAAGTTCCTTTGAGTCTGGCTTACTTCACTTAATATGATTTTTTCTAAGTCTTTCCATTTCCTAACAAATGGGGCGATGTCATTCTTTCTGACAGCAGCATAGAATTCCATTGTGTACAAATACCACAACTTGTTGATCCACTCATCAACTGAGGGACATCTAGGTTGGTTCCATATCTTTGCTATGGTGAATAGTGCTGCAATGAACATTGTTGTGCTAGTGGGTTTAGTATGACCTTGTTTCTGGATGGTTGGGTAAATGCCAAGTAGTGGAATTGCTGGGTCATAGGGGAGTTCTATGTTTAGTCTTTTGAGGCACTGCCACACTGCTTTCCATAGTGGTTGGACGAGTTTGCACTCCCACCAACAGTGTAGTAGTGATCCCTCCTGGCCACATCCCCTCCAGCATCTGTTGTCATTCGTTTTCCTGATCCTGGCCATTCTAGCTGGAGTGAGGTGGAATCTTAGAGTTGTTTTGATTTGCATTTCTTTTATGACCAGAGATGTGGAGCATTTCTTCATGTGTCTATAGGCCATTTTTGTTTCTTCTTCAGAGAAGACTCTCTTTAAGTCTTTGGCCCATTTTTTAATGGGATGGTTGTTACTTTGGAGGTTAGTTTTGGAGTGATTCAATTTTTTGAGTTGTTGATATATTTTAGATATGAGGCCTTTGTCCGTTGTTTGGTTGGTGAAGATCTTCTCCCACTCTGTAGGCTTCCTGATTAGTTTACTAGCTATGTCCTTTGCCATACAAAAGCTCTGCAGTTTAATGCAGTCCCACTTATCCAGCCTTTCTCTGATTTGTTGTGATTCTTGGTCCTTATTAAGAAAGTTTCGACCTGTGCCAAGGAGGCCTAGTGTATCTCCTATTCCTTCCTGTAGAGTTTTCAGTGTGTCAGCTTTTACCTCCAGGTCTTTGATCCATTTGGAGTTAATTCTAGTGCAAGGTGACAAAGAAGGATCCAGCTCTAGTTTTCTGCAGGTGCTTAACCAGTTCTGCCAGCACAACTTGTTGAAGAGGCTGTCTTTCTTCCATTCTATTTTTTTGGCTCCCTTGTCAAAGATTAGGTGGCCATAGGTCTGTGGTTTAATATCTGGGTCCTCAGTTCTATTCCATTGGTCTTCAGGCCTGTTCCTGTGCCATCTGATGCTTGTTTTTTGTTTTCATTTGTTTGTTTATAATTACCATTGGTTTTATGTAAGGAAATATCAAACTTGATAAATCATGTTGGCTGAAGTTAATAGTTACAAGTGTTTTAGTTTTTACTTTAGCTTTTTATAAGTATGCAGTTTTTCTTAAGATAATCTTTGAAACATTTTTTTCTCTGTGTGCCTGCAACACAGGTCTTTCTTGCATGTTCACCTTTAAAAAATTTTTTATTGTAATTAATAGAAGGGTTACAGTTATATTTGCCAGATAGAGGATGCATTACTTCACACACATTGATACCCCTTCTCATGTGTTTGTCCCCATTTCCCTCCCTAAACCCCCTCCCCTCATCTTGTTTTCCCTCTTCCCTTTCCTATTTCAAATAAACAAATAAACGTATATACAATATATGGAAATAACTTTTCTAAGCACATTTAAAGGAAAGTGTCATAAAAGAAAAGTCAAATTATAGAGATTTAACTATCAGGAGGTAGAAATGAGAGAATCACAGTTCAATGGTTTTCTAACAAAAGGTAATGGTACTCTCCCAAAGAAGGAAAGTGGACCTGAATGTCCATAAACAAGGGAATTCTAAATCTACTAGCACAGCGATATTGTTGCAGCATTATTTACCATAGCTAAGATACAGAACCAACCCAAATGCCCCTCAGTAGATGAGTGGATCAAGAAGATGTAGTATTTATATACAATGGAATTCTATGCTGCCATCAGAAAGAATGACATTGTCCCATTAGTAAGGAAATAGAAAGACATGGAAAAAATCATATGAAGTGAAATAAGCCAGACCCATAGGGTCCAAAGTTTCCCTCATTTGTAATAATTAGCATAGGTCTAGGATTCTTCTAGCAGAAGATTACAAAAGCAATGTACATATGGCCATATAGGATAAAGCTAAATAAAATAAACAGTTGTTGTTTAATGTACTGTGTGGAGTTATTCCTCTTTTTTCCTTCTTGTGGTTTATTTCCTGTTGTTACTGTATCTGACTTTGGTACCTGGTATATTAGATACATGTTTATTTCTTTATTTGAAATAGGGAAATGAAGGGGGAAAACAAGATGATTGGGAAAGGGAGGGAAAGTAGGAGAAAAACATGGGAAGGGGTATCAATATTCAAGAAGTAATGTACCTACTACCTGATCAATGTAACTGTAATAACTTTACACATCACCTTGACAATAAAATAGTTTAAAAAAAGTAAACTGGGTTTTGATTATGTTCTAAAAATTAAGTGCCAGTGATTGCACATAGAGACTCCCTTCTTGAACACTTGTTTGTTAAACATGTCATTTGAAATATAATGCAAAAATCAGTGTCAATAAATTCTTTAATAAAAAAGTAAACTGGGGGTGACATTGTTCAAAAAGAAATATACTCCTTATGTGACTGGGAACCCTAACCCCTCTGTACATCATCTTTGCAATAGCAATAATAAATGAAAATAGCCAGGCACCAGCAGTTCACACCTGTAATTCTAACTACTCAGGAAGCTAAGATATGAGGATCAGTTTGAACCATCCAGGACAGACTGTGAGACTCTTATCTCCAATTAACCTCTCAAAAACCAGAAGTGGCACTGTGGCTCAAAGTGATAAAGTGCTAGTCTTAAACAGAGTCGCTCAGGACAATGCTCAGGCCCCGAGTTCAAGCCCCAGGACCAATCAATTAATAAACTGGGGATAGTGGTATATGCCTACGATCTTGGACAGGAGGCAATAGTGGAAGGATTTCTGTCCAAAGCCAGGTTAAACTGCTGTTGAAATGCCCGAGTGTTGTGAAGCAGAAAGACAATAGGTGATATTTTCTAGGAATAATTATTCCTAGAATGATTTGCTGGGAGTTGGTGACTCATGTCTGTAAACCTAGTTGTTGAGTAACCAGAAACTGGGCTACTTGAGGTAATTTGTTTGGACAACCCTAGGAAACTCATCTATATATCATGATGGGGGGGGCAGCATTAAAATGGCAAAATAATACAAGAAAGCATAAGTCATGAGAGAAAAATGCAAGCCACAATTTAAAATGTAAATAATGTTCAACCTGGGTGATAAAAAATATGACTTAAAATAATATGCCTTACTGTTCAGATGGCAAAAAGTAAAAAGAATTATAATGCAAGGTATTGGCAAGAGGGTGACAAATACATTGCTATTGGAAAAAAATTGGGAAAATCTTCTACAGAGGAATATGGTAATATATATCAGAGGCTATAGAAATCATCATCAATAATTAGGTAAGTATGCAAAGACCTACACATAACAGCATTTTCATCAAACCATTGCTTATAATAACAAATAAAGAAAAGGAAAATGTAAAGTGTAAATAGTGAACTGTTCAATCATAAATCATTTATGTCATGTTTCCACAATGAGATTGTTATGAAGGCATTAGAATAGTGATGTTGATCTTTATTTATCAACAGTGAGAATCAATGTTCAAACATATTGCCAAGTGAGAAAAATACAGAATTGCCTAATGTAATCCTGTGTGTGTGTGTGAAGGAGAGAGAAAGAGAGAGAGAGAGAGAGAGAGAGAGAGAGAGAGAGAGAGAGAGAGAGAGAGAGAGAGAGAGAGAGAGAGAAAGAGAGAGAGAGAGGGAGAAGGGAGAACAAAAACTAGGATACAGATCAAATTACTGGCTTCTAATTTCATGAATCATTTGTGTTATCTGATTTTCTGATTTCCCTAAAATAAAAATCAATACTTTTTAAAGCAAATATATTTCAAAGAAATGATATTGACTTCAACACTTCTGTTGTCAAGTTAGTTGGAGGAGACTCTTGAACTGAGTCCATACCACAAGTGCTCAGCAGAAACCAACAGAAGGGAACAGGACCAGGACAAACACTGCTTTTTGTTGTGAAACAGAGATTTTAGACCCCTGGCCTAAAGTCCAGAACCCAGTTAGGTCCAGTCACTCTCTTCCATTTGCCAAAAAAAGAGACATGGTGAAGAATAGAAAAAGATTTATTACGTGGCATTTGTGAGATGACAACACTTCTGGACCGCTGCAGCCATCTTTTAGGGTAAAGACAAAAGGCCTCAGTTTAAACAGGGAGACTTTTGTCAGGAAGGAGTAAGAAGGTATACCTTGTAGAAACAGTCCCAGGTCACAGAGATGGCCTGCTTGATCAATGAGCTTGATCAGTCGGCCTTTGTCCTTAGAGGCATTCTAGAGGAGTTGTCATTGCTTCCACTTGAGGGAAAGAACAGCTTTGCTTTTTGCCACAAGCTATGGAGATGGCATTGCCTGTCCGGGGAACTTACTGTTGTTAATGAACCTTAGACTGAGTGTAGTCTGGAGCGCACACACACACACACACACTCCCCTCACATCTCCTTGCTGCACGTCCCCTAATCAACCTTTGGTTTTCTGCTCCTCTTAATCCCTTCTTCCTAACTAGCAATTGGATTGGTGTTCCTTTCCTCCTTTCATGCCATAGCAAGTACCTGGTGCCATGTACACTCTCTCTAGGGCAGCCCCGGCCTTTGCAGAATCAGGATATCTGAGGCCTTCCTGTGCCTCCAGTGCCAAGCACTATGCAGATCCACAAATGTCTATATTGGACCAAAATGAATCATCAATCAATAACAATCTCCTAACTTTATAAATAATGGAAAGAAAAACTCAGAAAACCTAAATGGCTAGATTTCAAATGAGACTGGAAGGCAAACCCACCTGACTTCTAGAAAATGTTTCTCCTACTGTGTCCTACCAGCTAAGTCTCTGAGCCCAGGGCCTTAAGAGGACACTGCACAGTTCCTAGAATCCCCAGAACATCTGGACCTATCATCAGATTCCCTCTGCATTTGTCATTCCTGTCCTCAGGCTCTTTCGAGGATAGAATACTTCCTGGTGAGCTTACTTCTCTAAAATCCGGCCCTGCCTGTCACCAGTCTTTACCCTTCCCCTTCCAGAATGAGATGTCATTTCATTCCTCACCATGTCTCATGGATCTCCGTAGTCCTTCACTTCCCTGCATCTCAATTCTATTAGATATAACAAATCAACGGCATTGAGCCTAAGTGAAAAATTACAGAAGTTTTCTTGCATAGTGATTTGCAGACATGATGAAGTTGGATGCATTGGAAAGTACCTAGATCAACTAGACTGATTGAAGGAGCCACCTTAGCCAGGGGAGGGATGAGCCAAAAAGATGAGAAAATGTGTAGAAACTAAGCAGAGCCAGAACTACTGATAACCCAGAGAAGGCTGGTTCTGAAGCCCAGGAACCTACATTGGCTTGTACACAGTCACCTTACCAGCCACAAACACAGGGCTGGAAACAACAACAGGCTTTGATGTTGCTCACCAAGATACAGTGTGGACAGCAATCACGGAAGGGGACTCATCCCTGCTCTACAAAGACAACCGCTGAAGGCTCGCTCATGAGTCTGGCCATTGATGCGGGTAGCTGGCTGGGACCTCAGCAGGAGCTGTCAGGGGAAACACGAACCCTGGCTGCTTGCTCCCCTACAATGGTGACTGCCTTCCAAAATGGAAGCATCTCAGGAAAGAGGAAGTGACAGCTACCAGATTCTTAAGGCCCAGAGCTGGAGGCTGGTACGTCATTGTTTCCCTGTATCTATTGGTGAAGTAGTCAGAGTGCAGACTTCAGGAGAAGGAATGTAGAGCCCATCTCCTGGGTAACAGGAGGGTCAAAGGCCTTCAAGGTAGTGTGCTAAAAATACCATAGGCTACAGTTTGGGAAGACATGAGAGCAGCTGTGTGGAAAGATAGTAGGACCACCCTTGAAAGCCTACAGCCCTTCTCCTGTGAAACACAATGACTGAAAACTCAGATTACAGTAATACTCTCTCTGAGTCCTTAGACTCAGTCCTTAGATTGAGAAGTGGCTACAGTACCCAATCTCCAGTCCCAAGACATATCCAGGACCTGAAAGGGTTCTCCATTTCCATATCCACATTGCTGTGTTTATTTGATTTCTAGGCTCCTCCCTCAACTGGCCAACATCCCTGAGAGATGTCTGTGTTTTCACTTCTCCACAGTCCATTGAAATGGCCACCTTGTACTCATGGCTCTTAGCGTGAATAGCAAATTCAATTCTGCAATGATTAGGAGGATAGCCTGTGCCCAGGCAGTTGACAGTTAAGAGATCAAACAGTATGCTGGGCACAAGTGGCCACCCCTATAATCCTAGCTAGTCAAGGGGCTGAGATCTGAGAATCGTTCAAAGCCAAACCAGACAGGAAAGTCTGTGAAACTACATCTCCAATAAACCAGCAAAAAGCCAGCAGTGGGGAGTGCTAGCTTAAGCTGAAGTTCAAGCCCCATGACTCTGAACCTGGGCACTATCCCTGAGCTCAAGCCCCACAACTGACAAAATAAAAAAAAAACAACAGGGCTGGGAGTTTGGTCTAGTGGTAAGAGTGCTTGCCTAGCATCCATGAAGACCCGGGTTCGATTCCTCAGTACCCTACATACACAGAAAAAGCCAGAAGTGGTGCTGAGGCTCAAGTGGTAGAGCTCTAGGCTTGAGAAAGTCCAAGGACAGTGCTCAGGCCCTGAGTTCTGGCCCAAGCTGGCAAAAAAAAACAAAACCAAAAAAACAAACAAACAAACAAACAAAAACCACAACAACAACAAAAACCCTCAGGTACAGTGCCCAGACCCTGAATCCAAGCCCTTGTATGAGTACACAGAGAGAGAGAGAGAGAGAGAGAGAGAGAGAGAGAGAGAGAGAGAGAGAGAGAGAGAGAGAGAGAGAGAGAGAGGGCTTCACATTTTTGAAGAAGTGGGCCTTCACAAGGCACATTACAGATCTTCTCAAAGGCCCTTTAGCTGAAATCTGCTGTTGTCTGAGGCATGGAAGCAGCTCAGGCAGGGAGTGAAATATTACCTGTGCTGTGGTCTTCACCACATTCCAAACACACAACAGGGAAATTAGGTGGTCTAGGGCTTGGCAATACCCAATGTTACTCCTCCTCCCATCTCAGCCAACCTGCTCCCTCACAAGGTGGAGACAGCATATCCAGAGAAAGATTGGCTCCTAACCTGACAGGTGGTGACATGGGCTAGATTTATTGAGAAATACCTAATTAAGCTCCAGAGTAAACTAGTCATCAAGGTGCTTAATTGGCAACATGTGACTATTAGGAGCTAATTAAGTTGTTCCCTCACACTTTAATTAATGTTTGTCATTCGGCCCCTGTATTGCTTGGTACAAGGGCAAGAGAGACAGAAGGGACTGGCTGGCTAGGCCCTGGACAGTCACTACTGGCCTAAACACCCAAGCGGTACTGAGCAGATGGATCTTGCGTGAGCTTCCCAGCTTGCTCCTGCAGCCAAGTTACTTTAAACTCCTTTAATAAAAAGAGATGAGCCTCCAGTCTATTCCTGCCAGCGATGTTCAGAGAGGAGGAGAGAGAATCGGGTCAAATCCTACCTCTGCCCCTCAACAGATGTACAAGAAAGAACTGATGAGCCTTTCTGAAGTCGCCTTTTGTGTGTATGTCAGTTGTCGGGCTTGAACTCAGGGTCTCCGTGCTGTCCCTAAGCTTTATTTGCTCAAGGCTGGAAGCAGGATCTTCAGATTGCAGCCTTCTGAGTCATTCCGATTACAGATGTGAGCCACCTGCACCTGACCACTTTCTTTCTTTTTTACTTTCTTCCTTCCTTCCTTCCTTCCCACCCCCACATCCCATATAGTGCCAAGGTTATGGGTGTACTAGGACTTGAACTCAGGGTCTGAGCACTCTTGCTTAGCTTCTTTGCTCAAGGCTGATACTCTATCACTTGAACCACACCTCCACTTCCAGCTTTTAGTTTGTTAATTGAAGGTAAGAGTTTCACAGACCTTTCTGTCAGGCTCACCATGATCCTCAGGTCTCAGCCTCTTGTACAGCTAGGACAATAGGGATGAGCCACCAGCCCTTTCCCACAAGTCACTTTTCTTTTCTGCACAATGAAAACAGAACTCTTACCTCCTACAACCATTCCTTTAAAATAGAGATCAAGTATCCTTCTGAGCTGTCTGCTTGAAACCCTTTGGTAATTTGCCAATTTGGTAAAAGTAGGAACCCTTGTGATACTATGAAGAGCTATCCAGAATTTGCCCTCTGCTCTCTCATCTCTCTTCCTTCTCCTATTATTTCCTCCTTCTCCTCACTCTAGTTATAATGCCCTTCTTGCTGTTATTTGGATACACGAAGTTCACCCCTGCAATGCGGTCTTAATACTTCTTATTTCTACTACGCACATCTTTCTCCCCCAAATCCTTATGGCTCATACAATTTTTGCTCAAATCCCCTTCTCATAGAAGCTTCTTCTGACCTCCCTATTTGAAATCTCAACACTTCCCACATCCCAAAACAGCTATCAAGTACTGCCTCCCATCTTTGCTTTTTCTCCTCAGCATTTAGTCCCATGTAAATGCAATATATTTCAATACAGCATGCTTCACCATCGCTTTAAGATGCTGACCCCACTCCATATAGAAAGGCTTGGGACTTAGCGCAAGTGGTAGGGTATTTTCCTAACAAGCACACAACCCTAGATGCAATTCTCCATACTGCAAAAACAAAACCAGGAAGGAAGGAAAGAAGAAAGAAGGAAAGGAAAGAAAAAAGGAAGGAAGGACAGAAGGGAGGGAGGGAAGAAAGGAGGGAGGGAGGAAGAAGGGAAGAAGGGAAGGAGAAAAAAGGAGAGAGGGAGGGATGGAGCGAGGGAGAGATGGAGAGAGGGAGGGAAGGAGGGGTATTGAGGTGGTGCTGTGACCTTTAGAGACAGAACTTGTAGGTGATGGCATCATGGAAGTTCCACCCTCATAAATGAACCTAATAGTGTTAGCCTTAGGAAATGGGTTGGGTCCCACAGAAATAAGTTAATTATGAAGTAAGGCCAAGCTCCATGACTGCCCTCTTCCGCTCACAGCCAATTCCTCTTCTACTTCTACTGCAGGTTGCAACATAGTCAAGGGGCCCCCACCAGAATGTTGATGCCACATTGTTAGAAACCCCTAGTCGCAGGAATTACAAATGTAATAGACTTCTCTTCTTTTTTTCTCTGTAATGCCAACACAAAACACAGTAAGACCCTATTGTACAGCAAGAATCCTACTGTATGCTATGGAAATACTTATGGGAAGATACTACTGTCTGTGAGAGCTTAGAATTGGGGCCCAGCACCCTTTTTTGTAAAGAGCCAGACAATAGATACCTCTCACTCCCCAAGTCTCACTCCCCAAGACTCACAAAGAAAGTCTGCCAATAAGTTGGCATCGTTTGTTCCATGAACACTTTATTTGGGGATACTGAAATTTGAATTCTGTATCATTTTCATGTCCTGAACGCTGTCAGTCATTTAAAACTGTAAAAAAAAAGTTATTCTTAATTCGTAGGCTGTAAAACTCAGGCAACGAATCTGAAAACAAAACCTGGTACTTTCCTAACTCTTAATCTGGATAAGAAACAAAAAGTAAGACAGACTCAAAGAAACATAGACTCCATGATTTCCCTCATTTGTAATAATTAGTATATGTCTAGCTTAGTCCTAGGAGCAGATCACATAGCTGAATAGCTATGTAATAAATGTTACTAACTTAAATGAACTCGAAAAAAAAGAAACAAAAAGTATAATATTCTGAGGGGTGGAAGTGTGACTCAAGTGGTAGAGCACCAGCCTGGAGTGTGAAAGAGCCAAGCAAGAGGTCAAGGTCCTGAGTTTAAGCCCAAGTACCAGCATCTACACACACACACACACACACACACACACACACACATACACACACACACACACACACACACACACACACACACACACACACTACTCTGTGTGTGCTGGATACTAAATCTCATAAAAGTCCATGAAGTGTGACGGTAAGTAGACACAGGATAGGGTGGTCAGGAAGACTTCAGGGAGGTGGCAAGGGTCAGGCCAAGTGCTGAGACCCGGAGCAGACAGGCTAAGTAGAGAATGGAAATGCTCCCCAGTATGGATGGGCACAGTAGTAGTAGTAGTAACAATGACATCGTTGAGGTGTATGTGATGGGCCAGCAATGTGAGTTTTACACACACTGCTTAATCCTCATAGAAACCCTACTCGGAAGTCAATTTCATCCTCACCCGTGAGTTATTTGCTGGAATGAGAGTCAGATTGTCAGTGAGCTGTCTGCCTCCTAACCCACCCTCATGCTCCCACTCCAGAAGCCCCTTTGATCTACATCCCCACCCCTTTCCTCAGATCAGATGTTTCCTGTCCCTGGTGGGCCTCTATTCATGTAAATAACCATCTCCTAAATACATTCAATGAAAAATCAATTACACAGCAAAGTGGCTGAGGTTTGGATAAACAACCTAATTGTTCCCTCTGGGACTGCTGGCTGAGCCAACCCAGCTGAGAGAAGAAAGAGTTCATGTTTAGGAAGAATCCACTGCTCCCAGGCTGATATGGCTTCCTTTCTGTGGATCTGAGCCCCTGCCTCCACCACCCTTCCCCCAGGATGCAGAGAAGCTTCTGGGCTCCTACCTGTACCTTGGGTGATAAGGGTAAGGTGAGAGCCCATGTTCAAAGTTGACCTCTAACCCCAGGAAGACTTGAGACGTTGACCCAGAGACATTACATTTCCCCCATGTGTTTCCAAGATGACCCTCCAGCCTGACTTCCTCTGGTGGAGTTGGTGACAGTCTCCTCTTCCTCCCCTTCTCTCAAGAGCTCTGTTCCTTTGTCTTCAGTTTCATAATTAGATTCTCCTTCTTTGAACCAGGACAAAGATATAAGCAAAGATCCTACCTAGGAAGATACACGCCATTAATTTTGTTAGTCATTAACACCTTGTGAATTTGTGTTTAGGACTTTTCAGTCAGATATCTAGTTATAATTGAGAGAAGTAGAATCCAGGCTCTGAAGTGTTATTTCCTTTTCCATCATAAAAAGAACCATGAAGTATGCCAGGTGCCTGTGGTTCACTCCTGTAATCCTAACCTCTCAGGAGGCTGAGATCTGAGGATCATGGTTCAAAGCCAGCCTGGGAAGCAAAGTTGGTGAGACTCTCATCTCCAATAAACTACTCAGAAAAGGAAGGAGGTGGTTCAGTGGCTCAAATGGTAGAGCACTAGCCTTAAGCAGAAGAATCTCAGGGACAGGGCTGGGAGTTTGGTCTAGTGGTAGAGTGCTTGCCAAGAAGTGGTGGCTCTAGCCTTGAAAAAAGTCCAAGGACAGTGTTCAGGCCCTGAGCTGGCAAAAGAAAAAAAAAAAAAGAATCTCAGGGACAGGACCTGAGTTCAAGTCCCAAGAATGGGGGAAAAAAATAAAGGACCACAAAGTGGCCTTTGGCAAGAGACTCCCTGAAGGAAACCACAGAATTACCCAGGCCTGAGTCTGCCCAGTACAAGTAGAAGTCAGAAGAAGGGTGTCTCACTCCCCACTTTTCTCTTCACCATTTGCATTTAGCCAGGTGTGGTAAGTAATGGTGATGTTTGCAGCAATAAAATACAGGTCTCAACCTCACAAATCATTACAATTTCATACAATGCACTCTGTCATAACGTAAGAACTCTGGACAAGTTCTAGATTAAAGTGTTCCAAGGACCAACCATCTAACCACAAAAGTCACAGTGTAGTGAAAATAGCCCTGAGCATGAAATCAAAAGGTTCTGTTTCTGTTTCTGATATATCTGTTTGCTGTGTGACCTTGTATGAGTGCTCCCCCTTCTGGGCCTTAGTTTACTCATTCTGGCATTCACTGATTCACTCAGCTCTATGGGAACTGTATGCTAAGCTCTGGGAGCGGACACCATTCCTATTCCTATGGGTTGTGCAATCTAATGGTGAATACAGAAGATGTAAAAGAAACACTTTCACAAAATGATTATCTTATGAAATGGTAAAGGTAGACTAGTGCTGAGTTTTTAAGCCATGGTTGTAGCTTAGAACCAAGTTGGGAGCTTTCTCTTATTTTTGTTTTGCTTCAGGCAGGACCTCACTAGCTCAGGCTACACTCAATCTGTTGATCTTGCTCCAACCGTCCAACTTTTGGGAATACAGACCTATGGGAAGCTTTTAAGGAAATGCAGAATATCTGGACATTGTCTCCAAAGATTATGATTCACAGTGGTGAAGCTCAGACACAGATATTCTGCCCCCCCCCAATCAAGTAATTCTAATTTACAAGCAGAGTTAGAGCCATTGAGCTGGACAACATCCAAAATTTCTTCTGTTCCAACATTCTCTTAGTCTCTTATATTCTGTGAATAATCTAAGATATTCATTATGTCTTTGTGTACTTAAGCACATGTATGCATATGTGTATGTTTATTATATATACATATATGTATCATTGCATGTGTGTGTGCATTTGTACACATATGTATGTGTATGGATAACAAAAACACACGGGGATGCAACGAGAGATCAGCTAACACCATTTAGCATTCAGGTAGGACAAACCACAGCAGACAAGCAGAAACATATATCAACATTTCCCCAGCTTGTCCCTAGGATGTCTCGGTTGGATGTTTGTACAGCGTCTATCTGCTCTCAACCTCCTTCCCAGCATTCCTCTGTTGTTTATTAATTCAGGGCAGCAATGTGACAGGTAGATAAGATCTGTGAGATGGGGCATCTAAAAAAATCCCCTTGGGGAGACACTTGCCGAGGGAAAATACGCTTAAAGATGGCCCTCCTTCTTCCCGCTTTCCACCTAGGACATACATGTAACGACCAGCCTACCACCAATCACCTGGGACCATGCAGTGACCTGAGGGAGGAAGTGGTGGGCAGAGGACGGTATGACAGGGTGACAAAACCAGCCTGGGTCCAGGGCTGTATTGTGAGCTTCTAGGCACCCAGGATATGAGCTTCCTCTGCAAAAAATATATACCACTGCTTATTTGTTTACGTGACATGTCGGTGGACATATTGACAGCGTGCTATATTTAAAGAAGAAACATCCACTATTCAAATAAGTTTGCAAAACCCTGCAAACACAGTGAAAGTCCTCACCTTGTCTGTCAACATTCCTATTGTACAATTGTTCATATTAAATACTCCTAGTAGAAAATCCTGTTCTCTCTGCTTAACCTGGCACTTCAGGACCTCGATTCTTCCATACTTCTGAACCACAGGAGACACAATATCCTTCTGTAATGCATGAAACTCATTCTTCAATGCATCGTGAAAGAATAACACATGTGTGCACATCATATGTGTGTGTGTGTGTACAAAAGAGAGAGACTAGGGATTAAACTAAAAATGTTGTACTTGCTATAGAGATTCTCCATCACTTGAACCATGCCTCCAGTCCCTTTTTACATTATTTTGTAAGTAGGGTCATACCCAGGTTGGCCTCCTAAATATACTTCCTTGTGATTGTAGGGATGAGAGGCACACCACTTCACCCAGCCCTGTGCTTCTCTGATAGCTAGGATGACAAATGCATGCCACCACGCCCAGCCACTGCATGAGATGGAGTCTCACAAACCTCTAGGCCCAGGTTAATCTATGACTGAAATACTGCACCTCTATTTCCCAAGTAGCTATGATGACAGGTCTGAGCTGCCATGCCTGGAGAGAAGCCATGGCATCAATGCCATGCAAGCATTTATTAAAATTACAGAATGTCAAACTTGTGAGCAGCTCAATTCCAACTATCAAGCAAAACCCAATATCAGAATCAACCAAAGAACTGTTTAGATGTTTTGGGTTTGTTTTTTTTTTACAGTCCTGGGCCTTGAGCTCAGGGTCTGAGCACTGTCCTTGGGCTTTCTCAAGGCTAGAACTCTACCACTTGAGCCACAGCATCACTTCTGGCTTTTTTTTTTTCTGTGTATGTGGTACCAAGGAATCGAACCCGGGTCTTCATGCATGCTAGGCAAGCACTCTACCACCAGGCCAAACTCCTAGAGAGGAAGGGAGAGGAGGGGAGAAGAGGGAAGAGGAGGAGGGGGAGGAGCAGGGAAAGAGGAAGATAGAAGCATAAACTGACACACCTGTGAAAAGGCACACTAACACATTAATGGAAAATGGAAATGACTAACACTCTCTCCGGAGAGCCATCCTTGCCCAAGCTGTTGTTCTTCACCAGCCTTGGAACTCACCTCTTTAAGGCCAGCAGACACATACCATATAGTTCCTCCATGGCTGATGCCACTAAATGTCTACAGGATCTCCCAGGATATTGTCTATTTGTGCCCATTCCACCTCATCCAGCCTACAGTGGTTGACCCTTCCTATAAGCCCCAACTAGTTAACTTTGTGGCCACCCTGTAGGATCTAAGCCTCTTCTAAACCCAAAGCTGGAGTGCTACAAGGAGCACTGGATGTCAGTCTACAGTACATGGGATGTGTTGGAAGAGTTAGAAGCATAAGAGGAAGACCATTTTATTTATCAATGCAGGTAAAAAAAAAACAATAATAAAAAATGTGGAAGGTAATGAACAAGATCAGCAATAAAGGAAGTTGTTTCGAGACTGTTCTAGAAACAGCCAGGGAGCAATGTCTGATTTTCTAAGTCAAGTTCATGGAGTGTCAGAGTCTGCTAGACTGCAGGATGGAAATGTAGGCACACCAGGGAAGCCAGCCTGACAGTTCTCCAATCCTTCCCTACTCATCTGCCAAAATACTGACCCGTGTAGACAGAGATTCTAAGGCTGCTGGCCCAGACATCCCACAGCACGGCAGCCCTCAGCACGGCTATCACAAATGACAGGCAAGACAGCAGGCTCCATGTCTGTCTGGCTCTACCCAGTATACCCTTCGGCTGCTGTGGGGTTTGGACAAGATTTTCTTGGTCAGAAAATGTCCTCTTTCTAGCCGAAGAAGCAAATCTCTGACCTGTGTAAGAGAAGCCAGCAACTGTCTGCAATCCAGTGGTCCTGTTCCACCAGAATCCCCACATCGTTGCCTCCCTGTCTGTCCATCTATGGCGAGGACTTCATGAATATCAGAGGCAAAGCCTACAGAGCTCTTGAAAAGGCCTTGGTGTAGATGCTCCCTTTCTCCACCCACATCTGAGGACATCCAGGCCTACCTAACACACACCCACCCCTAGAACACGTCCTGCTCCTTTGCCTAATGCCCTGCTGTACTCTGCCCTCGCCACTAATAACATTTACCATAAAGAAGAGAGAGCTGAATTTCAAAAAGCATACTAACTTGATCAATGCACCAGTTTCTTCAGATCCCTTTCGTACATTGATGATGGCCTCAGCTTCTCCTCTCCTCTCCTTTTTCCTCTCTTCTCCTCTCCCCTCTCCTCCCCTCTCCTGTCCTCTCCCCTCTTTCTCCCACTCCTCTCCCCACTCCTTTCCCCTTTCTCCCTCTTTCTTCTCCCTCCCTTCCTTCTGTAACTCTCTGTTGCAAAAGTTCCTTTTTTTTATCTGAATTCCAGGCTATCAACATCATGAAGACAAGAGCCAGGCTTATCTTTGCTACAAAAAGCCAACACTGAGCCCAGGAGCCACCAAATAACAATCTGTAGAGACAAGAAAAACAATCCATCCTACGCTCTAACCCATCGCTAAAAGATAGGTAACCTAAAATTCCCACAAGATTTCCCTTCTGGTCAACTCTTTTTCTCTACCCTCTGTGGATACATGCACATACTCCCTTACACCCATACTCACCACACACACACACACACACACACACACGCACACATCTCCACACATATGAATACTCTCCCCCCAACAGATATATGCTCATACTCTACCACTGCAACACACATACCACATCCCCTCAGCTTCTCTCAAATAGCCTCCCACTGGCATAGTGCAATGCACACTTACCCACACACCCACTCATGCATACTCACACTGTGCCCTCCACACATGATTTCATTCATACACATGACAGAGGTTGGAGGGAAGCTCACAGAGGTCTTTATTTACTCCTGGGCACAGACATAGCTGAGACAAGCCTGGAACCATTTAGTTCCCAGGTGACTGCTCATGTAATGACCCTGCCAAGGCACAGCAAGACCCCAGGAGCACAAGAAAGGCAGCTGATCATGCTAATAATGATTCTTGCTTGATGAGAGACAGTGAATGGTGCCATGCCAAACCATCCGTCTGGCACAGACTGTGCTGTTCACATAGATCTTGGTGGCTGGGGTGGCCTTGGGAGACAAGAAAGGAAGGAAAAGAGGGAGGGAGGGAGGGAGGGAGGAAGGGAGGGAGGGAGGGAGGGAAGGAGGGAGGGAGGGAGGGAGGGAGGGAGGGAGGGAAGGAGGAAAACATTGAACAACCAACAAGCATAGACTGGATTTTTGAACATTGATTCTTCTTCCAGGAGAAAGTTTACAAATTTTACTGAATAAAAGCCAGAGATAAAATTTTTATGTGATTTCATTTGAATACAATGTGCATTATTCAATAGGCAGTTAAAATCTATCTTATCAAATAATATATAGTATGTATTCCAATTATAATCAGTCCTGAAACATTTGGGTTTATAAAATGTTTAAAACTTGTCTCTCCCACACTTCCTGTTAATCAAATGAATGAATACATAAATAAAATGCTAACTTTTGGAACAAAGAAATACATACCTTTCCCTTCCATTATGTGTGTGGCAATGTTTATTTCAATGTCTAATTAAGTTAGAGTTATATGTTTTACACCAATTCTGCTTTTAGTCATTCTTAAATGCTAGTTGTAAAGTTTAAGACACATAAACATACAAGTTTACTGAAAAAGCCACCCCTTTACTTATGCTTTTATTTCATAATTAACTAGCAGTTCTGCCCACACATAGCATTTATTAGTGACAAAGTAATGAGGAATAACATACTGAAGTGTCTTTGCTTTTATAATTTATTATGAAGTATGGTTTTGATCTTGACTTCTTTTTATCATCTTTTTCCTTTTCTTTCTGTTTGCTTTTTTTTTTTTTTTGGTCTGCCATGGAGCTTGAACACTGAGTCTGGGCACTGTCCCTGAGCTCTACTACTTGAGTCACAGCACCACTTCTAGTTTTCTGGTGGTTAATTGGAGATCAGAGTCTTAAGGACTTTCCTGCCTAGGCTGGCTTTGAATTGGGAGCCTCAAAACTCAGCCTTCCTGAGTAGCTAGGATTATAGGTGTGAGCCACTGTGCCCTTCAAGTAATCTTTTTTATAAGATGAGAAGTAATCCTTTGACAAGTGATTTTATAATATTCCTCAAAAGATACATTTTTGATGTTGATTTAAATTAAAATTTTAAATCAAATGTTTTCTTATAGAAAGTTGGGCTTGTTTGCAGCTTCATTAAATAGATTGTCAAGGCATTTTTCATAAGCTCAATATGCTTAGAGCTCTTGACAAAAAAAATACTTAAAGCTTTTAATAAAATAAATGCATTTTATTTTGTAAAATAATTGCATGGTAGAAAATATTGAAATTTTCGATATTTTAATTTTCCAATGCCTTCTGAATAAATCGAAGAAGACAAGTTGCCTCTAAGTGAAAAAAAAATAACAGATTAATTAATAATCATTGATTAAATTTTGAAATAGGCTTTTGTGGCTCTTCCCCCAAATTGAGAAATTGAATGATTCTAATTATGGATAATAAATCCCTGAGGAAGTCTTCTTTTCTCTCAACAAAACTGAAGGGGAAAATAATTCTCAATGATGGATCACTGTGCGATTTGGAGCATTTGAACTCAGAGTTCAAATGATTGATGACGTTACACTAATAAAATACTTGTGGTTCCCATCAGTGTAATCATGTAAGACTTGCCAGCTTGCACTTTTACAAGAACAAAATAAATTCAATAAAGAATAGATTTTAAAACACCCTTCCTCATTCTTGCCATAACTACTATTTGTTATCTAATCAGGGAGTCATAATAATCTCATTAACAGATATAATGCTAATGAATTTTACGGTTTAAGTTAGAATCGACAACATTTATGCTGCTTTTTTTTTCAGTTTTGGCCACATGTACATTGATAACAATTATAATAGTCCCTTATTCAATAAGTGGTTTTTACATTTAGAACATCAAGGAAGTATTAAAATTTTTGAAGTATGTAACAATGGGAATGTACTTAGTAATACTAAATCGTACAGAAAGAAAGAGGGAAAAAGGGAGGGAGGAAGGGAGGGAAGGAAGGAAAGATTAAAAGAAAAAAATGGACAACCTAGTATAAAAACGTAAGAACACTGGATAAAATTCTGTGTGACACAGAACGAAAGTGATGAGTTTGAAAGAGCTAGAGAATGAAACCACATTTCCAATGTTAAAGAAACACATTCTTTGCATCATTTTTAAGTGAGAGATATGAACTGAGTACTTTTGATGGGGTTAATAAGATCATTTCAAAGAGACAATATTTATAGCACCCTGAAATTAATATCTTCTGGAATGATTTCAGCCTGTGGAGAAGACTGTCAGCATTTGGCTTGATGTTTGAGCAGCCCCACGGATTCAGATGTTTTGAGAGACCAGTAAGCAAACCTGGAAGAAGCAGCCTACGCCTGGGCTTGCTCCCCCTCTGCTACCTGCAGCGGCCCGATCTCTTTCTCACCTTTATTCCTTCTAACTTGCTTCCTTATGAGCATTTGTTTTTCCTCCTGGAAAAAGTTGAATGCTCAGAGTTGTGGGATTGGACAAACAATAGCTCCCATGGGGCACAGAGGTCTTGCACGAGATCTCAGCAATTTTACTATATAGACTGTTTTATTCCTTCATTTACTGAGCATTTGCCACACAGAGACTGCTTTAAACATAACTTCTGTTATTAACAAGAAAAAAATCAAGGTGGTGACGCTGCCCAGACGCTGCACTGACTGCTTCCCCTAAGTGATCAGTCCATCTTACATGAAACCTGTGGAGGAGGAATTACACCGTCACCATTTTGCTGGTGAGAGGAAACAAGGCCCACATAGGACACCAAAGAGCCACACCTCCACTTTTGGTGGTTATTTGGAGATAAGAGTTTCATGGACTGTCCTGCTTGAGCTGGCTTAGAACCATGGCCTCGGATCTCAGCCTCCTGAGTAGCTAGGAGTATAGGTGTGAGCCACTAATGCCCAGTGTCTGCCTTTTTTGTTTTCTTGTCTACTAACAAGGAAGCAAAAATCCCTTGAGCCTGTTCTGAAAGTTGGAAGCCCCCTCCATCTTCTCAGCTCCCAGTCAGGCAGTCTCACAGCTGCAGAACACAAGTCAAGGCTCTGATGCCCGACCAGGGCCCTGAGATTCCAGGGCTGGCGCTGCTGAATAAGGATTAGAATCTCAGTGTTAGCCCAGTGTTACAGCTCACATCTGTAATCCCAGCTACTTGAGAGATGGAGATTAGAAAATCAGGACTTGAGAACAATCAAAACAAAGCATTAGTGAAACCTCGTTACAACAAAGCAGCCTGGCTAATGACTTGTGCCTATAAATCCAACTGTGCAAGAGACACAAATTAGGAAGATCAGAGCCCCAGGGAAGCCTAGGCAAAAAGTAAGTATTTATCTGAAAAATAACCTAAAGTAAAGCATCCTGGAGACATGGTTCAAATGGTAGAGTACCTGTCTAGCAAGTAGAAGACCAAAAAGAAAAAAGAAGTAGTAGTAGCCTGGTTTTAGTTAACTTTCCATTTTCATAACAAAAAATTACCTAAGATAAACAACATAAAATAGCAAAATCTTGTTTGGGCTCCTGGTTTCTTGGGTCCCTTGGGTTCGGGCCTGTGATAACACAGAACCTTACTTCGGGAAGAATGAGGCATGGCAAAATTACTGGCCTCTCCATGGCCAGAAGCCAAGAGCAAGACAGAAGCCCCCAAGTGCTTGCTACACCCTCGGGGCACATGCCCGGGGCTGATGTCCTCTCACTGGGCCTACGGGCTAAAGGTTCCTCCACCTCTTCATTGAAGCATCAGCTGAGGACCAAGCCATTAACACATGAACTTTGGGGAGGCATTACAATCCAACCCATAGTAAGCTCTAACACACACTTTGGGATTATCCTGGAAGTGTGGGTTCCTTACTGGCATAAGGACTTGGCCTTCTACTTGTCTTACTCACAGTTTGGGGCAGGAGCTGGTGATCCCTGGCCACCAGCTGAATGAAAGAGTGTCCCAGGTAGAGTCCTGAGGATAAAAAATAAAAGCAGTGACGGGCAGGAGAGGGGTGAGTGTGCTAGAGATGGGGGTGGGGGTCCTGTCTGCTACTTCCTGAATAGCAGTCTTCATTATACTTTGAATAGAATGGGTCTGTTTTTGTTCATTATGGTCCGTGTATTAGAGTAGGAAATTGATTTAAACCGGATGTAATCCATACCAAAATCCCAAACAGTGTGACTTGATTCTGGGAAAACCAAACAGTGTGCTAACATGGATTGAAGGGGGACAAGAGATACACTAAGGAGCTCCCCATCACTGTGGAGGCTCCCAGAATTCCCCGGGTTAGCTTATTCCACTGCTCCCCAGAACAGAATGTCCCCAGGAGAAGTAAATGGATTCGTTCTGGTAGAGGTTTGCTTTGCTTTGGGTTTGTATTAGAAGAGAAAGAAGGGCTTTTGTTTTCTTTTCTCCCCAGTTGGCTAAACATGACATCTGACCCACAGGCTTGGAAAACAACTTGATGAGCTGTGTGAGCCATTAGACAGGACAAGTGCCTAGGGTATCCTGTCATGGAATGAGGAAAGCGCAGGCTGTCTTTGCTTCTGAAATGTGTGGCAATCGTCAGGAAAAAGCAGCTGTCAAACTCCCTTCCTGCCCCAGTGGGGCCACCAGGCAGCTACTGACTTTACTTAATTGGTTTATTAATCTTCTAATGCAATACCAACTTCTGTCTCATTGTGCTTTACTGGCTAAGCAGACCCCGGACTTTGTAAATATGTTTAATTAAGTTCCAAGAGCCACGTCTTCCCTCCCCTTGGTTGTTTTCTCCCACCGGAGCCAGACACCAGCTGGAACTAAAATAAACAAGTCACCCTGCCTTCCTGCCATCTGCTCCCACCTGGGGTGGAGATACATGGGGAGGGGAAGGCCTTGTGGAAGGAGCCAGGTTCACTGCTGCTTTCTCCAAGGAAGGCCACTGCTCTGTGGAGAGACACTCCACCCATTACCAGTTCTAGAAGGAACAGAGAGGGTACCATTTAAACTTTCATGTATAAAGCTGGCCTTCCTCCAGCCACCCAGTCAGGGTGAAGGAGAGATCTCTTCGACAGTAACCCTTCTCCCAGATTCTCTGGACCTCACTGTTTGGGAGTCAGTGGAGGAAACATCAGACCTACAAGAGAAGTCAACAAAGATCCAGAGATAGATCTGAGATGGAATGCACTCACTGCACTTGAGTGTGTTCTACAACTGCAGTTTAACAGCTAGGTGCACATCTGTCTCATCAAATCATCTGTAAGTCCTAGCAGCCAAGGACTGTGGTCTGGCACGGTGCAGATGTAGGAGAGATACAAAATTTAGGAGAAAGAGAAGGAAAGAAAGGTGGAGGGAGAGAGGGATAGGTGAGAAATAGGGGGTGAGGTAGGGGTGTGTGTGCGCACACGCACGCACGCGCGTGTGACAGATGGGAATTAGACTAGAAGCTCCAGGGACTGACACCATCCCAGCATCTTCAGTAAACCATGCCATGGAGTTCTTTCCATGGAAGAGTCTCTTCCTGGGAGCCCGGAGCAGCAGAGTGGAGGAGAGGGTGTTCTGCCAAGACTGTACAGCCTTCCAGGAAATTAATATCAACAGGGAAAAAGAAGAAGAAGTCTCTTGTCCATTTGTTATGAAGACAAGATGCTAATCAGCTCACTGACTGGGTCACAGAGGTTTTCCTTATTTATTCATTTATTTGGTTTTTGTGGTTTTGTTTTTGCCTGAATTGTGTCCAGAGGGCACCCAGAATTAAGAAAATGCAAACATTAAATGTGCCATCTGGACATTTCTAAACATCTGGATATTTGGCATGGGGTTGACCCTAACGGGCTGTCTTGTGGCCGACACCGGGCAGCGGGAGAAGCACTTGGAGAAGGTTGTTTAGAGCAATCGCACATCCCAGCATGCCCGTACGTGTCTGTATTTCAAATAGCCTACCCTTTGTCAGCCTACCCTTTGTCCCAGTGTTTAATTAGGAAACTGAGCACACTAGATACAGAGGTAGAAGAATGTGTGGGGAAGGAGGAGAAAGTCAGGGGTGGGATATCAGCTGTGGGGAAGGTACCTAGTCAGGTTCCTTGCTGACCCCAAGGAAGGAATACCTGGAAGTGCCCCGCTGAGTCTCTGGCATTCCTGAGGGGCCAGGGGCTTCCCCACAGCTAGGGGTACCCCAATTATCCCAAATCCAACACCCTGACAGAAATGGCCAGGACATCGGATTTTATACCTTTGGATTTTACCGTTTACTAGTTTTAATAATGCTACCCATATCCTACACACACTCCAGGGGTGTGTGTGTGTGTGTGTGTGTGTGTGTGTGTGTGTGTGTGTGTGTGTGTGTGTGCATGTGACAGAGAGGGAAGAGAAAAGAAAACAAAAATACCTGGCCATTCCACCAAGAGAGAAGTCAAGGCTCAAAAGAGAACAAACAGTGATGAGCTTAAAAGCTGGGGGAAATTTAAGCTCTTGGCCTCCAAGCTGGCATTTGGACATTGTTTCTTCCTGAGAGTAAGAGACGTACAAAGCAATCTGGATGCAGACTGCAGTCCCCCCATTATCCAGTACAGGTCAAAGAAGGAAGGAAAGGGGATAAGGTGCTGACTCATCACACACACACACACACACACACACACACACACACACACACACACACACACAGATGGGAAGTCCATTTAAACCCACAAGTTGAGCATCCTCTCCACAATCTTCCCCACTTCCCGCCACCTTGTGTCTCCACTCAGCCATTCCAGGCTTGCCGGAGTTGCATTTTGTTTTTCGTACTGGGTGATTGATTATAGAAGAGCGAATCAGCTCCCATTGCTTTTAAGATTCATTTTCTCTCTTAAAGAGAAGATGATGCGAGCATTACTTTTCTCTGCCGCCTACCTGCCTTGGCCATGGGCCTGGACAACAGCAATCTCTCAGCATGAGACAGGAGGAAGCGCAAGAAATTCCTCATGCTCATAACAGCCCACCCTGGGCTTGGCCTGGTCCTGCCTCCCCACCCCCTCCTCCCATCCCCTGAGATCATTCTGGATGTGCTCTGCCCATACCTGCAACTCCAGCTACCTGGCACAGTACAGGCACAGCTGAGTGAATGAGGAAATGAGTGATGCATCCTTTGTAAGTGTTAAGATCTCAGCTTAATGAAATCAAACGAGCTCGGGGCTTCCGTGTATGTACTGTCATGGCATCTTCTCACAGGCAGTGTGCCTTAACTACTCAACCTGGGCCCCAGACCACTGCCTATCGTTACCTTCTCAAGGTCAAGTGAGGGAGTTCAAAGTTCAATGGAACTTTCAGAAGCACCGCTTTGTGAACTGTGCCAGGGAGGGGGGTGAGAGGGGAAGAGAGTAGACAAAGCAATCAGTTAAGGACCCTCCGTGGCTGGGTTTCCCAAAGGGCCTTGAGACTGAGCTGAGGTGCTTCTGAGAAGGCTGGGCTCTGGGCTGCTATATACCTTTAGTGTTGTGGGTGGGGAAGATGAACTTACAACTCTCTCTGTCCTGGTTGCTGCAGCCTATCTCGCTGTCCCTGTCACTATGTCCAGGCTCCTTCGGAGTCTCTGATGACTGATTTGCTGCACAGCATGGCTTTGCTCTAACTAATTGCCAACAGTTGGCTGAAGCTATATTCATTCTTCAAAAAAGACTCATTAATCTCCGAATGCCAGTGGAGCCAGGGCTGTTAATGGCGCCTCTCACCTCCCATGCCCAGATAGGGTGGTAAATTTTCCCCCTCTCATCCCGCTGTTTTTGGCAGGATACAAAACTGTTTCCTTCCCAGAAGCCTAAGCTAGGGGCAGGGGACAGGGAGCCAGACTGAGAATCTGGCAGAGCCCTGCCTCTGACTTGACTGGTCTTAAGAGGCTCAATTCTAGGTCACTCTTAGGTCACAAGCCAGGACCTTGGGATGGCTCTAGTGGGAGGAAGACTATACCTACTAATGCCATAGGGTAGGGCAGTGAGAGGTCTTAGATGGGAGGAGCTATCATCTTACCGCTAGATCAAGAAGCTGCCCTGTGGAAAACCTCATGTGGTGTGTGGAGACATGGAAGAGGTACAATCTAGAAAGCTGTAAAGAAAATCCTAAGGGGCCTGTTGCCAAGCTCTTGAGTCTGAGATTCCAATTTGTCCTTCCCCCTGGGCCAGAAGAATGAAAGGTAATGTGTACTTCTGCCTGTACAAGATGATAAGCTTGTTAAGAGATGTGCTCTTCTGTGTCTCTCACCCCTGCTTCCCTGGAGCTTGGTGCCTGGCATGGCCAACCCATGAGCCAGCCAGCAAGACTCACACCCTAGATACAGGAGAACAGAGTGAGGGGAAAAGAAGAGCTAGTGTAGCTAGAGGTAGCTGTCAGAAGTACGTCTCTGAACACAAAGACTACCCTGAACGTCAAGAATTAGATGCCTACTGAAGATTAAGATCATGGCCTGCAATGTCACTGAGCCTGGCCTCAAAGAGATAAGTTGCTTAGCTATGCAGGCACAATATAGCCTCCATCTCCTTTTCAGTCCACCATTTTATTATACAAAAGTTTTCACACAGGGCCAGGTACGGGTGGCTCATGACTGTAATCCTAGCTACCCAAGATGCTAAAGCTCAAGGTTCAAAGCCTAGGAAGAAAAGACCATGAGGTAAAGGAAATGCAAAGGAAAATAATGTTGAGATTCTACCTGACCCCAGTTCCAATAGCCATTATCAAGGGAAAAAAAAATAACACATGCTAATACATCTCTAATACACTGCTGGTGGGAATGTAAACTTGCTCAACCACTCTGGAAATCGGTGCAAAGATTCCTCATGATAGACAACCATGTTTATTGCAGCAATATTCACCATAGCCAGGGTGAATAGAATCAGCCTGGATGCCCCTCAATGGACAAAGGACTAAGAAAATATATAAGAAATAAAAATATATGACTACATACATGTGCACACACAAATTGAGACAAAAATTGAAATAATTTTGCAGGAAATATCCAATGCCTACATATAAATGTTTTTCTCTTTGCGGTTTCTTGTTCTTTAAATGGACAAGTCTTCTGGCCTGAGTCCATTCCACCAGTATTGACTATCATTAGCTGAACAAGCAGTTCTCACCAGGAAGTGGTTATTCAAGTATTTGTTGAAACAATACTGCCCTCTGCTGGACAAAAGGCACTCAAGCTCTACCTGGCAGAGCTGTACTCATTTGCCTCAAATCTTGGTTTTGCGTTTGCCCTCTGTCATAGCCACCACCACTATCCTTCAGTTGATGACTGGGACTGGAGACCCACCAAGGGCAGGGAGTTTACCTAAAATTCAGCACATCTCAAACAAGTAAGCAATGTGTTGGGCCCATGAACAATTATCTAGTTCATCCCACTCTTCTATAGTTTTCATTTTGTTGTGAGAAAACTTCCTTTCAGCCCCAGCAAGCAAAAAGATCCCTATTTCAAAGAAGGGAGAACGTGAAGCTGCAGACTGTCGACTTATTTCTCCGCAGCCTAGGACGTAGCTTGGCACTGTTTGGTGCGTAGGGACTAAAAATTTGGTGGACATAATGAATTAGGGACACTGATCTAACCAGTGCAATCTTGGTGGATGACACCTGTGGTGGATGATAGGGTACTGGGTTTGACTGGCGCCCTCTTGTCCTCTTGGTGGAAGAAGGGGAAATCCTATTTCCTAGATGATGGGCACACCTGAATTCCCAGAGGCAGGGGCAGGGACTTAGGTGATGGGTTCCTGGACCTGTCAGTGCTGTGTCTTGAATGTCCTGTAACCCTACTCCCTGACCCTGATGTTATTTAGGCTCAGGCGTGAATTATGTCATGCCTCCTGTCCTATGTTCTGTCTCCTGACTCTTCTCCAGTTGCCATGGCAGCCTACTTCAGCTGTCCATCAGAGTTGATCCAGCTTGTTGATATCGTTTTTCTGCTTTTTCTTTGCTTTACAACTATCATGGCTCAGTTTTCTACCCTTAACACTTTAAGGGTATTCAAGGGAATGCAGACCTTTGTGACAGCAGTCTGCCTGCATTTGCCAGCTTTCCAGTAATGACTCCCAATTCAACCTCTCAAAATGAGGCCTCAAGATCAAGTTACCTTACAACAATAACATATGACAAATAGCATGTCTCCCATCATAGCTTGTCTTGTTCCCAGAGTGCCTGGGGCTCCTGCTGAAATAATGCTTCTTCCCACCCAAACACTTCTTTCCCCGCCCCCTCATCCCGGAGTGCCTGTTCAACCAATAAATAGAGCCAGGGCACTGCATGAATGCACACAAGCCAAGGTTTAGGGGAGGAGACATTGGGAGGAGCCCAGTAGTATAGTAAGAACCCTTTGAGGGGTCTCCAGTGGACTCACCTTTAGACCCTGTAGGACCTATTGTTGAATGGTTACTTTCTTTCATGATTTTCCTTTCACATGCAAATATACTCGCTCTGTTTACCTTAAATATGTTCCTGATTTTAATCCTCTAAAGGGCAGAAAAATGAACCTGACTCTTAGATGGCATGGAGCTCTACTGATATACAAAGAAGTTGGTTCAAGCCAAACAAGTTAAAGTGGAATCTAGTTCAAAGGGAAGTCTTATAGAGGCACGTGCTAGTACTCTGGGAAAACCCAGAAGGCCATCTACCTGGCTTCTTATGTCCTCTCCAGCCAAAAGTATTCTTCGTGATTGAGCAGAGATTAAAAAAAAAATTTCCTGATTTTTCTCAAAGAATTGCATTCTGGGCCATACAAATCACACCCTTCAGTGAGGATGAAATTTCCTCCGTCTCACTCCCCACCCCATCCCTTTAGTTGACTTTTGTTCTACCTGGAAAAGTTCCACGAGCCAGCATGCCCCCACCCTGAGATCTGCCATCTGTTTCCTCTCGGCTCTAAGGGCCTGTGGCAGCTCCTTATTTGATACCACCTCAAAAAGAGACTTGAAGTCTTACCACTAAGGAGAAATGTCTCCTCAGGCTGAAGCATCTACCCATAGACACATAAATAGCCCCCTTTCCAACTCATATTGACCATTCCCCCAAATTTCAATGAGTATGTGACTAACACACCCTACTGCTAGCCAGACACTGGTGGCTCACACCTCTAATTCTAGCTAATCAAGAGGCTGAGATCTGAGGATCTCAGTTCAAAGCCAGCCCCAGTATTAAAATTCCAAGAGACTCTTATCTCCAATTAACCTCCAGAAAACTGGAAGTGGTGCTGTGGCTTAAGTAGTGGAGCAACAAGTCTTGTGCAGAAGAGCTCAGGGACAGTGCCCAGGCCCAGAGCTGAATCCCTGCAACCAAAAAAATAAAATAAAATAAAATACCTACTGCTTTCTCCTATATCACCAAAAACCCCACCTCACAAGAAACTGACAAGGGAGAAAATAAAACTAGGGGTAAGAAAGAGGAAATTTTACCCTGGGACCTCTCTATTAGAGAGAGATTTGGTTTCTCTCAAATAGGATTTAGCTGCAGAGACTATGATGTCTGAGCCGTAAATGGCCAGCAGAGGGCGATAGTCTAACAAGTCCTAGCGAGCTGCGGCTCAGGCCTCAAGGTCATCCTCCCAGATCTCTGGAGGAAAGGTTATCTCATCTCCATGAGGGATCTATTTAACCAAAACCAGAACACTCCATGGCCCTTATTAGTACATCCCAGGAAGTTTGTCACTGGCCTCAAAACATCAGATTTCTTTCCTGGGATTTACAATCCTCTTGTTTCCTGTTTTCCTTATTAAAAGTTCAAAATCTCCTTGGCAATGATTTTGAAATATTCTAGTTTTCAAGGCAATCTGAAAATCCTGGCTATTGTTTAAACAGCCATCAAAGGTGCATGGTCAGCTGTTCTGTCTTTCATACACACACACACACACACACACACACACACACACACACACGCATGCACACACGCATACTCAACATTCATAATCTCTGCTGACACCTAACTCCTCCCTCTGAAGCCAGGGATCCAATGGAGAGGGCTAACTGGGAGTCAATTGTACATTCAAATGAGTTATTTTGAGTTGGTGGTCTAAATTGTGATAGGTCTCCAACTAGTTTAGGGATAGAGTTGGCATTCCTAAAGGCCCAGCCCCACGGCACCATGACCACAACGATTCTTTCTGGTAGAGTCTCCAGGTGGCGAAAGGCATGAAATACATCTTTCCTTTCTTGCAAGAGTGCTTGTCAGATGGACTCGAGGTGGGAATTGTGCCTTGCAAAACAGACAATAACAGCTCGCTTCTTAGCTTTTCTGACACATAAAGCGTGTTGTACACACCGTGCCTGAAGGGGAACCCCCTAGGCCCTGATTCCAGACTGAGAATGGAAATGTAAAAAAGAAAAAAATAATGGAGATCTGGAGTTCACGTTGTCAACAAAGGCAGAGTTGACATCTTACAGAGATGCCTCTCGAGCACGTGGGTAAGAGAAGCAGGCTGGCCCTGCTGGGTCAAGCAAGGCTCTTTACCTTCAGAATTCAGCCTTAACCCTTCCTATGGAGATAAAGCAGGCACTATGACAAATTACCACAAACAGGGAAGCTGAAACAATACAGCCGAAGCTCAAAATTGTGAGCTCAAAGGATGTCAGAGTTGAGTCACTCTGAGAGCTAACTTTGTCCCATTTTTCCCCCGCCCTAGCTTCAGGTGGTTTTCAATCTTTGGCATTCTGGTCTTACAGAATTCTGCTTCTGTCCTGTCTCTGGCTTTACACTCACATGGCATTCTCCCTCTATGTATGATTATATCTGAATTTCTCCTTCAATATGTACCCCAGTCCTTCTATTCCCATCTTACCACATCTAAACTGTTAATATCAGCAGTGATCTAAATAAGGTCACATTCAGGAATCCTACCATTCTTTGGTTCTTGGACTTGAACTCGGGGCCTGGGTGCTGTCCCTCAGCATTTTTTTTTTTTTTTTGCTCACAGTGAGTGTAGAACTCTACCACCTTGAGTCATAGCTCTGCTTGCTGTTTTCTAGTGACTAACTGAAGATATGTCACAGGCTTTCCTGCTCAGGCTGTCCTTGAACTGCAATACTCAGATCTCAGCCTCCTGAGTAGCTATGATTACAGGTGTGAGCCACTGCGCCTGGCTGTTTATTTTTTTAAGTATATGTCCTCCTCCAGTCATCAACCTATTTACCAGATAGGTTTACCAATGCCTGTGGTATAAAGACCTCTCACAAATAATAAATTAATTTTATTTTAGGTCTGTTATCTTCAGTTTTCTGGCCCACCAACACAGATTACAATCATACTAAGTTCTGTAACACCCCCCACATACCCACCCAGGAGATGTTCCCAGGATCTCAGAATCCCCATGTTCTCACTGTCTTTCCCATTCTACAGATAAAGGAATCAAGGCTCCTCCAGGACTCGCATGCAACATGAAAACCCATGGAGTGAGAGAAGAACTTCCCAAAGGGGTCTGGGACCTGAGAGTCTAGACACTGGGGCATACAGTGATTGGCTCTTTCACCTCCCTTTCTGTTTTGTTTTGTTTTGTTTTTATATGGACAAGATACCACTCACAGACATGTTTTGCAAACCTAAGCTCTAAGCCATCTGGTGGCTCTGTATGGGACAGAAGCACATCTTGGTCAAAGTGTTGTCCTGAAGGAAAAAATATCTGTGTCATTAGCTCCTTGGGGAAACAGGGCCCACCAGCCCTGCCTGAATGTCAAAGATAGATGAAAGCTCCACGGCACAGAGCGGGCGAGCGGGCCTGAAGGGAGAGGCACCAGCAGGTTTTTGCTTCACTCCCAGATTCTGTGCACCAATATCTATTGTTAAGGGGTATACAAGTCCATTCTCTTAGAGCCCCATCAGACACTAGTGCAACCCTATCTGAGCTAGGTAGAAGGCTAGATAGCTCTGGACCTGGATTCCCTTAGGGGAAAAAAGGACAAAAGTAATGACCAGTGGTCTGATTTACTGACCTGGTGGTTTGTGCTACCTCCACCCTCCAATTGCAACTATAACCCCTCCAAGTTCATGTGCCAGTGTTCCTCAGCTTGGTCACTAGGATTGTTTTCTATGAGTAGACTAGTGGCTCATGCCTATAATGCTAGCTACTCAGGAGGCTGAGATCTAAGGATCATGGTTCCAAGGCAGACTGGTTAGGAGAGTCTCTGAGATCTTTATCTCCAATAAACTAACAAAAAATCTGGAGCTGTGGCTCAAATGATAGAGCACTGGCCTTGAGCCAAAGAAGTTTATGGACAGCACCCCGACCTTGAGTTCAAACCTTAGAACCAGTGCGTGCGCGCGTGCGCGGCGCGCGCGCGTGCGCGCACACACACACATATACACACACACACACACTCCTTTCATTCAGTGTCGATGAGTGTCCATCGGCATCCCCACCCTTTCTCAGGCCTACAAGTTCAATTCTGGACTGAGTCTCTGCCTTGCTCTATGCTCAATTCTCCTCCCTGAGCCTTGTTTCCAGTCTAGACCCTTGTGCTGCATGCAGTACCGGGCAGAACTCTGACCAGTGCTGAGCTTAGCTGGGAACAGTTCACTTCCTTCTGTTCATTTTCACCTCTACCCCAGACTTGAGTCTTGTCTCGATGACTCTCACCTTGAATTCTCTTTTTTAAACATTATTTGAAGCCAGAATCCCATGGCTCACGTCTGTAATACTAGCCACTCAATCTGAGGATTGTGGTTCAAAACCAGCCCAGGCACAAAAGTCAGTAAGACTCTTATCTCCAATTAACCTCCGGAAAACTGGAAGTGGTGCTGTGGCTCAAGTGGTAGTGTGCTAGACTTGAGCTGAAGAGCTCAGGGACAGTACCCAGGTACAGAGTTTAAACCCATGACCACAAAACAAAACATTATTTTATTATCTTTAAGTAGTTGTACAAAATGGTTTGAATTCAGCATGTCAGTTTATGGGCATACTGCATTTCAGTCAATGTCATCCCTTTTATCTCCCACCAAAAATATACTCATGCTAAACCTTAACATGTTTTTGGTTAATAATAAACTAATAAGAGCTAAGCACTGGTGGCTCACACCTGTAATCCTAGTGACTCAGGAGGCTGAGTCTGAGAATCAGGGTTCAAAAGAAAAGTCTGAGAGCCTCTTAGCTCCAGTGAAGCAGCAAAAAGCCAGAAATGGAGCTGTGGCTCAAATGATAGGAGAGCTAAAGACAATATCCAGAACCTGAGTTCAAGCCCCAGGACTGGCACAATAATAAAAACAACAATAGACTAATATGTTATTACTTGCTATATGCTAAGTATTTAAAGACCCATTATCTAAAGTCTAGAGAATTGAGCTTTGGTATGTAATAAAAGTACCAATAAGGTATTATTACATTATTTTCACATAGGAACAAGATGAGAACTATTCTTGAAGTATAGGTAGGAATCCTCTAAACACAGAAAGAGGGAACAGTCTAGAAGATAATGGCCCAAACAGAGGCACATGGCACAGAAAACTCAGAATCCTGCTTTCTCTGAGACTGCCACTGCTCTTTTATGCCCCTGTGTTGTGATACCCCTTGAATATTGCAGGAACTGTGGGAACCACTGTCTCCAGTCACAGAGTTCTTTGAGGTGTCTCAATCTTCTCCTTCTCAGCTGGGTTACTGGTCAACCTGATGTTACAGAGAAATGTCCAAAGTAACTGGACTCAATTGTGTTTCAAAGGCTGCACTTGGCGAGCTTTCAGGACTTGTGAACGGAGCCTTTGGTTCCTCACTTCCATTCACTCCTTCTTTCTCCTGCCCTAGTCCAAGAAAAAAGTAGAAATATCTCCTTCCATTCTTCTCCCCTGGCCTCCAAACATGAAGCTGATTTCAACAGCTTGACTGAGGGTACTTTGAGTTATCAGCCAGTATTTTTTATTTTTATTTTCTAGTGCATACTCTGACCTTGGCACCCTGCAAGAATATAACCCCCATTTTGTTTTGCAGCTGGTAATTTTCCCAAGGTTTTGGAGAATCTGTACAGAACATTCTTACTCCCACCTGTTGGGGGTGGGAAGGCTGTGAGCTGAAATCAAAACAGCCCCAAGTGTCTGTGCCAGGCTGTTGCCTGTCCCTGGGCTGTGGTCTTGACTTCACTGTAAGAATGAAAGAGCAGAAACTCGCCTCGTTTCCAGCGCCTATTGTGTACCATGCTGAGAAGAACCACTATTGTTCTCTGCCCACAGACCTTGCCCTCCAGTTGCCTGGTGCAGCAGTCCCTCCCTCCACCTGCTCTTTCAGTCCATGTGTGAAGGTCAAATTTAGATCAGTAGCATTGAGAATGGCTCAGGCAAGAGATCACATGACCAAAGGAAGCCATTGTTTCCTTCCTCCCAAGTGGATTGTTTATTGTTTCCTACTTCCCTGTCAGTTCTATAGGTAAATGTTTCATCTTAGGAACAGCAAGCAGTCCCTGCACACATTTAGTGGGTGATTCTCCTAGGGATCTCCTGAATCTATCTTTCCAGAAAGCCTGGAAGCAGAAAGGGGCCAGGAGAAAGGATGGTGGGAGCAAGAGGGGTTTACCTGAGGGAATGAGAGGAGAAGGGAGAGAACCGAGAGAAGGATCTTTATGGCTGATACTGTGTCCAAGGCCACAGGTGATATCCCAAAAAGTGTCTAGCTCCCAGTTGATGAAAATTCCTGGTAGTCACTTTCCTCAACTCATCATGAAAAGAGAGTTCATTGTCTTCCCTGCCCACATGCATGTGCGCACGTGTGTGCGCGCACACACACACACACACACACACACACACACACACACACACATGTCACCAACAAGGTATGCCTAGGACTTGTCAGTGAATTAGAGAGATTAGGAGCATAAGATTTTGCCTCTTGGAAATAACAGCTATTCCACAAGAGGCGAGAGTAAGTACTAGTCACCTCCAGATCACAGGGCTTACAAGCCCACGTCTCACTGTCCACAGAAAGCCTAGTCCATCCTGGACAACTGTCTCACACACCTGCACACACATACACCCGCCTTCCCCTCCAGTCAGGCCTCTGCGTCCCTCTCCCATCTTCTGCCTTCATTCTCTCGGGTTGTCTGATGGGCTCTGTTGGTCCCTGTTGTGCCTCACATTGATTTTCGCACTCCCCCAAAAGGTCCTCTTCCTGAGTGTTCATCATTTCCCAAACGCTGAGTGCATGATCTTGTTGGATTCTCAGAACTCTCCTGTGGAAGGCAGTGTTTCCTTAGACCCATCTGATGCAGGAGAAAGTAGGACTCAGAAAGGTTGAGACATATCCATAGCACCACACACTCATAATAGAGCACCCCAAAATCGACCCCCTACGTCTATCACTCACATGTAACTCACTTTTTACTCTCAAAATGGCATCCTTGTGTTAGAAGTCCTGAGTATGTCCAGGAAAAAGTCATCTATAAGGCTCAATAGAACTTTCTAGAATGCTTGCACATGCCTGCTCTGTGCTGTGCACCTTGGTGAACAAATAAGACTATAAAGAAGGTTTCTGCCCCATCCCCTCCCCACCATCACCACTGAGTCCTTTACGTGAGGGCAGAGAGAAAGAGGAATCATTCTTGCAAAGTTTCTAGAAGGCAGACGTTTTGGGGGTGAATGGTTTGGGATCTCCCCTCTTGAGGGAGCCAAGGCCAAGAAGAAGATGGCAGGAAGGGAAAAGTGTGAGGAGTTAGTCAGTGTCTGGCACAGTATCTTCCCTTTGATAGACACAAGGCACAGAAATCACTGGTTCTCAAAACGTTAGGGCAAAGGGGCAGATGGTATCATCTGCATCAGAAACATGGAGAATGTAGAGGGGCTGGGGGCAGAAAGAGGCCTATCAAGAGAATCATCTGTTCTCCCCACGGGCATCTCTAGGCTTGTCACTAAACAAGACGATGTCGCTAGAGGGCAGTGGTAGCTCACTCTGAGAGGGCTCTGCAGCCTCATCTTCCCACAGAAATCAAGGGCACCCCTGCTGCTGTCCAAGGGGGCATGCAGAGGGAGGGGAGGCTCTGCTCCTAGATTCATGATTGCCACTGGAGATTTACATAACATTACATCTTGTTGTTTAATGGACACCCTCTTGTTTTAATTAACCCTGGCACTAGACACATGGGATAAACAAAAACACCTTCAGCCTGCCTTGACGGAGGAGATCCTTCCTTGACGGAGGAGAACAGGATGGATCTATCTTTAAGATTGAGATTTAGACCCTACCAGTTGCCCAGCTAATGCAATATGACAGCTGGCACAGATCCAGGTCCTCTGAGCTCCAGCCCCAAGTTGAATGCAAGCCTGTCTGTCAACATGGTTGCATGGGCAAAATGCCCTTATGGAACTTCTCCCATTGTCGTTTTTTCCTCCATAGGTAAGATTAGGAAGAGACAAAAGAAGTTGATTTTAATCAAGTTGTTCCATCAGATACTTCCTAAGTAGTTACAAGTTAGTGACACTGATGCTTAACCACAGCACTAAAATCCACTCCCCAAGAAAACACACTGGTGACCTCGAAAGTCATCGCTAATTCCTCTCACTGTAGACACCAAAGTCTTGGGTAGAAAATAATGGGCACAAGCTGGGCACAGTGGCTCAAGCCTGTAATACTAGCTACCCAGGTGGCTCACACCTGTAATCCTAGCTACTCAGGAGGCTGAGATCTGAGGATCAAGGTTCAAAGCCAGCCTGGGCACAAAAGGACCTGAGACTCTTATCTCCAATTAACCCTCTAGAAAACAGGAAATGGGGGTGGCTCAAGAGTAGGGTGGTAGCCTGAGCTGAAGACCTCAGGGACAGTACCCAGGCCAATTTCAAGCCCCATGATCCACATAATAATAATAATAATAATAATAATAATAATAATAATAATAATAGGCACAGAGGAGAGAGGCCCTGCAATGTCTTCTGAGGATGAGATACAGGCCTTACACGGGAACTGGCTAGGTCATAGCAAAACTCGATGGGCTTTCTCTGGCTCATACCTCTTTCTAAATTGAGGGTTGTCCCCAGGCTGGGGTCATAGGGAAGTAGAATTCACACAGCAAAGGTCAGAGACTCTTCCAGCACACAAACAAAATTGAGAAGCAAGCAGGCAGATCAAAAGGAGGACATTACGGTTTCTGTCAACCAACCACAGAATGGGAATGGGTTATCCAACAAATGGTATTTGTCCTTTGTGGGCCTATTCATCAGCTGTGTTAGGGACTGTTCTTCCCTCCGCCCTGACTGTACTTCTGTCTCCAACACTATGACTCTTTCCTACACCCTAACTTTTACCACCAGGCGCTTCTTTTGGTTTCACTAACTTACCATGTACTTGGTTCTTCCTTTCCCTTTACTTTCTTCCTTTAACTAATCATGTGTTTTCCATCGTTCCACAAAGGGCATGGTAAACCTCTAATAAGCATACAAGACAGTGCAGGACACAGGAGAAAGGACCTGCACTTCCTCTCTTTACACCAAACCATAAGAGCCCACCATTACATTCATCTGATGGAGGAAGGGGGAATCAGATAGGAGCTGTGGAGGTGTGTAGCTCGTTTCTCATGGCCACTTAGCCAATGTCATGTTGGAACCAAAGGGCATGCAGGATAAGCTCAGCCTCACCACTGCTCTACTGTGGATGAGAAGGCTCTCTAACACACCATGGCGAACACTTCAGGTCCTGCCTTTCTCTCTTCATTCCTCCTACTACCTCAGCTCAGGTCCTCAACTCCGGAGATCCAAAAAACATCACTATTGACTTTCTAGGCCTAGAATTTCCCTCCCCCCATTTCAGACACAATGCCGTTCATTTCTCAGCTTCCCTTTGCTTCAAGACCTCCAGGGACCCTGCACTACCTTTCCTACCAAGCCCAAAGCCTTCATGCAGGCTGCTGACTCTCCACCCATCTAGCACTGCTCCCAGCACGTCACAGGGATGCTTCACCATTTCAGTGAGGGATTTTCGTGTGTTCCATCCTCTAGCACCATCTCATCAGCATCTACTTTCCAAATCTAGCCCTTCTGATCCTGAAGCTGCAGGCTGACTTCCATCTTTCCTGTAAAACTGTGCCTCATGTCTCCCAGCCCATAGCAACACCCCATGTGGCCCCTTCCTGGGAGACGACACGAGCCATATTTAGCTATGGCTGATTACCAGTTGTTTTCCATGATTTAGTCATGTCTCATCTCCTGCACATATGGCTGATGTTTAATAAATACTTGGTTGAATTGTTGATTGGGGATACAGTAGAGACAAGGCCCCTAAAGGAGTCTGAACTGATCAGAACCCCAATCACAGGCAGGCATGTGCAGGTATGTACATGTATGTGCTCATCTGTGCTTGTAGTTTAATACCCAAATCTCTCTTCCACCTACAGGGCAACAATTACTGACTCCCCGTCTTCATATCTCTAGTCGTCTGAGCCAAAACGTGTGTGGTGGATGCCCCACCCCCAGGCTGCTCTGATGATGATCTCCCTCCCATCCCAGCCCCGGGGGGATTATGGGAAGACTTGGCTTCTGACCTCAGCATGGCGAGGCAATGCTTTTCCTCTGGTGCCTGAAACTTCTGAAGCTATTTCTGGTTTCTGCACAAAAAGTTCCTCTGGTTCTGTGACTCACCAAAGCCAGCAGTGTGCAGGTGGATCATAGGGAAAAGAAGGAGGAAGGAGGATGCTGGTAGGTTGACAGCAGGCCCTTCCATCCCACGTCGGCCTTTCCTTTTCTTCAGCCAGTACTAGCATTTGAGCTCAGGCCTTGCCCTTGCTCTGCTTGATCACCAAGCTGGCACTCTACCCTGGATGCCAAGACAGCTTTTTTGATGGTTATGTTGAAGGTAGAGTTTCGTGAACTTTTCTGCCTCAGCTACCCTTGAATTGTGATTCTCCAAATCTCAACCCCTTGAGTAGTTAAGCATACAGGCCTGACCCACCAGCTCCCAGCTCCATGTCAGCCTTCAATCAGAGCACATCACCAGTGCGGAAGGTACTGATTCATGTGTATGGATGGGAGATATTCTATGAACATAAGGAATGGGTCTGGCTTCAAATCCCCAATGCCTAGTACACAGTCAGCACTTGATAAATATTTTAAGGGATGAGTGAACACCACTGTGTGGTGGAAACGACTTCTGAGAGATAGAATCTGGCTCCTATGAAGACAAACGTTGTAACATGTTTCAATGTCCATGTGTATTACCTGGCCATATCAGGCTAGGATAAACTTCCAGCTCCAGAGCGTTCAGACAGCAGGAGGTGGGGTGCTAGTCAGCCAGGTTCCGCTTAGAGAATGTAGGTATTACCTGCGACCTCAGACCAATAACTATGATATGCTATTATTCTCATCTATATTAATAAGAGTCAGAATTTATTGTGGATTTAACTGCATGAATCTATCATTTGCAAGTCATTTCTTATTTACTTAGCAATAATTCTCAAAGACTTTTCTGCTCAGAGCTGACAAACCTATCAGGTCCAGTGAGCACTCAGAACTGGTGCAAAATGGTGCCGGGGGAAGGAGAGCAGGACAGGAAATCCAAGTCAAATTTCTACCCTTAATGTTCAATTCAGCCCAGAAGAGGGGATGATGGGGCAAGGAGAAGTGGAAGAAACTAGACTTCAAGATAAAAGAAGACTTGTATATAAAGGGTTTAGGGCATAGCCCAGAGGAAGGGATGTTTGGTTGGGGTGGGAGGGGAAGGAGTGGAGAGTTCTGGATGAGGTGAAATTAGATGTCAATTTTTAAAACCTTTCTGTCTAAGAGACAGGAAAGAGCATCCCATATGGATTGATGAGGATGAGTGAAGTTGGGAGCTTTGCAATGGATGACATGTTGGATATCAGCATCTCATACAGCCTGGATAGCGTCAGATGGCTAAAGAAGGACACTGTGCTAAATCCTGAGTATTTCTGGGGTTCACTGAGGGGTTTGGGTTTTGTTCCGCAGGTAATTTGTTGAGGTAGAAGCAATGTCTTCTTGTGGTTGTGAGGTAGGGGTACCAGTTTAGGGGCATCGACTCAGGGCCTGGATGCTCTCCTCTACCTGTTTTGCTCATGTCTATTGCTTTCCCTTACACATGTATGCCACCTGCCTCTGGCAAGCAATACATTTTATTGAGATGAGTTTGGGAAGAATAAAGCTGGGTGCCAGTGGAACACATCTTGTCATTCTAGCTACTCAGAAGACAGATTTGAGGATTGCAGTTTGAAGCCAGCCTGGACAGAAAATCCATGAGACTCTAGTCTCCAATTAGTTACTAAAAAGCTGGAAGTAGAACTGTGGCTGAAGTAATAGAATGCTAGCAAGAATAGTAATAATAATAATAATAATTAATAATAATAATAAAAAGTAGATTGAGCTAACCATGACAAAATACAATACACTGGCTGTCTTGACAACTATAAAAATATAATTTTCACAGTTCTAGGAGCTAGATAGTCTAAGACCAATGCACAGAAAAGTTTACTTTCTGGGTCACAGACATGTCTACAGGATGCAGCAAAACAGCTCCCTGGACACTAGGCCTGTCCCGGAGGAGCCACCATCACTAGCTAATCACCTCTCAAAGACCATAACATGTTTCCACCAGCACATTGGTAATACACGAGTCTGAGTGAGGCGGAATAGATTCAGACCACAGCAGAGAGAAATACTACCACTGGTAACTGGTACTGAGTTGCTACCATGAACAGTGATTTCTGTAAGCCTCTTGCTTTCCTTATCATTTGCCTTACAAATGAACAAAAGAAGCTCAGAAATTGCCCACGTTATAGATAGAAACACCGAGGCAGAGAAAAGTCAAGTCACTTACCAAAGCCATCCATCCAGTCATGAAAATGTAGAAGTCCAGCAAAGACATCTTCCCCCGAGCCACATGATCCTTCTGCAGAGCCTCATACAGAACAACCTGGAGAAGAGAAAGAGATCCTTTGTAAGGAAATGGAGAAATATATGGACCCTTCTTTGCTTGTACTTATATAAAGAAATACAATAGCAATTCATAAGAAACTAATCAAAATGGCTACTGATGGAGGACAAGGTGAAGGGCCAGAGTCAGATGGGAAGTACAACGGGGTAAATATATCTCAGTGTATGTTTTTAAAATTATTATTTTGTGTCAGCACTGGGGCTTGAGCGCAGAGCCTCATACTCTTATTTTTTTCCCGTTCAAGGCTGGTGCTCTACCACTTGAGCCATACCTCCATTTCTAGCTTTTTGCTGATTAGTGAGCATGGCTTAAAGCCAGCACAAGAAGAAAGTCTGTGAGGCTCTCATCCATGAGCCTCAGATCTCAGCTTCCTAATTAGCTAGGATTTTAGGCCTGAGCCACCAGCACCTGGCATCAATGTGGTTCTTTTTAATAAGGTTCTTATTGAAATGTAAGATGATATAAAATCATAATTTAAAAGTTAGTTCAAAAGAGTGTGTAATAACTGACTGGACTGGAAGATCATGAGGGAGACATCACAGAAAAAGAAAAGGCTGGGGTTCCTGAGGGAAGGGGCGGGTAACAGCCCCTAAATCGACTTAGACACTTGGGGTGTTGGAACTTGGAGGTGACAATACAGGTGGGGTGTTGATTTGGGGAGTTTTTCTTGACGTTGACTATAAGCCCTATGCATGGATGATTCAGAGGAGATTGGAGGAGGGGACCCACGGGAAGGCAGAGGCCCCAGGACTAAGAAGCCTGAACTAAAGAGGCAGCCAGCCAGAGAGACAGTAAGGGGTCAGTGACATCCTGGCCAATGGGCAGGTTGAGAAAACTGAGTGAGGGGTGGGGGAGTATCAGGATGCTGTGCTGGTGAGAGAAAGGAGAGGTTCAGAAATAATCAGGCAGGACTAGGAGATTTCTATGCTCATTCAAGGGCTTCTCTCTATCTGCACAAGAAAACGGCTTAGGTGCATATGGAGGTGTCTTCAGTCAGCCAGTGCTTCATCTCATTGCTGGAGGAAGTGTTTTAAGACCATATGGTTAACAAGGGAACTGAGGCAGAGAGTCCTAGAAAATCCCTGGTTTTCTGTTATTATCCAGTAACAGATTTTTTTAAAATTCTTCCTTTCTTTGCATCACACGCATGAATGTGAACACAATTACACACACACACACACACACACACACACACACACACACACACATCCCTCAGGCATAAAAGGGCTCCTTCAAACAAGTATTTTTTCTGATACAGCTCCTTGAATCCAAGAGAAAGTAGAGCAGAGGAGAGGAAGAAGAAAAGCAAGCTACCCTAGCTACTTTTACTCCCCTTTAAGGCTGCCTGGTTACGGTCCTGGGAAAGAAAACCCCTGCATTCCTCCCCTTTAATTGGGTTTATTGTTAAAGCATTGGAGCAGCTAAGCCTGGCAGACCTGTAGGAGCAGGCGTGTGGGGAGTGCCCAGAGCACAATTCTTCCGAGTCCCTGGGTAAGGTGATTCTTCTTATTTTTTCTGGTTGGGGAGGGCTTTGGTGGGGGGCTGAGTTGCCTTAGTGGGGGACCCGTGGAGCATGGAGAGTGGATTTAAAAAAACACTTTGGTAAATGACTTGAGCCCCAAGTCATTTTCTACTGACTCTAGTGGTGTCAAGGGTAAGTTAGCGCTACCTTGGAAAAGAAGTCTGAATGAGGGCTGGGGGGGCGGGGAGGAACTTCCCTGGGGAGAACTCTGGCCACCTCTCCTGGCCAGAGGAACCTTTGGGGGGTCCTAGGGAGGAAAGGGGGGGCGGGTACAATGCATACAGCTATGTTCCCAGCTCTGTCCCTAGGCTTGGGTGTCAGGATCTACAGCAATCTTGCCATACTGCCCTCGACTCATCCTTCATCTCTGACCCCTTTCACCACATGGGAAGATGCCGGCTTTGCCTACATCTCTGGACTGCTGGAAGGGTCTGGAGGACCAGTGGGCTAAAAGATGAATGTAAACAGCCTGTGGCTCCCTCTGCATAGCCCAGAGAGGACGATGAGTCTCAGGCCTCTTGGCAGGGCAGGATTTTTTTTTGCGGGGGGAGGTGCGGGGGGGGGGAGAGGGTCTCTCCATCCAGGCTCCAGGGTCCCTAGCCCTGGCTGGCTGCTCCAATTAAGATGCAGAACACAGGCACAGGCATGCCCGTTTCATCTCTGTCAGTCACAAGACAGCGCCTTCCCCAGGGGTGCAGCCGTCTTCCCTGTATCTTTAAACTTCCTCAATTCAGTTCTCTGGTAAAGATGTGAATCAGAGGTCTGGATTGACCACCCCCACCCCCACCCAATTCCCCCAGCTGCCTCTTCTCTCCAACGTAACTTTGACGCAAGAACATTAACCCTGAGGCTCGCAGAGGTGGCTGCAGTACATGCCTGGCCAGCCTTCTGCTCTGGAGCCAGAGCCATTGATAGATCATAAGGAAAATCTCCAAGGAGGGTCAAGAGAGCCAAACAGGCCTGTATGCCATTCCCAGATGAGACACCCGAGACCAAACTGGCTCCTTATTCTCACTGACCAAGCCAAAGATGAGCAAACCATCTCTGAAACAGGCCATGATACAGAGTGCTTAGTAATCCCTGTATGGGACCACACTGCCCAGGGGATAAAGTGCTTTGACTCCATCCTTTGGGGGACAGTCCACTGAGTGGTGGAACATGCACAATGTCCCTCTTCATAAAAAACGTGACTACTGAAACTCGAAGTGGTTAAATGGTTTGCCTGGACTTACCAAGCTCTATGTATTTTGGTGCTATCCATTTGATGGTAGTAGCATTTGAATGCTGGTCTTATGATAAATACAGGGAGCTTTTTTTCTGGTGGTATAGATAGTTCTTGTGTTGAGTCAGAATACTCCTTTGAAAGAGAACATTTTGCGGGGGGGAAGTCTGAGAATCTAGTTAAAAGGTTAAGTAGAGCTGTGAGAATCTTGGGCAATGTAGACATGGATGATATCCTGGTCTCGATACTGAGGTACTTGAGTATTTTCCAGAGACAAAGCCTTTTCTCAGATCATCGTGTGTGTGTGTGTGTGTGTGTGTGTGTGTGTGTGTGTGTGTGTGTGTGTGCGTGCGCACACGCGCGCGCGCACATCCACTGGGAGGGAGGCCAGTCAAGTGTTGGGATGCATGATAAATAAATGGAAATTAGTGGCTCACTTCTTAGGAATTTCTTCCAGGAAAGAGGCAACAGGTTAGATGATAGGGTGACTGGTTATTGAAGGTGCTGGAATTCCCAGCCTGCTTGATCACTTGCTATCAGTTTGATTTGGCCTTTTTTCCCCACTGAACGTTTCCAGCCATCAGTATTTCTCAGTGATTAAAGGCTGTTGCTTTGGAAGGTAGCAATGAAGCATTAAATAGGTCCATGAAAACCAAATGCCTAGACCTGTGTGCCATGTGGTACCCGGCCCATCAACCACTTTGACTATAAGACCTAAGGACAAGTCAGGCTGAATATTTCAGACAAGCATTCACATCTGAAAGGAGAATGCCTCCCTCGTTTGCTCCCTCTCCCCCATACACACGCACACCCAGGCCAGAAATAAATTGCCACATGGAGTGCGTGCGAGTGACAGAGCCCAGCCGCAGCCTGCCAGAGCCAGCGGCTAGTGAATGAGCTGCAGCATGAATGAGAGGAGGAGCGAGTGGCTGAGGCTGTAGACAGGCTGCGTGGTGCCTAATGCTACCATGGCAGGCAACAGTCTCAGCCTTGATCAACAGCAAGAGTGACTGCAGGCCAGAAGACAAGCCTGTGGGGGGATCAGGTTTCCTGAGCATCCAACCTGTGTCACAGGAAGGAAGGGTGGTAACTGAGCTTCTCAGTGTCTGGTCCCAATTTGGCCTGGCTGCCCTCTCTGCATCCTCGGCATTGTCTTGCCCACTGCAAGATCTTCACTCTTCCCTTCAGCAGAATGCCAGGCTTGGATGGTTAATAGTAAGGCACCACAGACCTGTTCAGAAGAGCCAACCTTTGTGTGACAATCCCACCTAACAGAAGTGGCTTGCAGTGTTACTCCTAACAGCTCCTTAGAAAAGCAGCCACATGGAGAAGCCCACACAGGCATTTTCTCCTGGGTTTGTGAGAGTCACTCCCTGAGGATGGGGTGACATGATTGGCTTGCACTTGGGGCCACGTGTATGGAAAGAATACCTCTTTCTCTCAAGACATTAGAATCTCAGTGGGATGAAGAGGGAGAGGGGCTGAGGCCAGCTGAGGAATCACAGATTCATCTCTCTGGTTGTACGGGCTCCTGTTTACATCATTCTCATGGGGTAATCTCAGCTACTTGGGAGGAGAATGGAGAGTTCAAGGTTAGCCCAGGCAAAGTTAGCACAGTGCTATCTCTAAAAAAAAAAAAGAGAGAGATGAAGATGTAGCTCAAGAAGCAGAGCACGTGCCTAGCAACCATGAGGCACTGGACCCAATTCCCTGTATAGAAATAACCCACTGAATCAATCACCCAATACATCATTATCTTCTTCCCTCATTCTTTCTGCAGTGCTTGGTGATTAGTTCGTGTAGAACCAAGGAAATGCTTCCTCGTGTTTCCATGCCTCAGAGCTTAAAGGGGAATAGAGCAGGCAGTATTATCCCCATCTGGCAGATGAAGAAACCGAGGTCTGATATGGCTAAGAATAAGTAGCCCTCTCCCTGCCTCTCCATTCTCTCCTACACATCCATCCTCCTCTCAACCATCAGAGAAGCTCCTAGTCTGCTTCTCAATTTGAAAGGATGAAGCAAAAATCCAAGATAGGCCAGAGTTTTGAAAATGATGTGGCCTGGGCAAGGAAATTTCCTGGCGTTAGCCTTTTATCCCTTGGTAAGCCAATAATATATATATATATATATAATAGGGAATTTATATAATATATATTTATATGGTTTTTTGTGCCCCCACTGGGAGGCAAAGAGCACAGTCTTATTAAAGATGATCCAGCTGATAACCTCGCTTACAGAGTCCACAGGCCTGACAGAGTCATGCTTCCAAAGAAGCATGGGCGAGTATAAAGACACAGCCTTCTCCAAGTCCACGACGCTGGCTCACTATGCTCGATTGAGTCAGATCTCCTTTGCTCAGTGGCAGCAAGTGAGAGAGCCAGAAAAAGATGTGGGGACTCCCAGGGGAAGAAATGAGAGTCATTATCTGTGATTTAGGGACTGCAGAGATGCGACTCAAAGGTTCCCTGCTCTGAGCTCCACTGATTGGATCAGGCCCAGTTTAGATATGCCACCATTCTTCCCACATTGTACATTCATATTAGATTAGACTCTGGGACATCTTAGTGGGAGGTTAGCGATGATTCCTTTAATAAGCACCTCAGAACAGGGACCTAAATGGCTGTGACTCAAAAATAGGGAAGTTTTAGAAGAGAATGCACCGAGCAAGAGAGACAGGAATGGAGGTTGAGTTAGAGGGTCCAGGAAATGGGAGGTGAGGAGGTAGAACCTGAGATTTGAAGGTTGTGTGCAGTTCACTGCGGACACTACTCAGTCTGGGACCACCGCTGCCGTAGGACCAAATGGAGTCTGGGAAGGAGGTAAGAGTAAAGTCATGTGAGGGCTGCCTGCCTCTTAGACTCTGGATCCAAACATCCCTCACCAGCGCCTCATTAGTAGCCAGGCTAGCTGCCACCAAAGATCGGAAAGCCTGCCTCTGCACAGAAAGGGCTGTACCCAGAGGTGGCATCTACTCCAAAGCCATACTGCCTGGCCCTGAGGGACACCCCCCCCCCGCCACTCTCCTCCCTTCAAAAGGCCAAGAAGACAGTGTAAAAAAAAAAAGACAGAATCTCCATCCATATGAGTTATTTTCGAGTAAGAATGTCACTAGACGTTAGCCTCCCTCAGAGTGATCTCAGTTGGCCAAGTGCATGACAGAGAAGTGGAAGAGTTTATCTCCGGAGAGAATAGCCAGACTTAGAATAGTCAGGCAGGGGTGTCCTACAGAAGTTCTGCTGACCAAGAGCTGAAGTTAGACCCCCACTCCAGGTCCTACATAGTCGATTCCCGGTGTGATGGCAACGGCAGGAAGCCAGAAGGACAACTTTACCTCCTCTAGCTACCCTCCCTCTCTGCTGCTCTACCAGGGACAGAACCTTACAATGGGGTTTCAGAGGAGCACACCAGAGCTCCATTCTTCTGCCTCCAGATTCACCTCCAGAGCAATTTTTTAAAATGTCCTCACCCACATTTCCATTCCCATCTTAAGTCCGGCTCTCTCGCAAAGCTATCCTCAACCATCTCCAGCTCCATCTTCCTCACTCACTGACTGGACTGTTAGTACATGCCGAGCAAGTAACAAGCAATAGAGACTCAAACCAAGTAGCACACAGTCTCTGCCCTTCAGGTGGATTTCCTGTAGTTTTATCTTAGGCGTTTCTTTCTTTCTACACTTACACTTGGATTTTCCAACTTGATGGACTGAAAAAACTTTTAGAGCCTGGCTTAGATATCACAGAAAAACCTATACTGAATTCATTGGATTTACAGGAAGTCCTTAATAAATGCTCATGGGTGGAGGGTTGCTACATCAGCAACTCAAAGATGGTCCCATATAGAGAGCCATTTTCTTTGCCATTGTTGCTAAGCTTCCTCAGGCATCCTGCTCCGTCCAGGAGGGAGGGCCCTGAGCAAGTCACAAATGAATACCAGGCTCTATGGTGTCTCCTGAGCCACCATGTCCAGTCAACCCTAAATCTCAGAGACTTCTTTAGTGGTGGCTGCCTGCTCCTGGGCTCTGAAACCCAATGGAAGTTGTCACCGGAAATAGAGGGAGGCAGGGAGTGCTTTGAAAGCAGATGAGAGCAGTATTGGAGCTTGTAGCTTCTCAGAATTTGTTTTTCTTTTCCTCTGAAAGGATCTAGATTGCGAGATCCAAACAAGTTGGGTGGGGTGGGGTGGGGGCTATAAAAGAAAGCAGTGGGATACAATGACTGAACATTGGGCATCTCCTTTCTGAGCTGGCACACTTGCCCACCCTTGAGCAGCAGTGGGGCAGGGAGTGGGGGGGCTTAAGGAGGGGGAAGACTCTCTGAGGTCTAGGACAAGTAGGAATAAAGAGTCACTGGAAGGTGTGGTGGACTTCCCAGTCTCTCACATTGCACTGCGGATGAAACTAAATTGTTAGGATTCAGTGTATGGGAGGAAAGGTGGGCGGGAAAGATGTTTTCTATGGCCTTGCCTGGGCTAAGAATACTATGTTTTCTTTTTTAAAAACCTATTTAAGAGAGATGGGAAAGAAGGAACAGTGAGTTCTGATCTGCTAATGAGGTGGTGGTGCCGCCCCCAGAAGAGCAGACACAAGGGGGAGTGAGGAGCTTGGCTGGAGGCCTTTGGGCTGGGTAGGCTCTTGACTGGCAGGGTGGCAACCAGTCCTGTTCTGTAGAGCAGAGACAGGGAGACACACAAACCCAACTCTGTCCATCTCCACTTCCCTCAATGGCTAACCCTTTGCCTCCATCCCTGCATTCAAGACTGAAGAGCAGCCATTAGACATGAGTTCCTACATGTGGGGGGTAGGATTCAAACTGGGGCTTGAACTCAGGGCGTAGGCACTCTCCCTGGGCTTTTTTACTTAAGACTGGTGCTCTACTGCTTGAGTCACAGCTCCTTTGTCAGTATTTTCTGCTTACGTGAAGATAAAAGTCTCACAGACCTGTTTTTGTGGCTCAAGCTGTCTCTGAACTGTGATCCTCAGATCTCAACCCCCTGAGTAGCTAGCATTACAGGTGTGAGACACAGACTCAGGTTCAAGGAGTGTGGAGGAGAAGGTGGTGGAAGACACTGTCTCACCCATCATTCCTGATACCCACTACGTTTTGCTGTCATAGCTGGCAACTAGAGCAGAGAACCCAAAGGATGGAAATCGCCCCCACCCAGCCCACTGACAAGCATATTTCCCTCCAGTCTCCCTGACTTTAATAATGACCTCTCATCCCACACACCCATGCCACAAAACGTGGCGATCATTCCAATCCCCTTCTCTTCCCCCACACAGTGGCCTAGATGGCTAGACTCCCAGAACACACCCCAGATCCACCCATTTTCCCCTCCAGAAACTCAGTGGCTAGGCCTCCATCACCTGTCTTTTACAGTTCCACCCTTCACACAGTTTCCACGCAGCAATTCTTGGCCCTCCACCTCTTTTCCACAGAGCAGTCACAGGAAGCTCTTTCCAACATGAATGGTACAATTCAACTCCCCTGCGACATGTCCTCCACGTCCTCCTGTTCAGAAGAAAATAAAGATCTCTCGCATAATCTACAGCCTTGTGTGGTTGGCACTGCCACCTTCTGCTTTCCCGCTTAACATACCTACAGAATGCAGAGTTGTGACTGCTCCAGCCCCACTGTGCCTCTGTGTCTGAAGCAGTCTGTGCTCTTCCTCGTTCTATTACTTCTGCTCTGGCTTTGTGTACTGTGCTGGATTGTTGCTTCCACAAACTTCCAGTCTCATCCTCAATAGAACCTTCTCAGGATGCCTTCCCAGACTTTATGTAAAGGCATCCCTTGTTTGCTTCTGTTGCATACCCCAGTTCTCTCTCTCACCCACCCCCACACTTTGTAACTGTGCCCATGGGGGTTGGTGGCCCAAGGAAAGAAGGCAAGAGCCTTATCTATGTTGTCTCTAATTACATAGCCAGACCCTGGCACATCACAGGTGCTAAGTAAAAACATTTAGTGACAACTAACAGTTGGATACAATGCAATTCAGGTGTAAGTATTTTCCTAACACCAGGATAACAGTTGTGAGTGTATCAGGGAAAATGCACTGCTCCTTCATGAAAGCCATACAGGTAGGAGTAAAAATTGACAGAGGAGGTTACCAGGCTATGAGGGGGGAAAGGAGCCAGGCAGGCTTTAGTGGCTGAATAAACATCTTGGAGATCATTTGAGTAACTCAGGAAGTGCCGCAGCTCTGCTCTCTTCACCTCTTAAGGATTTCCACGTGAATCCACAAACATGTTCATCGTGGCATAATCAGTTCCTATTCTGATTCTAAACTCTTGGAGTATGAAGAAAGCATGGTGCACCTGTAGCAAATATCCAATGAATTTGTTATGCTGAGTTTAGTGACCATTCCTGTCATTCTAGCTATCTGGGAGGCAGAGTTGGGGAGGAATGGTGTTCTAGACTAGCCCAGGTGAAAAGGTTCTTTGGGCCAGGTAGGTGGCTCACGCCTATAATCCTAGCTACTCAGGAGACTGAGATCTGAAGATCAAGGTTCAAAGCCAGCCCTGGCACAAAAGGGCCTGAGGCCCTTATCTCCAATTAGCCCCTAGAAAATGGGAGGTGAGACTTGGCTCAAGGGTAGGGTGGTAGCCTTGTGCTGAAAAGCTCAGGGGTAGGGCAGTGGCCTTGAGCTGAAGAGCTCAGGGATAGCAGTAAGACCCTATTTGAAAAATAACAAAAGCAGAAGGGTTAAGGGCATGGCTCAAGTAGCAGAATGCCTGCCTGCCTATCATGAGCAGCATCTTGAGATCAAACCTCAATACCTCCAAAAATGAATGAATGAATGAATGAATGAACACACCTGTTTTTATCTATATCTGGTTTCACTCTTCTTTCTTTTGCAACCTGTTTTCATCTTCGCTGAGCAATTTATCGAATCATACCCGTCCTTCTCCTCTTCCTCCTTCATCTCTTCCCTCCAACAAAGCGTCCCCAGAAGCTTCAACTCTGGAGGAGATGGGTCGAAAGGAGGAAGAGGATGATTGTAGTTCTTGGAAGAAGCAGACCACCAACATCCGGAAAACCTTCATCTTCATGGAAGTGCTGGGATCGTAAGTCCTGGGCCTGGGGGTTGTAGTTATGGCTGCCTGCTCTACTGGGGCTGAGACTTACTCTAAAGAACCTGGGGGAGAATATTATGAGGAGAGATATGGGGAGAAAGTAGCCTTGGGTAAGACTGGGGATGATTTAATGTGCTGAAGCCCTCAGGGAATCCAATTCCCTCCCCCCAGGTTCCAGGTAGTGGAACGTACCATACTTTTAAATCAAACAGGGAGTGCATCTAGACATTCAGTGATGCTAACACTTTCCTGGGCTTCCTCATCTGACTCCCCCCCCCAAAAAAAATCCTCATTGTCTGCTGTAAGTGGAAAAGAAGGGATTTCTGAGGCTCAGAGCAAGAGTGGGCTATACCCTAATTGGCTCTACCCACAATGCCTTCTTTGCTCCATATTTCAGTGCTCTGTGCTATGGTCTAGACTCTCACCAGCCTGCAGTGTGTGAGTATGTGTGTGTGTCTTCCCCCTTAGCAGTGATTACACGGCTGGCAGACCTGAGACAGGCTGTCTGGAGCTGAGTCTCCACTTAGTCCTGTCTCTCCCCCAGGACGCCACTGTGGATGACGCAGGCCAACAAGAGCTCCCCGCCACCCTCCCATCAGAGCCCCAGCTGGCAAGGCTAATTAGTTGGGGCTAATTGTTCTTGGGCAGTGAGAAGTGGACAGTAGGCTGGACACTCCAGCATGCTCTCCCTCTGGCGAAGTATTGCTCCCCTCCGCTCTGGCCAGGAAGAGCAGTAACCTTAAGCAACAACAGATGTGTACACTCTTGGTGTATACGGAAAGGCTCCAGGTGTGGCTGAGAGGAGACTTCAGGCCCCTCCTGGCACAGGCAGGTTCTGAAGCTCTGAGCCCACAAGAGAAGCAGAGAAGCAGTGTTTGGTCATCAGAGCACTGGCATTCCATCAAGGGCTTTTGCCAACATGGAGGTGGCTAGATAAAGGACATTTGGAAGGAGAGAAACAAGGCTCATGAGTGAATCAGAAATGACTTTGTAAGCATTCCTAACAAGAGAAGTGGGGGGAAGAAAACCCAGGTTGACAGTGTCTGCTAGACGGGAGTATAGCCAGAAGGAAGTCTACTGCAGAGGCAACTTAATCTGAGAGGGACATCAGAGCCGCCAAGAGCTTACTCTTCCAGCTGTTGACTGTGGGGATTTTCAAACACAAGAAAAAGTTAAACCAATAGTCTAATGAACCCAGTTCACCCACCACTTGGATCTAACAATTGCTAACGCTTTACCCCACCACTGCAGATACAACCAGTGGAGGCTCAAAACACTGGAGGACATTGTGTCTGTACTGAGCATGTGAAAACTGTTTCTGGTCCTTATACTCTAAACAACACGTGGCAACAACTGACTTTGTAGTAGGAATTAGAAATGATCTGGAGATGACTTAAACAAGCAACAGGATATATGTAGATTATAGACCAAAATTGCATCATTTTATTGACAGAGCTTAAGCGCTCACCAATTTTTATAACCAGTGGAATCTTGGAACCCTTTCTCCCATGGATGTCTAGGGACAAGTAAATTTGTTTTACACACACACACACACACACACACACACACACACACCATTCCCACTGAACTATTTATAAACAAGTTATAAACACTGTGAGCCATCCCCCTACCCCACATAAACCTTTTACAGTAAAGGGATTTTAAAAGTTAACCACAAACTCTCATTGTGATAGTCAAGAAAATGAGGAACTAGTATGGTGGTCCTTACCTTTAACCCAGCATATAGGAGGCTGGGGAGGAAGGATTGCAAGCTCCTGGGCTACATACTGAAGCCCTGACAAGGAAGGGAGGGAGGGAGGAGGGAAGGAAGGCATCACTAGTTCTAGTCTAAAATTCCCATCCATCCAGTCATCCCTTAAACAATTATTCATATAGCACTTTCCATAGGTACCCAGGCTTAGGACCCAGTTTCCATACACACTTATTTCCTGCTATGCCTAATCTCACCCTGACTGGGCCATACCTACCTGCTGACCCATTCCTGTTTCTCACACTTTCTCCCAACTCCCACCTAACCTAAAATGTGTCCATTTCATTTGCTCCTTAGAGCTGAGATGATGGTGTTCTGAAGTCAAGGCACCACCTGTTATGGTCTCCTCAACGATCCAAAGTCATCTCTTAGTTCAGATTAGGACAACGTTTCCCTTTTCTCTAGCATTCTGTCTGCCATTAGGGTAATAGTTACAGGATGGACATGTATACTGACTCCAAGGTAAATGTCACCTGTTGAAATTATACAGTGCACAATTTCCCCAATAGCCCCAGTGGACATTATAGTAAGTGTCCATTTTATTTATTTTTATTGTCGGGATAATGTATAGAGGGGTTACAGTTACATTCGTCAGGTAGTAGGTGCATTACTTCTCACACATTGATACCTTCTCATGTTTTTATTCCCATTTCCCTTCCCTCCCAATCATCTTGTTTCCCCCCTTCCCTTTCCTATTTCAAATAAACAAATAAACATATATACAATATACTAGTATCCATTTTATATGCCCATTCTTATCTGTATGTCTGTCTTCACACTAGAGGCTTGGCTAGGTGAACACAGCCCACTGCCTGAACAAAGAGGTTCCGCCAGTTCAGCAAGTATTCATTAAAATTCCTGACCGCCTTTTCCAAAGCTGATACGACTTGCTTCTTTTCTTCAACCCTCACTAATCTGCAGGCTTTTTCAGAACAGAAAGTTTTCCTCACCTGCTCATCTCCAGTGTTTAAGACTAGGGGAGGCTCTCAAATTGCTCCTGGTGGAAGGGATGAGTGGATGAATGGATGAATGGAGGAAGCTCTGTGGCTCTGATTAGTTCAGTTCCAAGTACACAGCTGGGGAAACAGGAAACGCCGAGTATTTTTTAATGCATATTTTTTTAAAGCCCATTATAAAAGTGTGACGGCATCAGCCTTCCTTCGAGAATACACAGATGGCAGAGGAGCGGATGGCTCAGCTGTTTCTTCCTTTCGTTTCTGTTTCCTCTGTGTAACCAGGTATTCTCTCTGGTGCTTTTCAATCATGCTAATAACCATAACTAGTATACATGGTTTAAATGGAAGGCAAAAAACCCTTTCAGTAGCAGCTGACAAATGTCAATTCATTTAATCTTCTATAAAATAAAACAAATTGTAAACATTATTGCTGTTCCCAGGTTTCGATGGGAAAGCTAGGTATACACAAGTCAAGTAAATCATTACCTAGAAAACAGAGCTTCTTCAGGTGCCATCCATCCCTAGCTTACCTGCTGTTTTGATGGCCTGATCTCCGGCAGACACCTGCAAAAGAGAACACTATTATTTGAGATTGTGCCCTGTTTTCCCATTGGGTTCCATCTATTCTGTCACAGCAAACCTGCTTCCAAAGCTTCTCCCTTTCACCCTTGCAAAAGCTCCCAGAATGAATGAGAAGATGGCCAGCCCCTCTTGTGCTCTGAAAATTACTTGAGCTGATTATCATCAAAGTGATAATGGCACATCTGTGATCCGGCCAGTTTGGAGATTGAGGCAGGAGGATTCCAGAGGTTTGAGAAACATGCCAACGCTCTGTGCTTAAATAAAAAACAAACTTAAAACTGATACACAAGACTTTTCTCTCCTGATCCTGCTGGATCTGAGTCTGATTCCCAGAACTAGAGCCACTGCCACACCAGTGGACCATTCTGCACCATACTAGATGGGGGAAAATTGGCTCTATAGAGAGGCCTTTCTTCAATGGGTTTGCTAAGTAAAGAAATCTTCAGCTGGAAGCAGTGGCTCAGGCCTGTAATCCTAGCTACTCAGGAGGCTGAGATCTAAGGATCACGGTTCAAAGCCAGCCCAGGCATTAAAGTCCGTGAGACTCTTACTTCCAATTAACCACCAGAAAACCAGAAGTGGTGCTGTGGCTCAAGGGGTAGGACAATAGCCTTGAGCTGAAGAGCTCAGGGATAATGCCGGGCCCAGAGTTCAAATCCCACAATCAACAAAAGATAAAAAGAAATCTCCATAGCTGATGCATAGTCTCTGGAAGTTGTTCCAAATTATAGAAGCAAGAAATGTACCGGCCTGGTGTCCAAGGTCTTTTCCACCCTATATGATCTATGAAGGAGAGAACGTGCTTGCATGTCTTATAGGCCCTGTCATCAATACAATGCATGTGGCAATAGAACTGTATTATCTGCACCCCTCCTTCCTTATACTTTCACTTGCCACCAGAATGTTCTCTAGAGAGCCAGAACTAAATTTCGTGTTTTTCCATCTTCCCTGCAGAGGAGCCTTTTCAGAAGTGTTCCTTGTGAAACAGAGGGTGACCGGGAAGCTCTTTGCTCTGAAGTGCATCAAGAAGTCACCTGCCTTCCGGGACAGCAGCCTGGAGAATGAGATCGCTGTGTTAAAAAGGTCAGTGCAGCTGTGGAATCACTTGTCCTTCACAAATGACCTTCAAGAAAAACAATAATTAGGATTTCCACTTCTTTTGAATGAATGATGGGTTAGCCAGTCACCGAAGTTTAGTCAGACAGACACTTAACTGAACTTTCTTTCCCAGAATATTGACTAGTGAACCCACTGGTGGCAGAACTGATTTGTACACGTAAACCAGAGAGCAGTTAGCTGAAAGGAGCAGATGTCAATTGATGGCCAACCTCAAGAAGAATCAATGATTAAGGAAATAGCACCAGACTTGGAAATTAGCCTAAGTTGACCCAAAGCTTTCGTATGTTCAACACCAATGATGGGGACTACATTAACAAACCATAAAATGTTTACTGTGACATCTCCTATGATGAACCACAAGAATTTTAGGCACACTAACACAGAATTAGGATCATAAACCTAAGGCAAAATTCCTTACCCTCTTGAGCAACCATAGCAAACTCTAATCCCCTCAGACATAAGATACAGTAGCTAAAGGTACAGTTCGGAGGCAACCGGGATTCATTTCATCTATGTGTATCTCATGAATATGGATTATCTGACACATTTTTCAGAGAAGAAAAACCTTAACGAATGAGTAGAATTTTATGGAGGAAAGAAGGACAACCCAGAGAGAGAATTCAGACCATAAATAACAAACTATCATGTAGAACCATGGAAGAACACGGAAGGACAAAGAGAGGAGTATTAGAAATTCCTGCACTTGAAGTGAGAAGCTTCAAGAGTCAGCATCTTCCATGCCACACTAAAGAATATTGGCTTTATTGGGTAGGCAAAGAGAAGCCATCCATGTTAAATAAGGAGTCATGTGATCAGAGGAGCATTTTAAGTATGGTGAAGTATGGGTGCAAGCTTTTCATAATATAGGCATGGGTGAGGAAGCAGATCTTATGGGGACTAGAAGACTGTATACAAAAGGGAGAAAAATCATTAAGCTTTGTATTAACTAACCAGAGTATAGAAAATATCACTGGACACAAACCTGAGAATGAACAAATAAATGTCCATTAAGTACAAAAACAGTCTTGATGTTGGACGTAGCTCAATGATAGAGCACTTGCCTAGTATATGCAAGAGCCTAGGTTCAATCTCCAATGAGAGAGGAGAGAGAGAGAGAGAGAGAGAGAGAGAGAGAGAGAGAGAGAGAGAGAGAGAGAGAGAACCAAATAATGCCATCACTTGAGATAGAAACTTGGATGATTAGATTATACAGAATGTAGGCTATTTTTATGTAGAGTTATCTAGTAGGATGATGGGGAAAATAAATCTAGGCACCAGGAAGGTTAGGGCAGAGGAAGGGGCTAAACTGATGGAGTGCAAAGACTCGAGTTGTTTTTGTTATCTTCATCTGTATCAACAGCATAGTTACTCAGCAAGGATTTGTTCAATGAGTGTTCAACAAGTTAACATTAATTGGTATTGTCAGCTGATGAGTACAGTTCATCAAGCAACCATTGCAACAGATCTTTATTTTTTAATATTTCTAGACTTGATAGACAGTAGTCTAATCATATACAAGAATGATTCAGTGTTTGCTATCCCTCCAGGTACTATACCACGTACTTTCTCTTTCAATCCTGCTATAACCCTGTGTGAGAGCAAAGTCTTTTCTGGACAAGGCAAGTGAGGCTTAGAAGATTTGAGAAAGCCAGCTAAAGATAGTAAACACCTGAGCCAGATCTAAACTCAGGCCCAACTGACTCAGAATCTAAGGTCTTTTGTTCCACAGCATGCGTACAAGAGATCTCCTCTGCAGGCATGTGAGAACTGCTGCCCGGAAAACCAAGCCCTTTGCCTAATCTTCTGCCTGACTCAGTCTCTAGTGATCACAGACAAAGGAAACCTAGGGCAAAGTTTCTCGACCACAAAACACTACTGACATTTTGGACCAGAAAAATAAGCAAAACAAAACAACAAAAACAAATGTCTCTAGCAGCAATTTTTGAGTAAGTCTACATCCTGGACTGGACCACAGAGCCCTAACTATGTCTCTTACCTTTTCTCCCAGGATCAAACATGAAAACATCGTGACCCTGGAAGACATTTACGAGAGTACCACTCACTATTACCTGGTCATGCAGCTGTAAGTGAAGGAGGACCTACCTCTTCCACTCAGGTTTGAGGAGGGGAGGCCTGAGGGGCTCAGAGGCTTAGAGAACATTGGTTAGTGGCAAGGAAAGGGTGGTGATTTAAAGCTGGAGACAGTGGCTTAGACCGGTCGTCCTTTCCTTGCAAATTGGGAGGCTGAGATAGAGAGGACTGAACAACCACAATGTAAAGTTCACAAAGACTCATTTCAACTAATAAAAAGCTCCAGCACAATGGCACATGCCTGTCATTCCAGGCTTGAGATCCAGGCCAGCTCAAAAAATAACCAAAGACAAAAATGGCTGAGGACATGGATGACATGATAGAGTGCCTATCTAGCAAGCATAAAGTCCTAAGTTTAATCTCCAATGCTTTTCCACCCCTCAATGAGAATTAATTTGGGCTAGGAGCATAGCCTAGTGACAGAGTGCTGGCCTAGCATGCACAAAACCCTAGGTTCAATTCCTCAGTACCACATACAGAGAAAAAACTGGAAGTAGTGCTGTGGCTCAAGTGACAGAGCGCTAGCCTTGAACAAAGTGTCCAAGGACAGTGCCCAGGCTCTGGGTTCAAGTCTGACTGGCAAAAAAAAAAAAGTTTGGGGTGGATAACCACTGGCACCTGGCACATCCATTCTTTTATTAGGATTTCCTGTGTCCTAGGCCAGAAAGAAAAACAGCTTTATTAAAAAAAAAAAAAAAAGCTGGGCACCAATGGCTCACATCTATAATCCTAGCTACTCATGAGGCTGAGATCCAAAGATCGTGGTTCAAAGCCAGGAAAGTAGGTGAGCCTCTTATCTCCAGTCAAACACCAAAAGTGGTGCTGTGATTTAAAATAGTCAAGCCCTAGGACTGTACCCAGGCTCTGAGTTCAAGCCCCACAACCAACGACAACAGCAACAAAAGTGTCCACAGTAAAGGATTATTGATTCCTTGGGTAAACCCAGCCAGAGATATTTGCATTTTAAAGTAATTGACTTCTAGAGAGAAGTCAATGCTTTGCTCAAGGAAACATCATTACCATGATGATATCATTTCAGGCACCCAAAGGAAGTGTTCTAAGTCAGAAATTGGTCTCCCTGCACCCTTTGAAGTTTATGGGCATCTGTCTGTTCCAGTACACCCGTATTTCACATGGCTACAAAGGCAGACACATTTGTATTCCTTTGACCTGAAAGAAGAGCTGGATTCTTATTCTTGCCCCTGTGCCCACAGCGTTTCTGGCGGGGAGCTCTTTGACCGGATCCTGGAACGAGGTGTCTACACAGAGAAGGATGCTAGCCTGGTGATCCAGCAGGTCTTGTCAGCAGTGAAATACCTTCATGAGAATGGCATCGTCCACAGAGACCTAAAGGTGCCAGGCTGGGAGTGCTCAGTGGGAATCAAAGACTCTTTAGGAAGCTAAGTGGGTCACAGGAAATTCAACTTCTACAAAACAAGAAGACTTGGAGAGTTGGACTTCCAAGTCCTCTTCATCTCTTAATTTCTTAAATAAACCATAGGCGGTGAAATAATAACTGTTGACTTAAACTTCAGTCTTTTCCTGAACCTTTCACTATCAATGCGATATCACAATACACATTACTCCAAGTATACATTAGCCAAAATCAAGTTCAACAGATATTTATCAAGGATCTGTAGGGTCCCCTGCCTTACAGTAGGCTTTGGTGAGATCAAAGACAATTGGCCCATAGCTGATTCCACTAAATCCCCTAGGGAAGTTGAGAAGGAAGGGATAAGAGGTTATATGATGGAGCAAAGTCCATAAACAAGATGGAGTTTCTGAGGTGATGGAGTAAAGGCACAGAAAAGAGCAAGAAGGAAAGGAAAGAGGGAGGGAAGGAGAGAGGGAGGATGGGATGCAAAAGATGAACTTGGACTTGGAGTTAGTAGCCTAGGACTCAGCTTCCTAAGAAATTATACATCAATAGAAAAAGTTCTGTGTTTCAGGCGTTCAAGTCTTTTACTCTATTTTCCTTCTCCAACAGCCTGAGAATCTTCTGTACCTCACCCCGGAAGAGAATTCAAAGATCATGATCACAGACTTTGGCCTGTCAAAGATGGAGCAGAGTGGTGTCATGTCCACAGCTTGTGGGACTCCTGGCTATGTGGGTAAGTCTGGGAGTGATGGGGAGGTTGACCGGTAGACTGTGTTCAATTCCATGGTTGGAATTCAAGAGAGGGGTGATTGTATAGAGATAAGGTTCAATTTCAGGAGCTATGCAAAAGTGAAGCATTTATTTAGAAGATCACAGCAGCTAATTCATCTATCACTGGAACTATCCCTACTGCTCTGAAATCTTCCTATATCTTAAAAACAAGCTACTCCTTGTCTCCAGACATTCTTTCGCTATCATTTCTGAAGACTTACTTCCTGCCAGAGACAAGATCACACCGCCAGAAATCAGTAGAGAGCAAAAAGGTTGAACACTAGCTCCCTCTCCTTCATCCTACTGTAGAAGAAACCTTTTAGGCAAGTACATGTACAAGGTGTTGAGTTTATGCCTAAGAAACCCAGATGCGGGCCCCAAATATATACCTAGGAAGCAATCTGGGAACTGGCAAAGATGGAGTATCCTGCCTGAACAGCCCTATGGCCTTCCAGGATTCCTAAAAAAGTGAGACAAGAGAGGAGACTAGTGAAAGCAACCCAAGGATTTATGTGAAAGGCAGTTGTCCTCCACATAATCACCTATTTGGAGTCAGGAAGTAGGAAGCAGAGCCCTAACTTAGAAAGGGACTCTACACTTTCTAGACAGGAAAAGACAATCGCTCTCCAGAAGACACATTGTACCACTGGATAAAAAGCCATGTATCTGGCATCAACAACAGGTCATTCCCAGGAGTCCCAGTCAGAGGATGACATGGTACCTGGCCTCATACAGCTCTCACTCCAATAGGTGCAGACTAAGCATCTGCCTTCACCAAGGACCCATAGTCTGATGGCAAAGTTACTGCCTACTCTCTGGAGAAAGAGATAATGAGAGCCCACCTTGCAGCTTGTTCTTGTGAAGGAACATGAAGCTTTTATCCTACCCTCCCCACTGGAGTGAAGGAGATACAAGCTCTGTTTTCAGAGAGTATTAAGTCTGATGGGGAAATTTCCAGTCTAATGCAGAAGCAATATAGACCTTGACATAGCAGTTTGATGGAGAAATCATCTCTCCACACAAAAAGACATAGTCATACAGGTGTAACTCAGTCCATCTTGAGGGTTTCAGTCTCACAGAAACTCCACCATCCCCTGGGCTACCTTTGTCCATCTCTCTAAACTTCTTATTGGCCTTCAGCCCCACCCCATAGCCCTCTTCTCTTGCCCCCAGCCTTGACTCTGCCATTGGTTTGCTGCAGCTCCGGAAGTGCTGGCCCAGAAACCCTACAGTAAGGCTGTGGATTGCTGGTCCATTGGCGTCATCACCTACATATTGTGAGTAAAAACTACCATCAGCTCAGTCCCTGAGAAGTCTCAGGGCCTGCTTGCCCTTTCTTTTTCTCTGTCCTGTGTCAAATACTCCTAACTGGCACAAATGCAGGCATGCATGCACATACATGAGCTTTTTCAGACCAACAACTCCAACAAGTGCTAAATATATATATATACATGTATACATGTATATATATATATATATATATATATAAACACACACACACAACCCAGCATGTACCAACCAACTGATTTGGCACCTACTTTCCCACCTCTGCACCATATGTAAATGTACCAAGTCCCATTGAATGAGACCAGCAGGAAAAAGAAAGAGGACAAGCTATGCTTGGACCACAGGTAGATCCAGTTCTCCTCAACTGCAGCCTTCTCCTGTGGCACCCAACTATGGCCTGCAGGAAACTGGTCAGTTCCTCTCCTTTTTACTCTCCCATACTTTCTTGAACTCTGCCTTTCCTCACCTGTTTATCACCTCTTCTCTACTGTCCTTCCTCACCTGCAAATAACTTTACTACTAGATATTAATATTAGATATTACTTGAATATTAGATATGAATCCTTCAGTGTAGATTCAATTCTCTTCCATTTCTGCTAAATAATTACTCTCATTCATTCCTTTACTCAACAATCCTTGGGCTAGTAGAGCACTGAGCAAAAGAACAGAGCCAAAATATATCTCTTGTAAACTTTACATTCAGGTAGACATTTACTGCACATTCTGAAAGGCATTTTGTACACAGCATGGAAGAGTCTGAGGAAGGACAGAGAGAAGTGACAAGGGCTTGGGGGGGAAAATAAACAAGAGCCCTCTGGGAATGCTGTTCAGGCCTTGGCTCCTGCACATACTCTTGGAAGTTTTTGTATTGTTCTTGTAATTTTTTAAGTTTAATTTGTATTATCTTTAAGTAGTTATACAAAGGGGTTTCAATTCGATATGTCAGTTTAGACGTACAATGCATCTTGGTCCGTGTCACCTCTTCCATCGTGCTCCCTTATCTCTCCCAACACCATCTCTTCCTGTTACTTGGTTCCATTTTCACATACATGCACTGAATATTGTGACCATTTTCACCCACCTTCCTCCCTCCTCTCGTCTTCCCCCTTTCCCTTGCACCCCTCTCCCAACAAAACATGCTTTGGTTTCCTGGTATTCATTTTACTAAATTATAAGTTAGTTGTTCACAGGAGCTACACTATTAGAATTCTCCCCTAAATATAGCATATCTCAGCTAGTTTCTTCATGCATGTATTTAGATCACCCTGTGTATTTTGTTCACGTACATATTCATGAACTAAATCTAACTTCCACACGAGAGAAGACCTGGGCCATTTGTCTCTCTGACCATGACTTATTTTACCTAACATAATTTCTTCCAGGTCCATCCATTTCCCTGAAAATGACATAATGTTATTCTTCCTGTTAGATGAGTAAAATTCACCACATAGAGATCACCTTTTCTTTACTCACTCATCCATGAATCCATTGTAGGGCATCTGGGCTGCTTCCACAACTTAGCTATGGTCAATAGTGCAGTGATGAATGTGCGTGTCCTGCTCATACTCGTTATGGGACCTCAACCATTCCTGAATCAGATCCAATGCCCTGGTCACATTGTGCGTTCACTGTTCTGTGTTTGCATTGGGATGCTGTGGGAAGAAAAGAAACCTTCCCAGCAGCATGCCTCCTCTGTCCTCCTGCAGGCTATGTGGGTACCCTCCTTTCTATGAAGAAACCGAGTCTAAACTCTTTGAGAAGATCAAAGAAGGCTACTATGAGTTTGAGTCTCCATTCTGGGATGACATTTCTGAGTCAGGTAAGGCCAATGGATGTGAAGGTCAAGGTCACAGGTTCAAAGCAGAGGCTGCCAAGAGAAAAATTTTCATAGTGAAGGATCACAGTCTTGACTCTTTGAAGTCCCTGGGAATTTTAACAGGGCAAGCTGCCAGAAGTAGAGAAATATTCATCTAGTTCAAAAGCCAGGGAAAATATTTGGATGCTTTTGTTTTTCTAGAGGCAGAACCACGCTAGGACTGGGGACAGAGGAGAGAAATGGGGAGTAGCTTAGATGAGAGTTCACGTAAGCAGAGTTTGGTGGAAAGGAGGGTTCCAGGCAGGGTGGCAAAACCAGGGGCTTAGCTGACAGGACAGCACAATGTCAGTGTGAAGGAAATCATACTTGCTTCCTAGGCTTTCCACCTAGAGATTAAGGCCAACACTCACATGCGAGCACACATGCCAATACTGGCCCATATATCCACACAAATACACACATAAGGGTGTGTAGGCATACTGGTGCCTCGTGACTCCTGCGATTTCCACAGCGCTGTGTGGGTGAGGCTGTGCACAGCCTCTCTTCTTGGGTGGCTCATGGTGGGTTGCTGTAAGGTGGTTTGGCGTTCTTTTTTCTCTCTTTCTCTAAGACTCTTAAAATTACCTCCTTGGAAGATTAGCTAAAGATGTATTCACAGCCACCCCCCAGCCCGGAAGTGAATTTCCATCAGTCATGAAATGTGGTCCTTAGTTGTCATGTCTTTGATTGCTCTCCTCAGCTAAAGATTTTATTTGCCACTTGCTGGAAAAGGACCCAAATGAGCGGTATACCTGTGAGAAGGCCTTGAGGCACCCCTGGTGAGTGAAAAATGGGGGTGGGTCCTATGCTCGCAACCTGGGTCCCCAGAACCACTCTGACTCACCAAAGCTATTCCCCACAACTGCTTGTCCTGAGCCAGTAACTACTGTGACATTCAAGGGAGTCACAATTGTTCCTCAGAGCCATGTGGAAATGCAGACATATCCAGAACTGAGGCCAGAGGACCTGACACAGGGTGGCTGCTGAGAGGGCCAGTCAGTTCCAGGGACTGATGCTTCAGGGAGCTGTCATCAGAACTGTGTGTCATGGTGTTACACGGAAACTAGTTACTCAACAGGCGCCTTCTTCTGTCCTTAGGAACCTCGTGTTACTAAGATGAAAACGTATTCTGCGTGAAGGGATTTAAAACAGCCACAATCAGCCAATTAGTCCAAGAGGCAAATAGGTTTTGATACGCTTTTTCATGGGACTCCCTTACCTGAAAATCTTTTCACCTCAGCAACCTTGGATTCCTTTCTCTCTCTAGGTTTTCCCTAATCTGTTCAGGCCCTTTAACTCCAGCTTTATTTCCAAGGATGTTCAACATACTTTCTACATTCTGGGTAGATCAAAGGGCTACATTTCTATGTCCTCCATCCCATAAACCAAACTCTTTCCTAACTATCCTGTGAACCCCTGAGAGGTCCTGTCTCTAAGTTCTATGTCAGTTCCTTAGGACCCGGATCCCTTCCCCGGAGTCCCAGACTCCTACAGTCCATGCCAACCTTCCCATCGCTCTATGAATCACCGGATTACTGTCCATCTCCCTAGCCCATACTGTGAAACTCCACATCCCCACATTGGGATACATAGCCATCAGGGCCCAGGGCTCTCATTTCTAGTTAGTTGTTCCAGTACTGTAGACATGGCATGTGTCTGAGGAATACTCAGTGGCTGGTAACTAAGAGGCAAAGGGAAGGGAAAGCAGAGCAGCTATATCACATGGCCCCACAGAGAAGACTCCAGGAGACGCTAGCTTCCATGGAAGGTCTTGAACCAAAGTGAGATATAACACAATGCCTGGTGGTGCAGGGCTCTGTACACCTCTCCTGTAAAGGTTCCCATAGTAATTAGTTGAGGTTTTGCTGGCCATGCCAGGACTGAGTTATAACCTCAGACCTGAGGTTATAACTCAGCCCTGCTGAGTAGCACAAAAGGCAGCCTAACCTCTAAGTAAATGCCCAGGAGGCATCCTGGTGAAGTATTATTTATTAAGGTAGACAGTGGGGTTGGGGCCGGGGGTATAGCTCAAGTGATAGAGCACTTGTCTAGCAATATAAGGCCCTGGCTTCCATCTCCATTAAGCAGACAATAGGCAGATATGCTTCCTAGGCTACAAGTTTTTCATTTTGTTATTTTGTTATTTGTTTCTTTGTTTTTGTCTTGGGGCTTGAACTGGGCACTGTCCCTGAGCTCTTCAGCTCGAGGCGGGGGCAGGGGGAGACCCATTCTCCACCTGGGGGTGGGCACCAGGCTGTGCAGTTTCAGGTAGAGCTTCCTCATGTATGTACTATGGCTGCAGCCACAGTGCCACTTCCTGTTTTCTGGTGGTTAATTGGAGATAAGAGTCTCAAGAACTTTCATGCCCAGGCTGGCTTTGAACCTCCATCCTCAGATCTCAGCCTCCTGTGCAGCTAAGATTAGCAGTATTAGCCACCAACGTCTGGCTGAAAGTACTTTTATGAGCACATACACCCTCTTAGAATATGCCCAGGGAAGGATATGGAGCATTACCTTTTCCAGATCTCTCCTATTACAAGGAATAGAACCTTTAAGCTTGGACATGGACCTATCTGCCCAGATCCCTGTCCACATTCTGAGTGTCCACAGCCATTCAAAAGCCAGGGTGCCTTTGCTGACAGGATCGATGGGAACACAGCCCTCCATCGGGACATCTACCCATCCGTCAGTCTCCAGATCCAAAAGAACTTCGCCAAGAGCAAGTGGAGGGTGAGTTATGCTTTCCTGGGCTGGGCAGGGCAGGCTATTCTGGGTCCTCAGAGAGGCAGGACTATGGCAGGTCTGGTGGAGAGACTTCCCTGGGACCCCCTACCCCAGACTCCTGGGCCCTCTTACCTTGGGCTTGGGCTTTTTTCTCAAGGCTAGGGCTCTGCGACTTGAGCCACAGCACCACTTCTGACTTTTCTATGTATGTGGTACCGAGGGATTGAACCCAGGTCTTCGTGCATGCTAGGTAAGCACTCTACCACTAGGCCAAACTCCCGGCCCTGCTTTGTGTCTTTAGCAAGCCTTCAACGCTGCAGCCGTAGTGCATCACATGAGGAAGCTCCACATGAGTCTGCACAGCCCGGGCGCCCGCCCCGAGGTGGAGAACAGGCCTCCCGCTGCCCCAGCATCCCAAGACTCCAGAGCCAGCTCCCCTGAGATCACCATCATGGAAGCCCCCATCCTGGACCCCAGTGTGTCCCTCTCTGCATTACCCAGAATGCCCTGCCAGAAAGGCTCTCAGCCTGCAGCCTCGGGCGGCAGGTCCCTCAACTGCTTGGTCAATGGCTCCCTGCGTATCAGCAGCAGTCTGGTACCCATGCACCAGGGGCCCCTGCCCACAGGGCCCTGCGGCTGCTGTTCCAGCTGCCTGAACATCGGGAACAAAGGGAAATCCTCCTATTGCTCTGAGCCCTCCCTCCTCAAAAAGGCCAACAAAAAACAGTACGTATTTTCTGACAAAGTCAAAGCCCTGTCCCTACTCTACCTGATCTGAAGGAACTCAGGCAAGAGACTGAGAGAATTTTCACACACAGACACGTGCATGTGCACACACACACACACACACACACACACACACACACACACACACACACACACACACACACACACACACGGCCTCTCTCTGGCTGGTCAAAGGATGCAAAGAGGTCTAGACTGGGGGCAAGAAAAAGACCCTGTCCCTCACACCTGCTAACCCAAGACAAGTCTGAGAATGTCTCTGCTCCTGCTTTAGCCATCTGTAAAATGGGCCGATGAGAGCTTACGGTCCCACTCAGTCCAGCTCACACAAGAGCTACTCTAAAAGTTTAGTGAAACAACAGAGATTATAAAAATTCCTCAGAAAACTGGGGGCATATGAATGGCAAGCATTAGACCTGAGTTTCTAAGTCTTCCCTATTCGTGGGAGGTAAAGAATTGGGGACCCTAGCTGTTTCTGTAGGAGCTTGTACTTTCTGACTGACAGGAAAAGTGGGTGGACGTCACTGATATAGAAAGCATTGCCCTCCCCCACTCCCACCCACCCCATCCCCACAGCTTTCCTTTCTTCCTCAGATTTGTTAAGATGATTGGTCTCCTTTCTAGGAACTTCAAATCAGAGGTCATGGTGCCAGTGAAAGCTGGAGGCAGCTCCCACTGCCGGGCAGGACAGACTGGGGTCTGTCTCATTATGTGATCGCTGGAGCTGGTGCCTGTGTCACTGCAGTTTTTCAGGTGAGGAAGACTAAAGAGCGGAAGACCAGGGCACTGGGCTCAGAGGAGCTTCCATCCCAGAATAAAAGTCTCAGCCCTGGTCTACATGATGGGATTAAAGAGCCTGAGATAGAAACCCCACCATCACCTGGACCACTTTCCTTCGTAGGTGTGTCCGACTCTTCTCTGCCCTTCCAACCCTGGCATCTACCCTGAAGAGGGAGGAGGGGAGCCAGGGAGCAGGGCTTGGCAGGAGCCGGTTCTGGTCAGAAGCAGCAGCCTGACGTCACCTGGGGCAGATGTTCACAGAGGCCCAGGAGGAAGCCCTGCGGTCTGGAGCCTCCTTGAAGCCGTGAGCAGGAGGAGAGGCATTGGCTGGCTTCCAGGTCTCCCTGACCTGCCTGTTCTATGCCCCTGCACCCTGTCATGGCTCCACACAGTGTCTGTAGATAGTGCTCACCTGGGTCTGTGTTTTGGTTGTGAAAAGCTGGCCAGACTGCACCACCTTCTCCAAGCAAAGCCATATGGAGACCTCAACTCAGACTCCCCGCTCTGCACACTCACTCCTGCCTCTCTGGCCTCTTGGCCAGACTGAACTCACTATTGTAGTTTTCTGTCCATCTGCATGAATGCCAGGCAGCTTCTGGGATCTGCCTGGGAAAGCTCAAAGCTCTAATCCTTCCCTCCAGGATTCGCTCCCAACTGCACCAAGACCCAGCCAGCCCATTTCCAGAACACCCCAGCTCCCTCCTCCCTGCTGCAACCCAAAAGCAGTGTCACATCCTCCAAGGTGGAGACAGAAAGAAATCTATAACTAGGGACCATAAGGACTTCTCATTCTGCCCACACGCCCTCCATCCTCAGCCCCTACTAAAGTACACTAGAGGCTATTTTCATTCCAGCCAGAAATTCTGCTCCTGCCTCTGTCTCCTTTCCCCCATCCCACTGAAGGTCAAGTGCATTGTGCTTGTCCTTCCCTGTATTCTTGCTCTCACCCTTTCTGGCTTCCTGCTCAGTGTTGTGCTCAATAAAATGGACATATTTTTCTCTACTTTGCTTCATTTGGTTCTTTCAGAGTCAGAAGAAACTTAGAGGCTTCTCAAGGACAGCCTAAGATCAGCCAGAATGAGCAACTGTCGCTGACTGGCATGTGTCTGGATGCATGTATGCTAGACAATGTGCTGGGCACTTAGAGCTGGGCGTTATCTAATTCATAGCCCTCTGCAGTAGGTTCTGTGGAGCCCAGCCATCTAACTCCAGTGTCCATTCTCTTCATGACTGTCTTAGAAACCCAGGGCTTCAAGGCTGGCTCTGCCCTCACTTGCCACCTCTGTGATCTTGGGCAAGTGCTTTCTTCATCTGTCCAATAGGAACACAGTTCCCCCTGTAACATGGGATATTGCAGGTCTATATCTAACACTGTGCTCAATAAATAATGACTAATAACAATTAATGTAAGTTGAAAGCACCAGCTACATCTGTCACCCCAACACTCAGGAGGTGAAGGCAAGAGGAATTCAAGGTCAGCCTGGACTACCTAATGAGACCCTATCTCAAATAACAACAAGAACAAGAAGAGCAATGTGGATGTAGAAAGAATATCTAGCCCGTTGCTGTTATGTGCATATTTGCACACCTACACAAACACATTCATTTACAACTTCTCTTTGAGAGCCCAAGAGATTAAGATCCTACTCTTGGTCCAGTGCATAAGACAGATAAAATGACCTAATCCTGCCCAACACTATTTGGTTAAGAGTAGATTTTGTGTAGATCTTGTCTTGAGTCGAGGATCACTAGTCAAGCAGCTCCTCTTTTGTAGCTGGCCAGACTGCGACCGTGGCAGCCTGGCTGCTTTCTACTTTCCACGAATACCTTGAAGAAGCTACGCTGCCAACATAGGTGCTTACTACCAAAGCACAGATCCCTCCTTCCATGGTAATCAGAAACCAGCATCCTGGTCTTGCCAGCCCACAAAAACAGGCTTCATTCCAGGGGTCTTTCTTTACTTACTTTAGATTTTTGTCAGTAGTAGAGCAGGCTGAGCTGGCAACACAAAGAAGGGGTGGCTGAAGTAACGGTAGCAGCAAAAGTGCAGTTTAAGAGTTTCTGTTCCCCATGGAGAAGACGTGAAGGCAACAAGGAACAACAGAAGTAGAAAGGGATAAGAAAGTGTGGAGAAAGCCACGCACAATGCCTGTAATCCTAGCTACTCAGGAGGCTGAGATCTGAGGATCTGGGTGCAAAGCCAGCCTGGGCACTAAGATCCGTGATACTTTTATCTCCAATTAACTACCAGAAAACCAGAAGTGGAACTGTGGCTCAAGGGTAGGGCAGTAGCTAAAGAGCTCATGGATAGTGCCCAGGTCCAGAGTTCAAGTCCCACAACCGACAAAAAAAAACTGTAGAAAGCAAAGGCTGATGAAAAGTAGAAGGCTCTACAAAGCAACAGAGTTCTAGGGATTTCCCAGACATTAAGGGCCAATAACCCTGGCCCAAGAAATAATGTAGTAGCTGCTGACTAGTAGGTAGAAGGCGTTATAGATCCCTAGACCCGATGCCTGAACTAGAAAGTGCTTGCTGCTGGTGGTGCCTGCTGCTGCACTCACTGGGGCTAGAAGCCCAGGATGAAAGCAGCTGGCAAATGACGACAAAAGCACAGAACAAGCCTAAAACCCATGTTTGAGCCATCTCTTGCTTAAGCAAGGAGCAATGTGTCCTTAATTCTCCACGTTTAGAGCTATAAACTTCTGGGCCTGCCAGTCCAAATTCTAGGCCTTGGAAATGCCAATTAGAAGAGCTTCACCCGGCCTAGCATGATAACTTGCCTAACTGTCACGATCACCAGATAGACAGAAGAACAAAATGATCCAACCAGCTGACTGGCAACACCTTCGGGATCTCTATAAGTCTGAATACATTATTTCCTTCTTTGAATTTCCATTTCCTCCTCTGTAAATGAGAAGCTGGATTGTTGTTCAAAAGGGAAAACTGCTCCTCTGGTTTCCCAAGAAAGAAGGAATCCAACAGAGGGGGTTGGACCACATGAATAGGGCAACCTAAGGGCTTGAGCTCATAGGAACTCTACATGGGAGGCAGATATAGTGAGAAGGGTTCCCTTGATAAGGAAACCCTCTTTCTTTGATCTTCCAAGTTCCTTTCTAAAGATTTTTTTTATTGTATTTTCCATTTGCGCAGCACTTTTGGTTAAGTCATTGTGTTGTTCCTAGATTTGGTCATGTTGGAGGACAAAGGGTGGGGACATTGGCCAGTTCAGTTGTCCTGGCTGGAAAACTCCCAGCCATAATGTCACCCCCCCTCCCAGCATCTCTGTTCCCTTGAATGCAGTGGTCCTGTCAGCGCAGCCAGGTATTGGTAAGCCAATGGCAGCACATCCAGGCTAGTCCAGGCCATGCTGGTAGGTGGCATCTGAATCTCCTGGAGCCAAACCCGGCCCTCAGAAGCAATGAGGGGTAGATGAGTGGGGTCAGAGGATGCTGGAGAATCACTTGCAGGTGGCATAATAGAGGACACGCCCATTGATGTGGTCACGGATCTGCTCCACACGTTTCTCCAGCCCCGTCAGGTGTGCAGAGTGCAGCAGGATAGCCTGGCTCCCACGCAGCAGCTCGGACTCCATGTCTGAGACAGAAGGAACAGGGAGGAAAGGAGTCAAGGGTGACCTCTAAAGATTCCCAGCCCTTCTGGCCAGCCTCCTCCCCCGGGCACCTCCTGCAGCAGAGTCTCTTTGAAAGGAGCATGCTCAGAAGGTAGGAGCCTCTCCAACTGCCTCCCAGCCTCTATCTCTTTCTTGGGGGACCCAGAAGCTCTCACTCCTAATATTTTCCTGTCCTCGGCCCTAGGCAGTCTTAGTTATACCAGGCATGTATTATAACTTCCTTCTCACCACCTTTGATTTGCTTTTCTTTTTGTGTTTGTTTGTTTTAAATTTTGGGGGTGTACTGGAGTTTGACATCGGTACATACCAAACAGGCACTCTACCACTCGAGCCATACACCCCAGTCCATTTTCCTTTCCTCATTTTCCCAAATAGTCTTACATGTTTGCTCAGAAACAGCCTGAGCCATGATCCTCCTATTACCACATGTGCTTAGCCTGGATGACAGGCAAGCAAGCGCCTCCCCCAACTTTACTGGAGTCTCATAAACTTTTGCCGCAGGCTGACTTGGAACTGTGATACCCCAATGTCCACAGTAGTATGAGGCATTGTGCTAGCGTTGTCTTGATGGCATGACGTTCTTCTTCTTCCTTGGGGCAGTAATCTTTCTGAACACTACCTTAACTGAATTTCTCCTCAGAACCCTTAGAGCTCTTATTATTCATCTTATGTTGTTAAGTACAGTCAGTCTCATGAATCTTGCAGGTGACAGGAAAAAAAAAATGTCCACGCCTGGAGGTAAGTTTCTTCCGCTGCCTCACGTGGAGATCCACGTGTCCCGGCCTAACCCACATTACATCGCCTATGTGCTCACTAAGTCCCATTTGATCTCATGCCCCTTAGCCCAGCTGTGTTCAACAAGAATGGGGCCTTGGGAGCACTGGGTGGCAACCAGCCTTTGGGGACATCCAATAGTCCCCAGCGCAACTGCCCTTCACCTTTCATCTTGTCCATCATCTCCATGGTCTCTCCAAACAGCTCTTCTGCCTCTGTCTTGACGCTCAGGATTCGGCTGCCCTGCTCACCCAGCATAGGACTCCGACCCAGCCGGTCCTTCAGCTCCCCATACTTTTGCTTTATTCTCTCAAATCCCTGGGGAAAGTAGACTGGTCTCAGTGTCACCACCACCACCATCATCCAAAGTCTCCAAGTCAGCAACTAAAGTGCTTGATATCACTCCAGCAGGCACCCGTGATGGGCTGGGTACGTCTTATGATTCCCCCAGTGGGTTGGGTCTGCCAGGAAAACCCCTAAGCTCCAGATGACGTTAAATTCTGAACAATCTCTAGACTTCTTTCCTTTCATCTCTAACTACTATCATTCCCCACTTCACTCCAAGCATAGTCTCAGGTACAAAATAGTAGGCTAATATTAAAGATGTTACTTAGGAGTGTAGTTACTAGAACAGGATTGCATGCGCCAGTGTCCCTGGCCCTGGAAAAACAGATGGTACTCACAGGGCATTGAGAATGATTCTTGGAACTTCTCTGATCTAATTCTGATAGTGATGGAGCCTAGAGTAGCTACCTAAGCGGAGAGCGTCTGGCCAGGCTGGGGATGGAAAAGACAAACCCCACTCTGGACATTAGAAGTCTGCTCTGTAGATGAGCTCTGGGTCCAGGAACAAGTCATCACCTTGGCTGTAAAATGGGTGTGTCCTTAGCTAGATCAGTGCCCTGAACTAGCTTTGCTTCACTTTGCTTTCCTGACTCATTGTTAGGAGAGCAAAGATCAAGGCAGCCAGAGGTGGAATTCAGCCCCGGAAAAGTCTGAGTTCCTCGGGAGTCCTTCTGGTTCTGTTATTCTATGTGCCCTTGAGTCCATGGTCTCAAAATGTACAGTTCTATCCTGCTCAGGACCCCTGCCTTGGCTATGCACCACCGAGATAATAACTCTGCTCTCACTCCCTTGGTACCTCCTGGGCACTCAGTGCCCACTTGTCAGTGCCCTCTGCGAGCTGTTGGGCCTGGGCCACCTGGGCCCGCTGCCGCTGGGCCTGGCGACGGAGCTCTTCCACCCGAGTGTGGAAGCCGCCCAGCTGTTCTGTCATGCTCATCACCAGCCTCTCTGCGGGCACCAGGACCTGCTGAACCTTGGTGGAAAGAGGGAAGAATCTGGGCTTGTGGTGGGGTCTCACGAGTGAGCAAGACTACTTTTCGTCCGCACCCCCCCCCCGCCCCGTCTTTTCTCCCACCCAATCAGGACATCATGACGGCTTCTGCCAAAGCTGTTCACTGACATCCAAGACTCCTCATCCTCCCACTTGGCCCTGCCATAGCTCAGTGCCCACCCCAGGCTTCCTGCATTTCTGTAAGACGAGAAGAACCCGAGGCTCTCTAAATCAGGCTGAGGCTTGTAATCCACCTTCTCTATGACCCCACTTCAGCTTCCAACTGGATCACTTCCTAGAATCTTCTATGCTTAAATGTGTGCATTCCCAAAGACAGGGAGGAGAAGCCGTCATGTCTCACCTCAGCAACCCTCTCCTGGATAAGCCCCAGGGAGCGGCCTGTGCCTCGCATGGTGTCCTGAGCCTCCTGCAGCGCTGTTGTGCCTTGCCTCAGGTTCCCAACCACCTCCTCTACCTGACCTTCCACGGCATGGGCCCGGCTCCTGAGGGAGGGAAGGGAAAGCAGGGGGAGCAGCGGGAATGAGGGAACAGCAAATGAACCAATGCACGCTTGATCTCACACACTTGTCTAGGAGCCTGCCCTTCCCAGCTAAGACATGAGCTCAGTAACTCTTACTTCTGGGGACCCACCAACCCCGAGGGGATAACATGAGAGTGAGTGATGCCTCTGGGCACAATGGCCTACATGGAAGATAGGGTCATGTGAGTGAGGCGCACCGCAGACTCTAGATCACATGGCAGCCCTTGCTGTGACCAGCACTGATCCATGGGCTCCACCCTCTGATCCTCATTCTCCTAACAATGGGGCTGGAAAGAAAAGCACCCTCTCCAGCCTGGTCAACCCATGGCCTTACCTGGCCTGCTCAGCCTCAGCCTGGAGCCTGCGGGCCCGGGCAATGTCTTGTTTGGTCCGGGATAGCACCAGGTCCACATTGGGGAGCCTGGCTGCGATGGCCTGGATCTCATTCATCTTCCGCAGGACGGTGGCGGAGTCTGTGGGCAGCCACAGAGCCAGCACTGCCTCGCTCACCTCCTGGATGGTGGTGGCATCTGTTTCGGGGTCTGTAAGACAGTAGTCATCCATGTATCAGCTTGGGGGGACACGCCCCTTGGCCAGGGATCAACTCCACTGAGCCCAGCTCACGGGAGGATGCCTGCTTCTCAGGAGGAGACTGCCATGCTGTGAGGAGGAGGAGTGTCAGCACAGCTGTGGCAGCAAAGTGTCTGGTGTCACAGGAAGCTGTGGGCCCAGAGGAGGAGGTGGTGGCACCAGGCAGCTGGTACTGAACAATGCCTGCCACACACACATAATCAACCCCAAATCGGAGGGAGCAGCCAGAAACTGGAGCTGCTTCCTTGGTAATAAGACCCCTTCCCTACACCCTGCTTAGGCCAGAGAGCTCACGTTTGCCAAAAGCAGACAAAGATTACCATTCTTTGCTGGGATGTCACTTTCTCAAAGATGCCATCCCCACCCATCAATTCTAGAACTATAACCTCTGTGCATCCCACACCAGGCCTCCTCGGTCTCTTTCCCTGTCTATCTTTCTCTCCAACACTTAGCATCACCCATAAGGGAATCATGACTTGACCTTGTTTATCTCCCCCCCCATAAAATAAAATTCCTTAAATACAGGGTATGGGGTTGCTCATAACTACAATCAAAGATCCAAACCCAGTGCCTAATACCTAGGCTCTGTCTTGGTCTCCTTTACTATTCAGACAACCTAGGATTAAATGGCTTCTCTCTCCTCCCTTCCTGCATTCCTTCCTCCCTTCCTGCATTCCTTCTGTCCTTCCTTCCTTTTATCCTTTCCTTCCTTCTTCCTTTCCTTTTTGTGAACTCAAGACCTGGGCACTGTCCTTGAGCTTTTTTTGTTCAATGCTAGCACTATTACTTGAGCCACCGCTCCACTTCTGGCTTTTTGGTTAACTGGAGGTAACAGGGACTTGACTGCCTGTGCTGGACTCAGCCTCTTGTGGAGCTAGGATTATAGGCAGCATCACATAGGGGAGCCCAAGACTGGGAGAATTTAACTAAGAGGATTCATCCCCTCTGCCCACCTGAACTTCAGCGTCTCTTCTAACCAAGGGTCCTGCTTTCCAAACAGTTTAACACACATCTGCTCCCCAAATTGCCTCCTGCTGAAGAGTATAGCCCCACCTAGCTTCCATATTTCCTGTATTCTGCCAAACTTCAGCTGCAGGAAAGGGCTGAATTCTCTGTCTCCCTAGGGTAAGAAGGGCCTTAGTAAATATTTACTGCTCTACACAAGGACTCAGTTAGGCTCAGTCCTTGCCCTTGCAGAGCTCAAATATCTAATGGTAGAGACCGTTTTGTAAACAAGAAAGTACAATACTGAGTGACTGAAAAAAATGGGGTCAACACAGGTACTAGAATAGAAGCAGAGAGGTGCATCCCCAAGCCTACAGGTCCAGAGGTCCATCTGGGGAATGGGTTGCCCGGATAGCTTCTTAGAGACTATGGGGGAATTTTCCAGGTTTGGGAGGTAGGAGACAAGGAAGAATCTAGTGAAAGGAAAAGCACTAGCAATGTACACACACACACACACACACACACACACACACACACACACACACACACACACACACACACACACGTACGTGCGTGCTCTCCTATGCATGTCTCCATCCAATGAAAGGTACAACTATAATGTAGCTTGTAGATGAGGGAGCCCAATGAGTCTAAATCCTAGGGACACCATTTATAAATGCTCTAAGGTGTTACTTCATCCTTCTATGCTGAGATTCCCTATATACAAAGTGGAAGCAGTAATAGTGGTTAGCTCATGTAGTCAGAATTAAATAATGCAATACTTAAAGCACTTAGAAGTGGTCAGCATCTAAGAAGGTCTTAAACCATAGCTATCTATTTCATAAATTCTATGTGAAGGATTATTAAAGAGGATGCCCCCTCCTTCATCCATAGACATGCCACTGGTCCTGACTCTCTTGTCCACAGCAACCAGCAGGGCTAGCATCTCTAGCATCAGATCTCCCAGAATCCATAGAGGACTGGACCCAAAAGATGACATGATTGACAGGACAAGGGGAGCCCAGCCACTCCCTGCTTGCTCCTGAGAGCCTGGCTTCCCCTAGAAGAGAAAAAAAACTTAAATCTTCTCCCACCACCAAGGCCCTAAGCACTAGATAGGTTAAAGGAGGACAAATGGTCATCTGGTGTCCCTGGGCTTAACTCAAGAGCAAGCTGCCTTTATCTTTGAATCAGAGCCCCAAACTTTGCCCGCTTTGTCCTTGTGTTCTGGACTTCATCTCCCTGTATCCCAGTAACAATTTTCCCCAGCAGTGCCTCATGGCCTTAAGCAAATCATGGGGCCTCTGTGTATCCTTCAAGCCTCTGTCTGACCTGCCATCTGCACTCAGGAGAGAGCTTTGGCCTATATGGGGCCAAACAGCAATAGGAGCAAGAAGGCCCACTGTTACATGAAGCTTTCAGCCACATTAACTGGGCTCCCAGCCAAGTAAATGCCTGGCAGGGAACGGAAATCTTATAATATCAACTCACATTCTGAAGGCACCTATAATTTTTCAAAGCATGTTTTATGCCAGATATTTGTTCCTCAGAAGAAACTTATGAAATACTATCATCCCTGTGCACAAAAGGAAGATGAGGCAAAGAGAAAAGGCAAGCTTCCCAAAGCCACAAAACTCTCCCAAGTCCTGTTTCACTTTCTAGGGCAGCAAGGGAAGGGACTGGACTCTTCCTTTCATCCCACCACGGTGGATATTTTTTGGATCTGGCCCCAGACTAGGTGCTCCTATAGAAGTCATAAATAGAACAGGCAGTCATCTCTGCCCTCTTGGAGTTTACAGTCTGGTAGGGAGACACATAGTGTATTCACAGATGATCTCAACCCCCACAGAGTCTGTACAGTGTGATAAAGTTAAGACATCTAAAGAGAAATAGGAAGGACAGAGATGACCAGAGATAAGGAAGGCAGGAAAGGCCTCCACTTATTTAAAGATAACGTTTAAACAAAACCTGGAGGGAAAGAAGAAGCAAGGTAATAAAGAGAATCCCAGACAGCCAAAGAAAAAACAAAATCTCCTATAGCAAGCAAGGGCCTGACGTGTTCAAGGACATCTGGTAAGTGAAAGAAAGAGGTGTACAAGGTCACATCCAGGAGAGGGACAGGGGCCAGACTGCAAGCCAAGAAGGAGCTGGGAGCTTATCCAAGAACAAGGTGAAGCCACTGAAGGGTATTAAACAAGACTGTGATGTGATCTGACTTGGATATATTTTTTAAGAGATGCTTCAGGCTGTTCCACGGAGAATGGAATCACAGGGAGCAGGCAGGGAAGTAGAAGCAAGAACAGGAAGACATGGCTGTGAGCCAAATGAGGAATGAGGCCCTGGGTCATGAAAAGCATGGAGACAGGGACAGCAGGTGGCAGGCTGTGGACCGGACATGGGGCTGAGGGACAGGCAGGGACATCAACTCACCGGAGAGGAAGTCCCGCACTTGCTGGATGAGTTGCCGAATTCGCCGGATGTCATCTTCCATCTGAGAGCGGCTGGTACTCACCTGGGTCTCCAGACGCTGTGCATCTGATTGGACCCGGGAGGCAGCTTCTTCAGCTGTTCTAATCTGGTGACACAGGCTATGGGTCAGAGCTTCCCAGTCACCCCCAAGGATCACATAGGGAACCTTCCACCCCCCCAGACCTACCCACCCAACCCAGTTTGACCTTAGAAAAAGTGACGCGGCTGTTGGGTTAAACGAAACACCTGACATCAACCCCAAACTATCTTGTACTTGTTTCAAAAGCCTTAACAAGTCACTTAGGCTCTCTGGGCTCTAGCTTCTAGACTACAGAGTAATAGTCCCAAACTGCCTGACTGGTCCTACCCACTCTGCCTTACCTGGGTCCACCCCACCTCCACCATACCTACCATCTGCCTGGTCTGCTGGAGCTGGAGGTTAAAGCCCCGTAGTTGTTCAGCCACCTGCCCCGCCATGTGGAAGGCCCCTCCGGCCCGAGGAAGGGCACCCCTACAGTGGGGGCCACACGTCGTGTGGTTATCTTGGGAACACAGCTCACCAGGGCATGCTCCTGGGGTGCAGGCCATCTGCCTGGAGCCACCACAGAGCTGTTGAAAGATAGGGGTGTCAAAGAGGCTCTTCAGCAACCATTCCCAGGAAATAAACAGCCAGACATCTCCATGACAACCAGGCCCTGAAACCAGGTTTCCTTGGTAACCTCTAAGCACATGGTGAGGGGGCAAAAGGGTCAAGATGATGAGTCAGGTAGATTCTCACTGTCTTTGTGTGGGGCTAGCTGAGCAGGGGCTCCCCAGGAAGTAAGACTCCCATACCCCCAAATCACCTTGTTAATGGTGGGTGTCAGGTCAGGCAAGGAAGCTATCTCCAGCCGGAGGGCCTCGAGCTGGGGACTGCCCGCACCTCCTCCAGCTCCCACCTGCCTCTCCATATCTTCTGCTTCTCTACGGCTGCCCCTGAGCTGCTGCAGCAAGTGGGAGCTGTCAGACACCCGCTGAGCCGCCTGGGCTGAACGTTCGTAGGCTGCTGTTAGCATCCGGAAGGCTCCTGAGGAAAGAGGAGAGGACACAGAGATGACACGGACTCTGGAAGCCTGGAAGGGCCAGCAGAAGGGGAGGGTGAAGAAGGAAGGAAAGGAACTAGACGGAACCATCTGTGCTCTTGCTCCTCACCTGAGGGGTCAGAACTGCTTATTTTCTCAAACTGCTCCCTCTTGCTCTGATACAGAATGAGAAGGCGATTGAAGCTTCTGTCTAGGGTCTCCAGATCTCCTGGGAGGGTCGCCATCTCTTCTTCTAGGGGTAGGTCCAGCTGCAGGCCCTGAAGAGCCCGCCTGAGATGGGAGAAGACCATTCACTACAATACAGGCAGGGGGGCTTTACTTCCCCTTGAGTCCAGGAAAAAACAGGTCCTCGGGGAAGGGACTTGGGTAAAAGAAGCAGGGAGGAGTGACAAGCCACAGATGTGCTGCCTGGTATGGGTTGGGGACACACTGGAGCAGGGGGTATGGCCTCCATCAGTCCCCAAGCCAGCATGGAACCTTCTTCCTTGGTTTCTGTGAGCCTGACATTTTTCAGTCTGCCCCTGCTCTTGCTCCCACCAGGAGCCTCCCTTGCCTTGCCCTGCTCCTCCAAGCAGACACCTGCCTCCACATCTGTTCAGCGGTGACTCTCAAACCCTTTCTGCAGCACCATTTCCCCACTGTGCTCTGGTCTCCATCACCTGCCTGCAGGTCATCCCACCTCAGGGTCTAGCTATTGACAAGAGAATCCTCTTTTCCCATGCCCTCTGCTGCTCTACCAGCCTGGACCCATCCCTAGGCCCTGGCATTCTCTACATGGAGGCTTTGCTCGGGCATGGAACACCTTCCATTGGCCTACCACTCCATGCAGGCATTCCCACCCAACTGTCCACTCGCATTTGTGGATGGATGGAACTGCCCAGTTCTGAGATTAGGCAGTGCCATCCCTGTGAAGCCTGCCGAGACCATCCACCCTTCTGTGGGAGTTTCAGCTCTTCTAGCATGGTCGTCATTACCACGCCATTCACATGACTACCTGAGCCTCTGGATAGTAATTTTACTACCCCCAGTACCTTGCATACTGCTTGAATTCCATTAGATGCTTTAAAACCCATGCAGAATGAACAAACAAATGAAAACTTCCCAATACACTCTATCTCAACACACTTAGCTTTCCCCCTAAAGAAGCCCTACCACCCACCCCACATAAATGATGGAACCTCAATCTTTATTCACAAACTGTCTTTGCCCTGATGCCAATTACACATCTGGACTGCTCTGAGCCTGGAGTTGGCCAGTGCTGCAGAAAGGAAAACTAATAATAGAAACTTCCCGAAACTAATCTCACTCAGAAGGCACCTCTGCTGGCGTGAGGGGGTGTGGTGGGGCAGTTTCCATTCCAAAGGCAAGCTGGGGACTAATTTTAGCACACCCGCTTGTCAGATGCCCTCTGTCAGGGGTTATTCTTTCCTCCAGGCAGCACAGAGCACTTGAAAGAGCACTAGGCATGGGCTCCTGGCCCTGGTGGTGGCACAGCAAGGTCTCGTCCCTTTGATCTGGGTCTGTTTCACCTTCAAGATGGAAATAATAGCCAGGCGCAGATGGCTCAGACCTGCAATCCTAGCTACCCAAGAGGCTGAGATCTAAGGATCACAATTAGAAGCCAGCTCAGGCAGAAGTCCATGAGACATTTATCCCCAATTAATCACAAAAAGCCAGAAATAGAGTTGTGGCTCAAGAGGTAGAGCACTAGCCTTGAGCAAAAGGCCCAGAGTTCAAGTCCCAGTATGGGTACCAAAACAATTAAAAATCAGAAGTAGTATCGGCCCCCATTCCAGCCTTCTGGGACTGGTGCAGTAGTTACAAAAGACAGCAGCTGGAACAATGCCATCTGAAGTAGAATGGGCCACACAAATGAATGTAAAGATGGCCCCATGTGAATACAAATGGCATAATTCCCCCATGGGCCCGGCAGAGAAAAGGTTTACCTGAGGGAAAAGATGGCGTTGGCCACCTGGGCCACATCTTCCTCTGTGACGGAGGTGCCACTCAGGATTCCTTCAATCTGCTGGATCTTGCTCTTGGCGTCCAGCATGCGGGAGGCCAGGCCGATGTCCCCCAGGCCTGCCCCTGACCACAGCCCCGCTGTGGCATTACGAAGGCTGCCCAGACGTCGAGCCTTTTCCCGGAGGTCTGCATCGTAGGACTGGAAGCAGGAGTGGCAGGCCACACACACTGGGTAGCGGTCACAGTAGCCTCGCTGGCACTGGTCACAGCGGAGCCCCGTGAAGCCAGGACGGCAGAGGCAGCGGCCCGAGGCCTTGTCACAACCTGGACCCTCTGTTCCCCGGAAGTCACAGTCACAGGCTGTACGGCCAGGAGAAATGGCAGTCAGGGAACAGGGTGGTGGAGAGAGATTGGAACAGAAAGGACCTCACACTTGCTAGGCAGGCACTCTATCACTTGAACCAAAACTTTAGTCCTTTTGCTGGCAGTTGTTTTCTGTTTTGTTTTTCACATAGGGTCTTGTGCTTTTGGATGGTTTGGCCCTTCTCCCATCTCCAACTCCTGATCGCTCTAGCCATTCTTCACCTGTTATATAAGTCTTTCCACAATGGGAAAGGAGGCCACTGAGACACAGAGAGCTAGTTCAATGTGTCTTCTCTCTCAGAGGATGAGTCTAGAAGGGGGAAGTGGCTGGCTTAGTCACCGGGAAGGCAGCGCTGAGATCCAGGCAGGGTCTGCCTGCCAATTCTAAGCCGTGTGTTCCTGTCACTATCAAACTGACTCTCTGGAAAAATGATATGCTTTTGCCCCTGAGAGGCCACATCCTCCCTTACTGCCACTGCTTCTGGGAAATGCTCCTGAGATTGGCCTGACCTGGAGGAGGGAAAGCCAGGGAGTGTGAGGACATGAGTACTCAGCAACCCTCATAGCAATACAGAATGTGTTACCAGCCACAGACACCAGTGCCACCACATGCCTACAGCTTGCCCTACCCATGCACTCACTCCCCGTCATGGAACACGCTCACCTCGGCATCCGGTAGTCACATCTCCGTGGGTCCGGTCAGGACACTGGCGGATGGCTGCAGCGCTGCAGGTCAGGCCACCGAATCCTTCCCGACAGGGACACTGCCCTGTGAACTGTGCAGAGGAAAAGCCTGGTCAGGGGACACTTTCTCCCAGGCTCTGCCTTGGTCCTGGCGTCTTGAGGGAGGGGGTGTTTCATGTCCCATTCACACCTTACTCCACAGACAGAATCTAAGGCTCACTGATTGTCCACAGTACTGGTGGACACCCACCTCCCACCCAAACATGGTCTCCCAGCCAGAAGTCAAAAGCCCAAAGGTACTCTGCGTAAGGTGTGGTACATAAGCAATGCCCAAGGCTGAAGTTCTCTCCCACAGCAGATGGAGACAGATGTGGCCCTGCCTGTCTGTCATCGGGCCCAGAGGTCAGCATACAGCCAGAGACAGAGGTGCCAAAGGAGGGCCCCTCTGTGGCTGAGGGGTTCCCCAGCTCATACCTGGTTGCACTGGGGGCTGAGGGAGTTGTGTGGGTCACAGGCACAGGGCTCGCAGCCCCGGCCACTGGCCAGCTTCCAGTGGGCAGGAGCGCACTGGTCACACTTGGGGCCCACCACATTGGGCAGACACAGGCAGTGCCCACTCTCCTCATCACAGGGCATGTCCGACCGGGCCCCTAGGACGCTGCAGTCACAGCCTGAAAGACGGAGGGATGCTGGTCGCAGGCAGGCACCCCTCAGAATGCTCAGCCCCAGGGAGGCACACACATCCACAGAAGGCGAATCAGCCTTGGGGGAGGAGGGGGACCACTGGGCAGGGCCTGTGGATAACATGGCTGACTCATGGCCACTGGGTCTTTCTAACCACCCTGGCAGCTTGGCAGCTCTCCTGCCCACCCTTGCTTGCTCTAGCTGACTCAGACCCAATTCAACCCAGGCATGTGCTGCCACCTGCTGGATAGTCCTGACACAGCACCCAGGGCTGGAGAAGACAAGAATCAGACTCGCAGACAAATGAATGCCTGGCACATCCCCTTGTGCCCTGCAGCGGGGTTCCAGCTGAAGCAAGCACAATGAGCAGCCCCACACAACCTCTCCCACACCACCCAGGTCCCAGGACCCCGACTCACGGTGGCACCCCTGTGGGTTGGTGTAGGTAAGCCCTGTGAAGCCCGGTTTGCACAGGTCACAGCGTTCTCCCTGCACATGCTCCTTGCACACGCACTGGCCAGTCTTCGGGTCACAGGGAGCCCCTGGCACTGCCCCATCTGGGTCACATTCACAAGCTGAGAGCAGAAAGCAGCCACCGGGGTAGGAATTAAAAGAAATAGTTCAGAGACGATATGTTTGTTGGTGGTGGTGGTCATGGGTCTGGGCCTTGTCCCTGAGCTCTTCAGCTCAAGACTACCGCCCCACCCCTTGAGCCACTTCCTATTTTCTGGTGGTTAATTGGAGATAAGAGACTTTAGTGCCCAGGCTGTCTTTGAACCTCGATCCTCAGACCTCAGCCTCCTGAGTAGCTAGGATTACAGGCCTGAGCCACCGCATCTAGCTCAGAGATGATTTTTAAGAGCCAAGTCTACCTGGTTTTGTTTCCAACCTCTACAAAACACATTCTCTCTCTGTGCCTCTGTTTCATTGCTTTCCATGTGGAAAAACAACACAGCCCTCACAGGACTCTTATGACGAATAAATGAGCAAACATACAGCAGGTGGACAGCTGCTGGTACATGTTAAATACTATTGATGTACTTTTGTTGCCCTTATTTACTGGGCAGCTACTATGAGCCAGGCACCCTCACACATTGCCTTACACAATCCTCATGATTCCCTGAAAAGGTGAAAGTTCTTGCACAGATGAGAATGATGCTCGGTGATGCAATAGAACTTATTGGAGAGCAATAAGTAAGCTCTGGGAACATGGGGTCAAACTCATGTCTACCTCATGCTTCCCATTAACCAAGAATAAGAGCAGTAAGTCATCTGGCTCTACCCCTCCCCCACAACTCCTACCCTTTTTGTGACTCTTTTTTTTTTTTTGCCAGTCCTGGGCTTGAGCTCAGGGTCTGAGCATTGTGCTTGGGTTTTCTCAAGGCTAGAACTCTACCACTTGAGCCACAACACCACTTCTGGCTTTTTTCTATGTATGTGGTACTGAGAAATTGAACCCGGGTCTTTGTGCATGCAAGGCAAACACTCTACCACTAGGCCAAACTCCAGATCCTCCTGGAGTTTGTGACTCTTAAAACACCAGACTTCTTCATCCTGAAAGTCTTTTCCTGATGAAATCTGCCTGGGTCAGCTTGCTTCTCTCTACCGTGCATACTCCTGTACCTACTCTGGTATAGCCAGTGAGAATATTGGACACCCCAGCTCTTTCCATTCCACTCCATGGATATGCTCATTCAGTACCATTCCTTGAGTATCAATGATTTGTCAGAATGATTTGTGTTAGGACCAGAGGATGCCATGGAAGAGTTCTCAATGTTGAGGGAAATAAAAAATAAATAAATTGCTGTAACTAGGCCCATTACAGCATGGTAAAAGCTGCAGTTTCTAGTCTTCTGTTTCATTTTGTATCCTATTGCTCTATAGCATGAGAACTCTCTGAGGATGGGGATTATGTGTTAGTTTTACACTTTTCCCACACCCCTAACAACGGTTGTATATTGACTGATCAGCTCATTGTCTGATAGCCCAAATAAATGACTCCCTTCATCACTAACTGAACACAGCTAAATTAAAACAACTCCCTCCAGTTCCAAGCCAAAACAAAGTCTTCGTCCTTTCATGATGGCTTTGGGTCTCCCAAGGACATAGGTCCTGGACAGATGTCACACTGGGCCCCTGGAACCCCTACTCACGGATGCAGGTCTCCTGAGGGGGAGCACCAGGTCTGCGGTTCCGAAAATAATGCAGCTGACACCGCTCACAGTTTCTGCCTTCTGTGTGGTGGCGGCAGTTGTCACACACACCTCCATGTGTCCCCTGGCTGGCAGCAAACACAGCTGGGTCGAAGTGACAGGTCTCGGAGTGCCCATTGCAGTCACACCCTGGGGAGGGAGAGTCCTGATGCTCATCTCTCCCCACAGCCACTGCCATCTGTACGTACCGAGAGAGCATGCGCTCATCTCTAACAACTCTTCCAGATGCCCAGGAAGGAGACATGGGGAAACTGAGACCAAGAGAAGGCTATACAAGCCATGCCAAGCTACAGAAGGACGCAGAGTGAGGGGATGGGAATCAGGCCTCTGACTCCCCATGATCTAAATCAGAGCAGGGAAATGGGAAGGGCCACCAGAAGGCTCTGCCAAGGAGCATCAGCAAAGACCTAACCTTGGTCCCTCCAGAGCTGGCTAAATAGGAGGAAGAGGCAGTGGGGGAAGGATGTCACCCACTCAGCCACCTCTATCCCCTACCATAAGCATAACTAGTAGGCCTGACACTTGATTCTCATTTAAATAACCCACAGCAGATCCTTCCCAGGTTCCTGGCAAGGTTAGTTAAGACACAGAAAGATGAGCCCCAGATCCAGTCACTCTGGGGGAAGGGATGACCCCCAGGCCCCTACTTTGGCATTCGTGGGGGTCCTGGCCCTCTGCAGGTCTCCAGGGCCGGTTGTTGTAGAAGGGTGCACAGCGCTCGCAGTTGGGGCCAGCGGTGTTGTGCTGGCAGACGCAGACATCATGTACCTGGGAGAAGGGGCGTGGCCGCCAGGATAATTAACACAGGAAACCAGCAAGGCAGACCCACCCACTCCCCTCTTACTTTCCTGCCCATGACTCAAGGCCAGACTTCAGCCCTTCCAGCTGTCCCTGGACTCTTTAGACTCATCCATATAGCTCCAGTGACTTTGGCCTGCCCTCTTGCCATGTTCTTGGTGTATATGAGCACACAATCCTGTGTGTGTGTGTGTGTGTGTGTGCGCGTGCGCGCACGTGCGTGTGTGTGCGTGTGTGTGTGTGTGTGTGTGTGTGTGTGTGTGTGTGTGTGTGCATGCGCCAAATTGCTCCTAGAAAGGATTTTTCAAGCTCATTGCTTTTACTTGAGCACCCCAAGATGACTGGTCTAAGGTGTCGCTGGATGTTCACATCTTTGCTAGTGAGATTCTAGAGGTTTCTGGGTGTTCTCTGCAGAGTTATTTCCCAGCAATCCAGGACTAAGTTGTTTGGTGGATGGGAATCATAGGATGAATTGCTACTAGACTCATGAAGGCATTAAAAATAGAAGAGCTATTGTGTGTTAATTGCCTTCCAAATTAAGCTCAACACCCTCAGCTTGGCATTCAAGGTCTGTACCGTGTTCGCTCAGTTCTCATCCCCCACTCCCTGCAGAGTTTTCAGGTGCTCCTTCTACAAGCCCTACTTCCCCACCCTGGCCCTTCCTGGTTCTTTTCCTTCTGTCTAGAATTCTGTTATTTTTACATTCACCAGCAAAATCCTACCCAGTAACTCCAACTAGAATACCATCTCCTTTCAACCTGGTGGAACTTTACAAGTATCCAGGAAGTGTTTTTATTTTTATTTTATTTTTTCAAAACAGCAATGGCCAGACAAAATTCAACCAGAACTTCGAGAGTCAGGTCTGGGCACCAGTGACTCTACTAGGGAGTCATATTTGAGACCCACCAGGGCTGGATAGCTCACTACCTCCTTCACATTCCCCACACACAACCCAGCCATCCTACTTATCCTAGGTTCTTGTGCATCCTTTCACAGGCCCTAAAAGAGCACTTGTCCCCTGAACTCACATTCCTCTTGGCTCCTCTGTAGTCTAGGAAAGGACACAGGCCACAAATAGAAGGAACAGAATCAACTGCTACTTATTTTTCTCTACTTCCCTCCCAGGCCATTTTGTGTGTGTGTGTGTTTTCTTGTGTTTCTCTTTCATTAGGATCCCTATGGAGCATCCATGTTTGCCAGGAGAATTGAAATCCTAGAAAAAGGCCAGGGAACGGTCCTTGTGATTCTTCTTTTTTGTACTATAGGCTCTGTCTCCTGAGCCTAAGGCCCACCTCTGGATTCACAGAGAGATTCCCCAGGGAACTGAAATGCAGCTTCTCTACTTCTCCCTCTGCAGAACCCAATTCAGCTAGCCGAGGTCAACTTCCTGTGTCCATTAATAGCTATCCCTCTAAGTGCAGAGTTGAGCCTTTAGAATTCCTAGATCAGTGATGTCAACCTTGGTGGAAAAGGAAAAAATAACTTGGAGCTTGAGAAATCAGTTACAAAGACAGAATATCTCAAAGTAGAAGCCTGGGCTAGTTTTGGTTTGGTTTTTTGTTTTTGGTTTTGCTTTTGTTTTTTTTTTGTTGTTTTTTTGTAAGTCCTGGGGCTTGAACTCAGGGTCTGAGCACTGTCCTTAGGCTTTCTCAAGCTGAGCACCCTAACACTTGAGAAATGGCACCACTTTTGGCTTTTTCAATGTTTGTGGTGCCAAGGAATCATGCTAGGCAAGCACTCTACCACTAGGCCAAACTCCTGACCCCTGTTGTGTTTTTGTTCTTAAGCTCCCAATTGCAACTATAATTTATAGTAATGTTTTCCTATTTACATACTAATATGATAAGTAACAACTGGCATATTATAATTGCCATGTGTGGCCCAGGTTGGAAAGCTTCACCTTAAGCTCCCCACCAAGGCCTGCACATTTGCTCCACACAACTGAAAGTTAAAGCCATGCCCATCCACTCACAAAGGAAGCCTGCAGAAGTAAGATAATTCTGATCACCGAAACAGTGCTCGCCTTAGGTTTATTCTCATTCTGGCTGGAGTATTAAGTATCCATATCTTCAATGAGTGGCCTTCCTGCCTCACAGGAGCCTAAGCACAAGCTGGGTCCATGCAGGTCCTCCTGCTTCCCCTCCACCCTCCTCACTCTGGTCTATTACCTTCACAGCAGTGGAGGGCTCCACAGGGGCTCCAGGCTGGGGGGCACAGTGGTCAGCGTGGCCATGACAGAAGCAGCTGCCCTGCAAACGTAGCTGGGACACCGCGAAGTAGGCACTGGGAGGATGGAAGCCCCTCTGGGGCACAGGGGCCAGTTGGGTAAAGTTGACTCTCAAGTTTGTGATGTCTCCCAACTCTAAGAGGGCAACAGTAAAGAGTGAAGGACAATGAGGTGAAGAGTAGAGGGAACAAAAAGAAAGGAAGTTAAGAGGTGAATAGAGCCTCAGCCCCAGACTGCACAGATCAGAGGAAAGGCAGCTCCCGGGATGGGTGTTCCATTAGGACAAGGAAAGGAATTCTCATCTCACCACCCCTCCTAGATGCCCCTACCAGCCTTCAACCTGCTCGAGCTTCACACATATAACATCCCTCCCTACAGGGTCAATAGGGCAAGTACTGGATCCCAACCAAGCTAGAAAAACAGCAGGGAATAGGAAACTTCCATGACTTTGGTCTCAATGAGTTGCATTCCCCAACCACAGTTCCACCAGAAAAGAATATAGTCAAACTGACCTTGAATTTTTTGACCTCGAGAGGCTGAAATCCCAGATGCTAAGTCCATAATGTTAAGTTGGACCTATGTAGAGAGAGAAATGGGGAAAGTTATATAAGACATAGACTCCACCTCAAGCACAGAAGAAGCCTGCTCTTTCATTCCCATTCCTTTCATATCTACCCTCCTTACGCTCTGACATCATTCTCACTTGGAACAACATGGAAAAGACCATGGATGGGAGGTCTGCTACCTGTCCTGGGCCAGCAGGTAATAACTAGGCGCTAATTGAGAGAGAGAGAGAGAGAGAGAGAGAGAGAGAGAGAGAGAGAGGGGGGGGGGGGGAGGGAGGGGGAGAGGGAGGGAGAGAGGGAGGGAAAGAGGGAGGGAGAGGGGGAGGGAGGGAGGGAGGGAGGGGGAGAGGGAGAGGGAGAGGGAGGGAGAGGGGGAGGGGGAGAGAGAGAGAGAGCGTGCATCTGTCTGTCTGTCTGTCTGTCTGTGTGTCTCTGTCTGTGTGTGTCTGTGTGTGTCTGCGTGTCTATGTGCGTCTGTATCTGTGTATGCATGTATATACAAGATCTTTTTCTCCAGTAGAAAATATAAAAATTTCCTGATTTTCTTGGGTCAAAAATCATGGTGAGAGACATTATCTACAACTGAAGGTACAGGGGAGAGTAATTTTCCAATGATCAAGGAGGAATGTGAAGATGTAATATCCAGGGATGTATGGCTACCCTATCTAGAAAACGCTGGAAACCTCAATGCTTACTATGTTTCATATTTGTAATAAAAACCACTCATTAAAAATGAGTTCCCTTGAAATGAGTTCGTTTCAACCCTCTACACATTCGGAACATTCCTGTGCTCTGATCTGGGGTCTGAGCACAGGTATAGCATTATACGGAGAAGAGTACAAGAAAGAGGAGCTACTAGGCCACAAAGAGAACACACTCTAACCCTTGGTCTCCAGAGAGCAGCTCTGCAGTGCCACTTTAGCCAAGGAGAGCAGGCAGAGTCTGAGCCCATATTACTATATTAATGGGGAGGCAGGGAAGAAGTAGGTAGGATGTCTCACCATGTCTCCTTTTTTAAGGTTCCTTCTACCTACCTTCCCCCCATTTTGATGCCCATTCGGCCTCTGAGGCATAGGCTGGCACCGAGCATCCTGCCAGTTCCGAGACTGGCCCTGACGGATCCGGGGGAAAGCAGATGCACAGTCAGAAGCCAGGTACTGGTACACCTTCCAGGTCCTGCCAAAGTCTGAAGAGCGTTCAATCAGCATGCCTGCAGGCATGGGACCCTGTAGAGACAAAGACAGAGCAAGGCTGTGAGTGACTGAAGGGAAGGATGATGTGCGTCCTGGAATACAACCACAGAAAGAAGCTCCTTGAGGGGAAGGGGATAAAAAGCCAGTAGCAACATGTAGGCTCAGGAACAGCTATTCAATTCTCCTGGCAAACCATAGGCCAGAGAAGTCCATCCCCAGAGGATCTGTGGAAGATTAATAGCAACCATCTCTGTATTCCAGAGGACTGGTCCGTAGCCCAGGCTTCCCAAGCCAAAGGTCACACTAAACTTGAATCATTGCCACATCCTGGAAATTCTGTGCAGCTTCTGTTCTGATCCTCTAAACTATGCCCCACTTCACCAGAAAGAACTTCTAAATGATTCTCTGATGGTGACACCTGCTCTCAATCTACACAGGCCTAAAGATGAAATGTAAGCCACTTGTTTGACTGTGACCCTGTTCCAAAGCAATTTCCAGTGACTTCCCAGCATGCATCCCTTCCTTTTACTACAGTTTCATAAACTCAGTCTCCATACAGATCCTGAGGAAGGCCCATCTCCAGCTTCAGTGCCACCTTTCTCCCATGCTTTCCTAGGAGCTCTGTCTGATTTCCCCCTGGTTCATGCTTACCTGAGTCACACCTGTCACCATAAAGAACCTTCTTGATAAAATATATGGTATGTATCACTCCAACCCATTGTATCCTACAGCCAGCAATCCTAGCTACATAGGAGGCTGAGATCTGGAGGAGCACAGTTTAAAGCTGGCATCAGAAAGAAAAGTTTGTGAGTTTCCATGTTAAAAATAATCAGTAAAGATAGAGATATAACTAGGAACATAGCTGAAGTAGTCAAGCACCATGCAAGGCGGCAAGCTGAGAAAGCTCAAGACCCTGAGTTTAAACCCTGGTACCAAGAAGTGGGGGGGGGGAGGAAGTATCCAATTGAACATTGCCCTTCAAATCTGTCACCTTTAGAGACTGGGCATATGTTCAAATGATGCTGGTATTTCTCAAAATACTTTTGACCTTTCTGTAGGGCATGGATCTTAGAGCCAATTTCCTCAGTCACATAAGAAATCAGCTTCTGATACCTTTTACTTCAAGCTCATTTTTAACTCCTAAAAATAATACTGACTTTTCTGATCATCCAATCCTGTTAACTAAACTTGATCCTTTACTAACTCTAAATAAAGAATAAAACCAAATCACTGAAGGAACAAAAGAAAAAGACCCATAACAAGTGAATGAAAATAGTTTCTCTGAAAGGAATATTTCTGAAGGCTGGTCACAGAGAAGATGAGAATGCACTCTGGGAAGTGAAGGCACTAGCTGATTGATTTGGCTATGGAGAGAGCTGTTCCATGGATGCATACTTCATATGGATGGCTACTGATTAAAACCTCATCTGCAAAGTTTCTGAAACAGAACACACCAAGAATAAACAACTGTGCAACCAACAACTGTGTTAGTCAGGCTTTTCATCACTGTGACAAAAATACTTAAGAAAAACAAGTTAAAGGAGTAAAGATTTACTGTGGCAAATGGCATCAGAGGTTTCAGTCCATATTCAACTGGCTGAACCACTATGGGCCAGCGGTGACAAGATCCTGTGGAAACAAGTGATAGGACAAGGTGGCTAGGCTCACCTCATAGTAGGGATGAGGCAGAGGCTTCTGGGGCAAGACACAAACTCCAAGGACATGTTCCCAGAGACCTACTTCCTTCAACTAGTCCTAACCTTGAAAGTTTCCATCACCTCCCAATAATGCAATGACGTTATGAATCCATCCGTGGATCAAGCCATCATTTATCAGAGCCTCCATGACCCAAAAAAAACCTCTTGATGACTGACTCTACCAGCTGGGGACAAATCTTCAACATAACAACCTTTTTATGTGAGGGGAGAGGGGGGAGGAGGGGACTCTTGGTATCAAAACCATAACAGCAACCAAGCTCAATAGAATCAGCACTTAGCACAGCTGAACTGATTGGACAGGTTAGAAATGTGGGTACAGAAGGCATGGGAATTTCTCAGGAGTACCACTATTCTCCCAGTCCTCATGCTATCACTGTAATGTAGGCCCCACCGTGATGAGGGGAGCCCACCCTGCATGTGATGCTATTATCCCACTTCAAGGAGACCAGAACGATGTGCTTCTTCATGGCTTGAGTTCAAGTGCCCCAGGTTCCCTTTCCTATCTACTGCTATTCCCCCAAAACACACCTTAAAATCCATCATGATGTCCTGAAGCTGAAATCTCCTATCCAGGTCCAGCTGCAGAGAGACAGGGCTCACATCTGGAAAGAGAAAAAATAGGAACTTGGGGCCAGAGATTTCATACTTTCACAACCCCACCAATGAGCCTGGCCTAGCAAGTCTAGTCTAGACTAGACTCTCTGATTTAACTCCGGGGGAGAATAGACCAATACAATGCTATTTAGGTGACCCCTTCAAGATCTTATCTGCTCTTGCCAAATTCCCTCCCACCATCACCTGCTGTCCCTAATGCCTTAATGGTGTTCAACTTGTCTGCTCAACATACTTCCTACCATGTGCACAGCTGTGGAGACTGTGTAGCATGCAGTAAAGGCAGCCTTCTGATCACACACTCTCAATCTCAACAAACTTGTCTCCAGGCTCCACCCAACCATGCCTACACCCTCCCATTCTCATCCCAGCCCATGCAACTTCTACAAGTTTAGTCCCCAGTAGATGGCAGATCCTTACCATTCTGTGACTGCCACCAGCGCACAGGGCCAGAAGACGAAGCCACATTCTCCACTCGGTGGCTGTTGTAATTGTGAGGCAGCCTGGAGTCACACTTGCAGCATTTCATCTGCCACTGTGGGAGGAGAGATGGCCAAGGTTAGAGGTGGGGGTACTCAGTCCTTCAGATCCCAACACAGGCCACCCATGGAAAGAAAGCCTCTCCTCGGATCTACACATTACTTATACACTTAGCAGGAGGAATTTCTTGCTTTTTTTTTTTTTGCTAGTCCTGGGGCTTGAACTCAGGGCCTGAGCACTGTCCTTCGGCTTCCTCAAGGCTAGAACTCTACCACTTGAGTCACAGCACCACTTCCAGCTTTTTTCTATGTAGGCAGTACAAAAGAATGAAACTTAGATCTTGATGCATGCTAGGCAAGCACTCTACTACTAGGCCAAACTGCCACCCATGAGGATGATTCTTTTTTAATATATTGTCAGGGTAATATATAGAGAGGTTACAGTTACATTCATCAGGTAGTAGGTGCATTATTTGTCAAACATTGATGTCCCTTCTCATGCTTTTGTCCACCTTCCCCCCTACCCCCTCCTAATCATCTTGTTTCTCCCCTTCCCTTCCCTATTTCAAATAAACAAACATATATACAATACCCCAGGTAACAAAGTCAGATACAATAACCACATGAGATTAACCATAAGGGGAAAAAGAGAAAAGAAATAACTGCACATTGAGAACAACAATCACAAAGATAAACCTCTTGTTTCCATAGAGGATGAATTTCTTAAAATGCTATTGGTCATCTTTTTCATTCAATTCTTCAATGCCCTTCCTAATATACAGCAAAGGAATAGTAAATAGATGTTGTATCTGGGAAGAGTTTTAAGATAGTGGAAAAAATACATCACCTTAAAGAAAAAAATGTAAAAAGAACACTGCGAGGAGAGAAAGGGGGTTGGGGGTTTGGAGAGAAATTCACATTCGTTTAGCACTTATGTTCTAGATACCTAAGCCTGATCTCATTTTATTGTGGAAGCCTAGAGAAGGCTGGGGTTTAAGGGACATAAACCAAGCAAATAAAAATACAAAGAGGTTTGGGATTTTAATGCTATCTCTTTAATCCCATTTCATAGGCTCAGTTTTCTCCTCCAATTGAGCTGGACTAGAGTAATCCATTCAGCTGACCAATATTGAACACACATGTTCTCTCTCTCTCTCTCTCTCTCTCTCTCTCTCTCTCTCTCTCTCTCTCTCTCTCTCTCTCTCACACACACACACACACACACACACTCTCACACACACACACACACACACACGCACGTGCGAGCGCACACACACACAAAATACAGATATAGCTGACTTGGTCCCAACTCTTTCATGTTATTCATCAAAAATCTTTCTCCTCTGAATAACCACTGGGCTTAGCTCTGAGAGCCCTACCCAAGGAGGAGCTGTACATTCACTCAACAGAAGCCAGACCTGCTAGACTTTCTGTGCTGGGACAACTGAACCTACATACACACCAAGCCTCCATTTTCTCCTAAACTTCCTTCCATTAGAACCAAAAGGGACTTGTAGCAGAGACGCTGAAGCCTTCTAGCTCTCTGTATTCTGCCATGACCAAAGGTCATATCCTGATGAGACAAAGTCTCAGCATAGGTACGAGCTGCTGAACTAGATTTTTAACCCAATAGCTCAGCACCAAAGAGATGAAGTAAGTGTGGTAAGCCTGTCCCTTGAGATATAGAAACATCTTGACTAGCATCATCTTCCATCTGCCCACTGACATTCTAGGCCCCACAGGAAACACAGAACACAAGCCAAGGATCATGGTCTCTGAGCCTCTGATCCCTATCCATCTACAGCTTCTACCTCCAACCTACAAGGGAAGAGAACTGTCACCCTTCCTGATGCTTGGAGGCATGGACTGTCCATTTACCTGTTGATTATCTGACTCTCTTTGATGCTTTAGTCCCAGTACAGGCCCACACTGTGTACTCAATGAATAAATAATGAATGGGTGAATGAATAAATAGTAAATGCTCAATGAATGTGGGCTATTCTTAATAACATATTGACAAACACATCCTTCCTGTACTCAAGAAGTTTAAAACTGTGGCACAGAGTAAGGAAGTATTCACAACATCAATATTAAGTGATGGACTTGTAATCCCAGTTATTCAGGAGCTCACCCAAAAGGCTGGCTTGAACCCAAGGGTAAGGGACAGGCCTGAGCATATAATGAGACCCTGTTCTTTGCAGAAAAATATCATGTGTCAAGATAATTTCAATATATGAATTTATTGAGTTCTACAATAACCCTATATGTCAAGTAGTATCTCACTTTATAGATAAGATTTTCCATTGATCACCAATGTCTGCACAAGAGAAGACCCCACACTGGCTGCCTGGCTGTGTGCCTGTCTGTCTGTCTGATCCTCCCTCTCCCCCATCTTCTATCCCTGGAATCCTCTCATTTCCATAAAAAAAAAAAAAAGCTTGAGTGGCAGACCCTATGGGAAGCATGGTAAAGCCTGGTCATTTCTGCCCCTCCCAATGGGTTCTAAAAAGGGCTTTGCTGGCCCTCAAGATAACCTTGGGAAGCCTGTGGCAGAGGCAGTCCAGCAAATTCAGGATCCAATCCAGCAGCTCCAGCTAACCCAGCTCAGTTACCAGAGACCAGAGCTTTGTCCCTGGCTGAAGTACCTGGGCATTTAGCATAATCCTTTCTGGGCAAAAGAAGGCGCTAACTGAAGTCAGACTCCACTTAAGACCCTATTTTGGTCTCTGGACCTGAACATGTCCTTCTCCATACTCTCTGTTCAGACTGGGGGCAAACTTTTCCACTCCTCATCTAGTCTTCACTCAGCACATGTGCTGAGGATGGACAAAGGCCAGCGCCTTCTGGCACCAGTGCCTGTCACCACAGCTCCCTGCCTCTGGCACCAGTGCCCTGTTACCACAGCTCCCTGCCTCTGGTGCTGCTGGGAGCTGATCTCAGCCCTGCCTAGCCAGGAGAGTGCCTGACAAAAAGGGCCCTTTCTTTCTCTGAGTTCTGAGACAAGGAAATAGAGGCCGCAGAAATGCCCTTGACACTCCCAAATGATGGACTATTATGTAACTATTTAAAAGTTTAGAAAAAAAAAGAAAACATTTACTTGCATGGAGAAGTGATTATATTCAGTAATGAAAAAAAGTTTGGCATAAATTTACATACACATTATGACCTCAAATATATATTTTTCAAGGAAGAGAGAATGTCTAGAAGGAAATAGAGCAGAACCTCAGGTGAAATCTTATGAAGTTTCTGAGCTTTGTCCTTTTGGGACCTACAAACATTATACCTATATATTCCATTGCCAGTTCAACCTATCATCTCTGTGTGGTAAGCTCATAGATGATTTCACCCTTCCTTTTTATTTATTTTAATATATTTAAACATTTATATCTTGAAGTATACTAACTTTTATACTCAGGAAAGTAAGTAGCATTATAAATACTAAATAAGCTAAAATGTCAGGGTATGCATCCGGAGTTTCTGTTGCCTGCCTGTCTCTACAGAACAAGCTGGGGGCCTCCACGCCTCCCCCGTGCTCCCATCCACGTGCACAGCTACTGACAGAGCGATAAGTTGCCCTCATGGCCTTACAAGCCAGGTGATGCTTATCTTAGTAACATAGCTAAAGAAGGGATTTCAACTAGCCCTGAGAGACAAGACAAGCCGCAGGCTTCAAACAGGTATGTTAAGTATCTCTGCTTGTCAACGGGTTAGCAGGATGAAGGCCTGAAATAGAGCAGCTGTGGCAGAACTCCATGTAAGACGAGCTGTGTGTCTCCTCTTTTTCTCTGGGCCCCAGTTTCCCTTTCCATTTTCTGATTGTGTGCATATCTGTAGCATGTGTATACATGGAAGGATGTATGCATGTGTATGAGTCTGCCTGTAAGGCTCTCCTTCTCACATGTTACATGCCTATGTCTCTCACAGAGATGGCAGCTCTCGCTGCAGCTTCCTCCAGCTCTGGGGTCAGTTGGCCACCATTTTCCTGGCTGTGCTACTTCAGAGCTGCAGCCCTATTATCAATTCAGCCTGTCAGACCTCTGGCCAATTTGGATCCTGCTTTCTTTCCAGCTGGAAAAGCTCAGCCTTCTCTTGGAGCTTTCTAGAAGCTCAGCAAATGTGGCCGAAGACAACCCCTTCCAGAGTGCTGGGTGAGGGCAAAGGAGTGAGAAAAGAACCAACAGGGGCCTGACACACAGTGAAAAGGGATGGAAAAGGGAGATGCAAGCAAATGAAGGCTTTGTGCCTGTGCAGAACGGGGGTGGGGGATAGGAAAAAACACCTCAGGTTATTACCTGGCACAATTTTCTTCTGTAAGTGAGACAGAAGGCTGCCTGAGTCCACCTAAGAAGCCACAGAAAAGGTCATAGCCACCAGGTAGGGCCAAAAGAAGGAAGCCAGACCAAAACAAAGCCAAATAGATTTTTTTTAATCTATATATATTTTCCCTTCAAAAATGACTCCTTCCTATAATGGCATTCGCAGGGAAATGGATGAATCTAGAGCGAATCGTGTTGAGTGAGACAAGTCAAGACCTAAGAAACAAAAGGCGCATGGTATCCTTAATATGTGGCTATTAAATACAAAGAGTACAAGAGCGAGGACTCAATATTTGTATACCCAATGCTATGGACATGGTAATGGAAATATAAACATAACTATATAGACATTAAAAACCTATGACTCTATAGACATGTTTTATTTGATAAATTAATACATTTCTATGACATACAAACCCTTAGCCTAATTTGGATTAAGTTCTAAAAACTAAGTCCCAGTGATTGTATATAGAGATTCCCTTCTTGAACACTTGTTTGTTAAACTTGTCATTTGAAATATGATGTAAAAATCAATGTTAATAAATTCTTTAATAAAAAAAGCTCAGACCTCATCCAGACCCTGAGTTCAATACCTAGGACTAGCAAAATAAATAAATACAATTATGAAAAAAAATGACTCCTTCTTGATCTTACCTTCTCAGGACCCTTTGCAAAGTCACAGCTAAGATTTTGATAAATGAACCTTGCCTTCATTTAAAACAAGGAATTCAATGGTACTTAACCCAAACAGTAAACCCTCATGGGTAGGAACCTTAGAAGTTTTAGCACTTCTCAGAGCTTTTGGAAAATACGAAAGGGATAGGGATCAATATGCTAAGACAAACATATCTGTCTAAAATATTAGCTTTTATGAAAGTCAAAAAAGCAGACACGTGCAAAACAAAGAAAAGCAGAGGCTGTTGATGTGTGCACAGGTGGGTATATTGGTTCCCTGCATGCATGTGTACATGTGTACACTGTAGAAGAGAAGACCTCCACCCAGATACTACCTCTACCTTCTGTGCAAGAGATTACAAATGAGGCCAGGGGGACAGGAGTGTGGCCTAGTGGGAGAATGCTTGCTTTGCATGCATGAAGCCCTGGGTTCGATTCCTCAGTACCACATACACAGAAAAATCTGTAAGTGGTGCTGTGGCTCAAACAGTAGAGGCTAGCCTTGAGAAAGCTCAAGGACAGTGCCTAGGCCCTGAATTTAAGCCCCAGGAATGGCAAAAAAAAATGAGGCCAGGCTCATGATAGTAATTCTAATTACCCAAGAGGCTGACATCTGAGGACCACAGTTTAAAGCCAGCCCTGGAAGGAAAGTCTGTTAGACTTTAACTACCAAAAATCTGGAAATGGCTCTGTGGCTCAAGGAAGAGATCTCTAGCATCAGACACAAAACCTCAAAGACAACACCCAAGTCCTGAGTTCAAGCCCCTGGGCTGGCACCTAAAAAAAAGGGAGATAAAAATGACAGCTGCTTGGTTTATATAGCTAATTAAACTTGAGGAATGTGTTGTGTACGAAAATTAAGGCAAGTAATAATCAAGTTTTCCCCAGAAATGGAGGGAATGGGGGATAAACAGAAGGTTTGGGGGAACAGACACACCAGTGGAGACATTGTTGGGAGCAGAAACCAGGGCTGGAAAACCTCAAGACAAGATATTTTGATTCCTGTAAAAAGCAAACAAACAAACGAACAATCCAGAAAGGACTACACCACGGGCACTGAGAGACAGTGTGTGGATGTCAGCATTGCATACATTGCCAGGTGTCTGTAAGAAGCAGGCAAAGAGATAAGCAAATGGTAAAGGTTGAGTAACCAAACCCCATACCTTCCTAAATGGGAGATAGAGGTGGAAACAAGAATCATGGCTAAGTGTCAGAACCAAAACCAGAACTAGACAGTCTTCACCCCCAATCTGGAGCACTGACCATGACTGTACCAGGATAAGATGATTTCAGTGAGTGCTTCTCCTGATCAAGAAAGAAGTGCTCGGGAGTCTGAGAGGCAGATGAGGACACTTCTGTAAGCAGACACAGCTACCAGGAGGCCAGGAGGGAGAAGGGGGCTTAGGGAAGAATGAGCATGTTAGCAGGACCATGCATTCACTTTGCACATTCTGGTACACAATCTTCAGACAAGCCCTTGGAGTGAATGCTAGCTTGCTTCCATTCTGCAAATGAGCTTACAGCAGGCAGTCACCACACATGTTTTCACCCTTGCCTTGAGACAGAAGGAGTAATGATGCAGTGGGTTATCAATGAACTAGAAGGAAGAAGGCTAGGATGGCTGGGACTGCAACCTCAGGCCTTTTCAACGAAGAACAGGAGAGGTCCAGGCCCAGACAATTAATGGGTCACCAAGGCAAGTAGACGCAGAATGGCAAAGTTGGGGGGCGGGGCACATGTAAGAGGTGCCATAAAGTAAAGTTGATCAAATCCAGTGTCCACTACAAGGGTTGCAAATGGATCCCAACAAAGAAGCAATCCCTTGAGGCCAATGAAATTAATCACTGAGACAGTATTGGGCAAAGGAGGTAACTTGCAAAGAGGCTAAAACTGGCTTGCCAAAATAAGAGGCACTTCTAGAGGTCAGGACCTAGGAGAGACAACTTGGGGATTGGACAGTGTCCCCAGAACTCTTGCAATTCCTATTCTGCCAAGTCTGGCTCAGGTTGAGGGTAAGAGTTAGAATAAGTGAGATAGAAATAACCAAGGGTCATAAATCCCCACTACACTTGGCATTTATGCCATGTCAGCAGTAGGCAGAAGGGACTAGGTGATTCTGTACTGGGCTCAGGGCTGCTATGTCACCCCTGCATGAGAACAGAACAGAAGCACTAGCCAGAGTCCTTGGAGGTAACTCTGTCTCAGGCCACCCGAATTCTCAGCCATGACTATCCCATGGACCTCCCTGTCCTCTACTTAGAAAATTCAACACCTGAGTATTTCCATCTGAACTTTGACATCCCAGCACACACCTAAAACCTTCCTATCATTCACAGGAATAACAAGAACCACCTCATTAGACACTGTGACAATTCATTAGAACATTTTATAAGCAATTCTTAGCATGCTGCCTTTGATGCATAATATGTGCCTAATAAATAAGTGATCCATGCTATTACTATTATTTAAAGAGAAAATAAACTTAAACATGGAAACCAGAACTCAACATAGTTAAAATCTGAATTCTTAGTATTTATTGTGCAGCCACTACTGCCCGAGAAAGAGTCTGGGGTACATCTGTATAGAGGATTTGAATCATTCTCTGTGCCTCCATGTCTTCATTATTGGAAGCCCAGACACTCAGAAGGGTGGGTGTGGAAGGGAGAAGGAATGGAACAAGGCAGAGAGATGAAAGGCAAGGGAGAAATTCTGGTTGTTAGTATTCATGTCAGTCCCAAAGAGTACAGGTACATAAAGAGTATAGGAGAGTCTGTAGGTTCCCTAAAGACTATTTCATCTAACACTCATAGAACAGGAGAAATTTAAGAGGGGTGATTTCTTAACCAAGATCAAACCATATGTTAGTGGCAGACTTGAATTGATAACACCACTCTCAAGAAACCCTCATTCCCTCTTTTCTGAAGACTTCCTAGATTTGCTTCTCTTGCAAAAAAAAAAAAACAAGAAAATTTCTCAGTTTTCATAGCAGAAAAATAACTAAGATTTATCCATTCCCAGGGTTGCAAAAGTCTAGACTTCCCTTTTGCAAGCATCCTGTTTTGGTCTCAAGAGGCTACTGAAGAGCAGAGAAGGCAGTTGGCTGCTGGGACTAGCTGAGAGAGGCAAAAGACAGGCCTAGGGTAATCCAAAGGTCCAGGCCTAGCAAGAGAGGCTGTCCAAACATGGCTGGGAGCAAGGGCACATGTCAGCATGAGGCTGATCCTTCCTTGTTTCCACCTTCCAGAAGATGAGTCAGTCTGAGAAAGAGAGCCAGCAGAAGCTCATCTTCCTGGAACCTCCAGACACAAGCTTGACGGCCCATAATATTGGGGGTAGGCGGTGGAGTGTGAGGAGGGGAATGGCTACAATGACTCTGTTGCCTAGAAAGCTCAATACTGCCAGGTCCCCTGATGTTGTGGAGTAATCTGGGTCCATAGGGAGTAAGTCTGTGCTTTACCCAATCTTGTCAGATGGGCTTTTCCAAATCCAAGTGGGTGAGATGCAGAACCATGCCATCTCTGCTCAGCAACTCCAAAATCACTACCTAGTACTACCAGTGTTTAAAAATAGCCAAGAGAACATTGGGAACTGGGAGGACAGGGAAACGTAGAGGCCAGATCGGATACCACCTTCTAGGTCCTGAGGACAAGGACAGCCTGGAAAGGGGAAACAAGAAAACATCCAGTAATGTAAATTTGGTAAAGAAAGAACATCGGCTAGCTGAGGAGTTAGAGCAAAGGAAAACAAAGTTCCTACAAAAATAATAATAATACAACTCATAGGCACTATGGAAGAAAAGACAAGCTGGGTGCAGTGGCCCATGCCTGTAATCCTAGCTACTCAGGAAGCTGAGATCTGGGGATCAAGGTTCAAAGCCAGCCCGGGCACTAAGGACCAAGAGACTCTTATTTCCAATTAACCACCAGAAAACTAGAAGTAGTGCTGTGGCTCAAGAGGTAGAGCAGTAGCCTGGAGCTGAAGAGCTCAGGGACAGTACCCAGGCCTAGAGGTCAAGCCCTATGACTGATAAAAAATTGAAAGAAAAGACAGGATGTCTCTATGCAAAAGGCAATCATTTTAATGGACTTTGTCCAAAGCTGTTAGAGACTCAATGTTTTTTTTAGCTCCTTTTCAAATCAATGGGCTGAAAAATGACCCTTCCTGGTAACCCCAAATCACTTCTTTACTTATCTCCCTGATCAGATCCTACCTTGCTTACATTGAGTGAACCCGGGATCACCAAGGCTGATGAATGACTAAGTTGCTGTTTACATATGACAGTAGCAAAACAGAGATGGAAGGTGGAATATAGCTTTAAAAAGATGGTAGTGCAGGGCGTGGTGGCTCACGCCCATAATCCTAGCTACTCAGGATGTTGAGATCTGAGGATCGTAGTTCAAAGCCAGCCCAGGAACTAAAGAACATGATACTCTTATCTACAATTAACCACTAGAAAATGGAAAGTGGGGCTGTGATTCAAAGGCTGTGATTCAGCCTTGAAGCTGAAGAGCTCAGGGACAATGCCCAGGCCCAAGAGTGCAAGCCCCATGACACACACACACACACACACACACACACACACACACACACACGGTGGTAGCTCAGAGTCAAGAGAGAGAGAGAGACAGACAGACAGACGGTGGCACAACTTCCATACTATGGCAAGAAAGCCAGTCAGTGCACATAGCCTAGAACCCTTGTCTGTAGTCTATAAATAAATAAATATAAAAATTTTAACAAAAGCACATTTAGACACTAGAAGCCTAACAGATGGATATTTGTCCATTTGCTCATTTACAAGACTTGAAAAATGATTCTTTGGATAAGGCATGATGGTTCATGTCTATCATCCCAGAATAAAACAAGGTGAAGATTGTGGCACAGGCCTATAATCCCAGCTATATATAATCCAAGGGCCAGAGACACCAGAGGATGGTGGTCCCAGGCCTTCTCCAGGCAAAAAAAAAGGGTCCCTACCTGAAAAATAAAATCAAAATGGGCTAGAGGCATGACTCAAGTGGTAGAATGCTTGCCTAGCAAGCCAACAGCCTTGAATTCAAATCCTAGGCCTGATGCTTCCCCACAGAAAATGAAGAGAGGAAGAAATAAAGACTACTATTCACCCAAGCTTATGCCCAAAGGCTCAGTTAATTCTGAGAACTGTTTTGTCTTGGCCAATCAGATCAAGGCAGTGATCTGAGCTTATATTTTTTTCTTGGACTTACCCACTCCCCATAACACATGGGGCTCGACCTGTACCAAGTACACTCGAGGCATCCAGTGAACACATGGCTGGCTCAATGGCCCCAGCCCATCCTGCCTCTCTTTAATCCTAGAGGCCGTGGAAGTGGAGCCTTACCTCTCCATGCCGGGTACAGTAAGTCTCAGGTTTGGTCAATCCACAGGTAGATGAAGCACGGAGAAACTTGGTCCGCCCAATGAGCAAGTCCCCAACTGGTGGATAGCAGGCCCCACGGGAGCAAGCTTGTTGGTCACACAGGAGGCTGGGCAAAGCTGAAATCACACAGAGAAGTCTGGGAATACAAACCAAAGAGAGGAGGTCCCAGCCGGCTATCCTCAATATCCCTCAGGAGAGCTGATGTGTACAAAACAAGCCCCTCACCTCACGTGTGCCCACACTCTCAGCTGCTGGCCATGAGTCTAATTTCATACCTTGTCAGCCCAGACTTGAAAAGGAAAGGAGGAGAAATACAAGTGACCCTGAAATGGGACATCTATATGTGGCTTCTTGAATCAAGCTGGAGATGCATACTTGGCTACCAGAACAGATCTACACTCTTTTGCCTATCAGCAGCCCAGAAGGCTCACAAACTGAGTCATCTGGAGACCAGTGAGAAAGATCTGTGTCATTTCTACTCCTTTGTCTGAAAAGGTGGCCCCACTAATTTTATGAATGTCCCGTTATAATTTACTGGTAAATTAAGACCTCTAGAACAGCTTGGGAGGGAGAAGATAGGAACTAAGCTGCACGAAACATTCCAGAAGATAAGAAGACACTGGGGTGCCTTTTCAAGAAAGACTACATAACAGGTTCTGGTGGGTGGGATATGACACTCACCAAAATACAGGAGAAGGAGCCGTCTCATCATCAGCCAATGGGATCCTCAGAGAGGATTTTACCTAGGACAGAGCAAAGCAACCTGGGTAAAATAGCACCAGCCCCTTTCCTTCTTTCTGAACTCCTGTTTCTCTCAGCACTCTCCAGTAAGGGTCATGACTGAGGACATTTCCTTGAGGTACATTGGTAGCCAAAGGCATAGAAAATGCCAGAGCTCTAGACCTTGAGCCCAGCTGAGTTGAGGTTGATAATGACCACAGTTCTGGGCTAACTAGGCAAGGAAGAGTTGAGTGAGCCTGATAGTTTCAAGGGGAGTGTAGAGGATTTCATCTGAACTGAAAGCAACTCAAAATATCTCTCATTATGGGCAGGGACTCTGAAGGTAGCTGGAAATAGAGATTAAAAGAGAAGCTGGGGATTCTGAGAGGTGGCCTGCCCCAGGAAGCATGCTCCATCAAAGCTCTGGCCCAGTCTTCTTGTGCTTTGTATTAGATGCTGCTCTGTTCCAATGTTGTCAGCTCTGTTAACTGAGGTGGAGCTGAGTGGTCAGCTAGTTAGGGACAGAAGAGGAGCTGGGGTGAGGCACGGGGGAGAGGGTAGCATTCTTTGTATCTTTCTATCTTTAAATCCCACTGTTTCAAAGCTCATCCCCCTCCAATCCCCTCCCAGGAGAAAAAGGATCCAAGGTTAGGTACAGTGGGCTTGATGTAGGCCATCAGAGAGAAAGCATTCCTGATTTTGATCCAGTGCTTCCTTCACTCTCATCCCTAGCTAGAAATCCCACAGGGCTAGAGCAACGCTGCACTGGGCCACCTCCCTTCCTACTTTTCTTCTGTGCTCACCTCAGACCTGAGTCTGCTTTCTTCTAAGTTTAGTAAGGGTGCTTGAGTGAAAAACAGCAGACATTTTAACCAAGCATTCAGAGGAATAAATCAGGCTTTGAAATCAGGCACCCAGAGATAAATATTGTCTTTTCCTCTCCCCACCCCAACCCACTTCACAGGGCAGGAAAAGACAGGTGACTTACCTGTTCCGTGCTGCCCTCGTTTCTCCAGATTGCCCTTCCGAGAGCTCCCCTGAAATGTAGGGGTCTCCTCTCCTGGCCCCGGGGTTTTAAACAAGAGCCTCTGGAGACTCCCTGGCTGGGCGTAGCCCCACAGCAGGGCGGCCTCAGGAATCTGGCAGCTGCCACGCCCATCTGACATCATTTCTCCCTTACCCTGAGGACAAGACTGGGCAAGTGGGTCTGTCCTAGGCACCTGGAAGCAAGCCCCACAATGCCCACCTGCCTGTGGGTGCCTAGAGGAGCTGGATGGGACAACCACTACTGATCCTTCTTAGGTGAGGAAGGGCTCTCACTTTGGTACCCCAGCATTGTGCTTACCATTCCCCAAAACCAATACTGGGGTTCAGCTGGCCCTTGTGTCCAGATTGCTATTGATAGGCCAGGCAGACACAAAGGATATACCCTATATGTACTGCTAAAGCCCCAGACATTTCATTGTGCTGGAAGATCAGAAGACCCAAATATCCAGGACCCTGGAAAGCACCAGATCCCTCCCAAGAAGGAAAAGTGGAAAATCCCAGCTTCCTGGGGAATTTAGTGGTACCTTCAAAGAATGGGGAAGCTCAACTCACCCAAGGGAAGTTTAAGAGACATGAACAGAGAAAGGCTCCCTGCCTGGCCTTGGGCTTCCTCAGCAGGGTTGGCAAGAAGCCCAGGTACAGGTAACTACTTGTGAGTCACTGCCCCAACACAAGGAGGGTTGGCCTCCAAGCCCCTCCCTCCTGCACAGGAATGTCCGCCCCGAGGGCCAGAAAACAAGACCTGACCATATAGGTGGTAGAAGGAAAGGCTGAGGCAGAGCTGCACTAGTATTGTAAAGTCAAGGCAGAATTTCCCTGGGACCCTGCCAGGCCAGAAAACACAGTAAATGTGTGGGATGGGCTCCTGCTTAGGGCTTCAAGCCACTATAAATGGTAGAAACAGGCTCAGACTGACAGGCTGCTCTAGCACCCTCCAGGTTTGGAAATGGCCTTAGAAAGCCTAAAGCAGCATGCTTTTTTTTTTTCTTTTTTTTTTGAACACTGTTAGTTCAAAGGCACAATTTAAAGGCACTTCTTGAATTCTCCACTCCAGTATCTAAGTAGCTCCTAAGTAAAAAGTTCTCTATCATTCGAGGGCTAATACAGAGAAACTGGTTTGAGAACACTTAGGGAGAAAATAGTATTCTGTGGTTCAAACTGGGCATGGTCTAATTCCCAGGTTCTAATTTAGCACAAGTTCAGGTTAGTGAGGGAAGACAGTAATTAGCAAATGGACGATAAGTTGTCTAGATGTGTAGTTGAGATTCCAATAAATGTTAGTCTCTTACTGTCTGTCAGCATTCCAGTGAAATCTTCCTTAACTCAGCAAAAGGGTGGAGGGGGAAGCAGCTTCCCCTTCATCAACCCCTGTAGAAACAGAAAGAGGAGAGACACCCCCCAACCTCCAGCAAGTATACTCCCCAGAGAAGGGTCACTTCTGATTCCTATGCATTTTGAACCCTTTCACCCAAGTCTCTTTCTCTCCATCCTTGCCCCCTATCTCCCCCTGCCCAACTCCCTGAATTTACAACTTTGGGAAATTTTTATCCTCTGCCCATCGCCAGAGGATGTGACAAAGAGCTCAATAATAATTAGCTGAGCCAAAGACGGCAGGTGTGGCAATCCCAGATCCTGGGTGTGTTGGGGGGGGGGCAGGTCTCACCTGAAGTGGGTGAGGTCCTTTAAATCCCTCCCTCCCCGTCCACTTTTTGAGGCCAGGAACTCAGGTAAATATGTCTGACATTTCACAAGCTGGGGCAGGTTCCAGCATGGTTTGACTCCACAGGAAAGAAGCTCTCAGTTACTCTTCTTGGGCCTTCTATGCACTCCTAAACAAACTTCTAGACCTCCAAGAGAAGTCCCACTCTTCAGAAACAGTATCCCTCCCCAGGTTCAAAACAAAACCCCTAAGAAGTAGGGCACAGGGTGCTAGCACAAGTCCAGTGACTTCAAAAATGAGCAGCCAGCAATGGAGCCCAAGGATCAGTTGGAACTAATGTGGAGGGATATGGGGACGTGGCCCAAGCACCGGTCTCCTCGCTGTGTACCTCTCTTTTTCCCCAGCTAGCCTCTTTCCTGCTTCAAAGTTCTCATCTCCCTTGAGCCTCCACTCCTTACTTAGGAATTAAGTCGTCATCCTCCACTCTTGTTTTTATTTCATCCATACCAACAAATTCTATTAGTTCATCTCCTTTCCAAAATAACCTGAATTCACTTCTAACCTCCTGGCTGAGCTGCTCCACCCTAAATTTCTGCCACAGCTTCCTCACTGGTCTTTAGACTAAACCAAACACAACAGTCTCCTCTCCTCTGATCAGAACCCTGCCTGAGCTCCCCGCCTTGCTCAGAGCTAAAGCCATGGTGTGACAGAGAATCTGGGAGGCCCAACATGGCCAGAAGCACACTGCATTGCTTCTCTTCCTCTACTGCTTATCCTCTTTGCTGTGCCCCAGAGACACCAGGCCTGCTTCTGCCTCAGGGACTTACTCTAGCTGACCCTTTAGCTTAGAATGCTCATGCTCTGGACATCTATCGCTCTCATACGGTTTTGTTTTGGTTTTCTGTTTTTGTTGGTCATGGAGCTTGAAGTTTGGGCCTGGATGCTGTCCCTGTGCTCTTCAGCTCAATGCTTTTGAACTGTGATCCTCAGATCTCAACCTCCCAAGTAGCTAGGATTACAGGTGCGAGCCACCAATGCCTGGCTCTCGCACAGTTTTTAAATCTTCTTCTACAAAGCCCACCCTGACCATTTTACTTAAAATTACAACCAGCTCCCCGGTCTCACGTTGGACATTCCCCTAGCATATCCAACCACCGCACCTATCCTACACTAAGTTTTAATTTGTTGGCAACAAAAAATTAAATATTATTTTCCTATTTATGGTGTTTATTCTCCATCTTCTCTGACTAGGATGAAAGGTACAAAGGGTCAGAGATTATTGTCCATTTTGTTTATTCTTATTTTCCAAGTGCCCAGCCCATAGGATGCACGCACTATTTGTGGAATGAGTGTACAATGGAGTGTACACAATGCATATCACTTAGGAGTCTCCTGTACCTTTTTGCTCAACTGTCTTCCTTAGAGAGGACAGCCAAGCTGGACTTTTGGTTGTCAAGATGGATTATTAACTAGTCAACTTCTATATCAGTGCATTACAATATAGAGTCTTTATTTTGAGGCAGCTTCCCCGATCACTGAAATATCACCATATGAATATAGGTATAGATTCTTTTTGCCTATTTATCAGTCACTCTTGGCACAGTCCCTACTAAGTGTGGGGGTGGCACTAGAAATGGTCTCCATTATCCATCTGTCAGGCTCAAACTAAGCAAGTTGCCAGAAAGATCAGCCAAGATCTGATCCATGAGTAATCAAGGGATAGAGAGTAAGGGAGACAGGAAGAGGAAAGGGAGAGAAGAGATTAAAAGAAGACAAGAGTCTGACCCAGGCTATGACACTCAGATATTAAAGGAAGGGGTGCCCAGTGATTCAGGTACAAGTACCACTGAACATAATGAGTCATGACTGAGTCCTTGTCTGTGGGACAAGGGTAGGTTCCAGCAGTGGCCCCAGGATATGTTCCCAGGGATTCGAAGCAGGCATGGCACTGTACCGTAGCCATCCAGACAATTGGTTACCTTTGCAGTGTCCCTCCCCAGGATCCAGAGAGAAAAGGCTGGCCTTCCCTAGGCAGTGTTGGGAGCCAGCCACAGGTAGGGGCTGGCAGTGGGCAGGGAAGAACCTGGGAAAGCTAATCATAGAATTCACAACCTTTTCTTTCCTCTTTAACCTACCCAACCTAACTGTCTGCCTAGCAGAAAACTGCACACACTAGCCTGGGCCTGGGGTCTTGGGGAAATTGGGTGGCTAGCCTAAAACAACTTCAGATGACATTTACCTTTTTGCCCAGGCATTGTTCTCAGCCCTTCCCGTGTATTAACTCATTTAACACCCACTAAATACACAGTACTTGGCTGTTCTGATTTCACAGATGAAGAAAATGAGGCCCATTTTCAATAACTTAGTCCTGATCCTGGTAAACGTCGACTTAGGCTGGATCTGTTGTTCTAGTACTCATGTCCTTAGCCGTACATAATGCCGGAGATGTGCTACATTTCTCTCCTAACCACCCGCCCTCCATTCTCATGACTCCTCGGCCAGAGTCCACTGCATGTCATACTCCATGTCTCCTAAGCCTAGTCAGTAGCTTAAAACACTTCTTTGTGCCCTTGTTCTAATTAATTTTTAATTGTATTTTATTGTCAGGATACTGTATAGAGAGGTTACAGTTACATTCATCAGGTGCATTCCTTCTCCAATCTCGATACCCCTTCTCATGTTTTTGTCCCCCTTTCCCTCCTCCCCTGTGCTCTAATTCTTGGAGTACTCATATTAGCTAGGGCTCCAGGGGGTCATAACTGGCTACAGAAACATCTAGAATACACACCATGAGGTCAATACCTTTTGGGTCTTCCATACTGACAAGTCCCCTGTGTGGACACACATGGACATGCTCTGAAGGTGCATCCCTTCAAAGGCTCAAATACTTGCTACATGGGTCCCTCCCTACCCAACACATCAACTAGGAGCTTCTCTGAATGAGGGCTAGGCAAGCCTCGGAGGTAAGCTGACAAGGTCAAACAGTGCCGTGATAAGAAGGTAAAGGTTGTTTGTATGGAAGAAGTGGTAGGGCACCAGCCAATGACTGAAAAGCAATCATCCATGTCCCAGTCTCAAACAAAAAAAATGAGAAGGTGACACATTTTGCCTTGACAAAGAATGGGAGCCCAGACTCTGAGCTCAGGGTCAGGCTCACTTTGGAACAACTACTCTTCCTGCTATGCATCCCCAAACGGCTCACCCCTTCTAAGAGGCATGGCCCAGTGGAGGCTGCAGCTTGGTAGAACTATATGCTGACCAGGGGTTGCTTGGCTCCTAGAGAAAGGGAAGACATGTATGGAAATCGCTGTAACCTCTTTCCCTCGCAGATTCCCAGCCTTCCTCCAGAAAACAGGCTCCTTCCTCCTGCTCTGCCCTTCCACCTCTACTCTAGTCAGCCACCAACCTCTGGGAATTAGTCTCTTGGGAACTAAGTGCAGACGGTGAACTTTGGTCATGAATTTGCCCTGTGGAGCTGGCTGTGTAGCCACCTGAAGAACCCTGTATACTCCTTTAAAAGAGCAACATGCAGCCACGCTGGCCATGCAGAATGGGGACAGAGTGAGATCTACCTCCCATGCTATCAGAGGATGCCCTTGGTACTTCAACACTCCCAAGTGTGATATTGAGAAGAGTCCACTAGGGAGACAAATGAAATCTCATAAAACTCAAATTGGCATATTTTTGTGGGAGGGGGCTCCGCATGGAAAAATAAGCACCTTGGGGTTCGAGAAGATAGCAAGGTGTGTCTGGCTACCCGTCTGGAATCAGCAGCATCTAAAAGCTTTTAATCAGCATATTGTACAGCAGCTGAAGCTATGCAGGAGTTTGTGTATGGGTATAACCTAACACCAGCTCTGTGGCTCAATAGAAGTATTAACTTTCAAGTTTGAGGCTGGGGGTTGTAGTTCAGCGGTAAAGTATATGCTTAGCATGTGTTTGTGCATACACACACACACACAACATACACAAAAGCTTTAAGCGAGCTCCCTCTGGGCTCACTTTCATCATCTGTAAATAAAGAGGATGGATTCTACTACTTCAACTACTAAGGCCAGACTAGGCCTCACCCAGAGATTATATGGTTTGCAAACAGGCAGGGACATGCTTGAATGGGAAACTCTGAAGCCCCTCCAGCTTCAGCATGCCCTACTCTTAGTTAAAAACCTAGAATTTAGGGTAAGAGACATGGTCTAAGTCCCAGCTCTGTACTCACAGCTGGGATAGCTTTGGACACTTCCTGTTCACTGCCTGTCTAGGTGGCTAAAGAGGGAGTCCCTCCATAGGAACCACACACACACACACACACACACACACACACACACACACAGGTGTTGGGAGATGGGGTCAGCAGTCTGGTTAACAAGAAGTCAATAGCAATTGTTTGCAGATGTTTCATAACTCATCTGTCTGCCAGGCAGTGAGTTGGGTTGGGCAGTTCCCCAAGGGCAGCCCTAGGCACTAAACTGAGGAGCTGTGCTTTGTGTATTCCACTCTATTCCTTAGAGGCCAGAACTTCACAGGAGCATGACTGGGCTGTACTCTAGGAGTATGGCTATGCTTCCACCTGCCTGAACAGGAAAGGACTGAGGGGAGGAATATTTACAAACACAGAGGATCAAAGGGCAAAGGAACACATGTAAAAGTGACAGACAATTTGTTTTATGGCTTTCAAGAGACAATACGAACAGCTGGGCATGGTGGCTCACACCTGTAATCGTAGCTACTCAGGAGGCTGAGATCTGAGGATTGCGGTTCAAAGGCAGCCTGGGCACTAAAGACCCTAAAGACCTGAGATTCTTATCTCCAATTAACCACTAAGAAACAGGAAGTGTATCTAGGTTTGCTCTATTGTAAATCTCTGCCAGGAGAGCCCAAGGTTTCTACTGATTATGACAAATGAGGGAAACCATTGAGCCTATGTTCCTTTGAGTCTGGCTTACTTCACTTAATAGGATTTTTTTCTAAGTCTTTCCATTTCCTTACAAACGGGTCGATGTCGTTCTTTCTGACAGCAGCATAGAATTCCATTGTGCATAAATACCACATCTTGTTGATCCAATCACCAACTGAGGGGCATCTGGGTTGGCTCCATATCTTTGCTATGGTGAATAGTGCTGCAGTGAACATCATCGTACTAGTAAATTTAGTATGTCCTTGTTTCTGGACGAGTGGGCCTTGGTTATCTCGTATTGTTACAGCATTTTACCTTGTTATCTGATATATTGTATATATGTTTATCTGGTTATTTGAAATAAGATAGGGAAGGGGGGAAAACAAGATGAGGAGTGGGGGTGAAGGGAGGGAAATGGGGACCAAAACATGAGAAAGGATATCAACGTTTGTGAAGTAATGCATTTTCTATCTGGTGAATATAATGTAACCCTTCTATCAATTACAATAAAAATTATATGGAAAAAAAGAAAACAGGAAGTGGAGCTGTGTCTCAAGGGATAGGGCTGTAGCCTTGAGGTGAAGAGCTCAGGGACAGTGCCCAGGCCCAGAGTCCAAGCCCCACAACTGCCAAAAGAAGAAAAAAAGAGATAGACAGTAAGAACAGCTACCAAGTGAGGTAACTTATGCCTGTAATCTCAGTTACTTAGGAGGATTATGGTTTGATGTCAGCCTGGGAAAAATGTATGACTCTTATCTGACAAATACTTAAAGCAAAAAGAGCTGAGGGTATGGCTCAAATAGCAGGCATCTGTCTAGCAAGTCAGTACTTGAGTTTAACTCTAGTACTGCTACAAAGAAGGCAGGGACAGAGAGAGAGAAAGAGAGAGAGAGAGAGACAGAGACAGAGACAAACAGAGAGAGACAGACAGAGAGCAAGACAGAGAGACAGAGAGAGAGAGAGAGAGAGAGAGAGAGAGAGAGAGAGAGAGAGAGAGAGAGAGAGAGAGAAAGAGAGAGAGAGGAACCAGAGTTCAATACTTTATAAGGATGGAGGCAAAACTAGATTATGTACAGTTTTCAGCTGAACTCACATTTGCCCACATTTTGGGCAACAAAATTACTACTTTCATCCAAAGTTGACTTTCTCCATGCAATTTTCTCAGGATACTGCCACCGGATTCTGGTTATGTGCCTTTTGCTCACTCAGAAAATTGTACCACTAGTAACTCACTTTGTTCATTTATAAATGTGTGTCTGTTTGTAGATGTGATGTTATACATCTCTATCTCACTATATGTACACTATTCCCAACACAAGACCAGAGCTCTCTCTAATTCATGTTGCCACATAAATTATAGGAATCCCCGTTAAAACTCAATCTCAGATAAACAGGAATACTGTGGTAGAATATTGTGGGCCCCAAATATTACATAGGACATATTTATACTAGATTACTATTCAATGATTATTTGAAATTCCAATTTTACTGGACTTCCTATCTTTTTCTTTGCTAAGTCTGTCAGCATTTCTTGTAGTAGCAAAGTTAGGGTTCTAGGCAATAACATGCTGTGGCAATAAATAAACCATAAAAATGTCAGCAGCTGACCACAACAACTTACTTGGGACAAACATACAAGACAATGGTGAAGGAAGGTTCTCCTGTTCCACTCTAGGAATTGTGTCATCTTACAGCTACACCAACCAAGATACAGAACCTTAGAAAGTCACAGCAGCAAAATGACAGAGGGCAGGAGGAACTATCCCCACTGATCCCATGTTTGAGCCCTGAAATGATAAAGGCTTACAGCCCACTGGCCACAACTGCTCCCAGACCCTGTGTACTGGTCCTCTGTCTTGAGAAGAACATTTAGCATTGTCTTTCACCACCAGCAAGTAGTGAAATTGGAATCCAATGGCAGATCCAAAAGCTTCCAAAGACTCTTTCCAGGGCATTTGGTCTCCCAAGATTGAAGCAATCTATTTCCCTGAGAGAATATGCAATATTGAAGAAATTGTAGAATGAGATGCCTTAAGGAAAATAGTAAGTTGGGCTGGGGATGTAGCTCAAGTGGTAAAACATCTGCAGAGCAAGTGCAAAGACATTAGGGCCCTCTACCATTACCTCTGCTACCACCATAACAAGGGCACTGGAAGGAAAAGTGGTTACAGAAAGTATTCTACACCTAGATTACTTCTTAGCCCTGAAAAGTCCTAAAAACAGAGACAATGAGACCTTTGCAAATCACAGCCAGAAAGAAAGTAGTCCTCTATGCCATTTCAGTTTCTAAAAGAAAAACTCTTGGAGGTAAATTTTCAGAGAAGATTATGATAAATTTGATTTGACCAAGACTTTAACTCTCCAAGTTCCATGTCCTAGGAAACCCTATTTAGTCACAGGCAAACTAGAACTGTTGGTCACTCTTAATTTTCCACCAGTATTTCCTCTTCTATAGCTCTTGAGAGAGTCACTTCTAGTGGCTCAGTAAACCCTGCATAAAGACACACTATCACTCAGAGTGGGCTTGAAGGGCTTTGTGCCTAAATACAGGATCTTGCTGCTCTACCAGAATTAGTTCACATTCTTACTGTAGGGGCAATGGGCTTTCCTTCTGTCAGATAACAGAACTCCAAAAATAATGAGCAGAAAGTGGAGTTGTGGCTCAAGTGGTATAGCACCAGGCTTGAGTAAAAAATCCAAGTGAGACTGTGAAGCCCTGAGTTCAAGCCCCAGTATTCACACACAAATGAAAAAAAGGGGGGGACATGAAGAAATTGAGCTACCATAAAGCTATATTAGGATAACAATTATTTAAAGAAACCCAGCAAGAAATATTTGATAAATGAATAGCCTTTACAACATTACTCTACATAATTCACTTCTTAAAATGTTTTGTCAACTTAGACTTTTATATATCAAATTGTATTAGATTAAAATGGCTGCCAGAAAGAACTATATATGAGTCAGAATAGATGAGCCAAAATCTTGCATACATGAGACTTGAAGCTAATTCAGAAGTCGTTCTAGTACCTTTTTGTGTTTTATACTGAAGGCTTCATATTGCAGTAAAAGGAATTTATAGTTCCTGGACATTATAATTCACTGGATAGAACATCTGTTTATGGGTCATTTGACTCTGACAAAAGTTTGCACAAATTGTCTTACGTATGCTTCTCTGTTACTTAAACAAAAGTAAGTGTTCAATCTGCTGTGGAAAATACTAGAAACTGTCAGAAACCAGATATAAACAAGAAAAAGTGACTTCCCAAAAGTAATGGACAATTAATGAAAGCCCAGGACACTAAGGTCAGGATTCATGACCCTATTCAAGTCTTTTCACAGCTCTGTTCAGCCACCAAATGTTTTGGGATTGAAAATGAACAAGTATTTTATAATTTTGCTCATTGCTTTTCAAAAGCTTTCAATATTCTTCATCTACTTTCTTATTAAAATGGAATTATTGTGCTTTGTAGAACACTTCAACTAAAGATTCCACTTGTTTTCTATGTTTTAACCATTGGTCATAATTTGCTATTTAAGTTTTTAATTTATTACAATTTTCTAAGTTAAGCCAGGAGCCAGTAGCCCAGGAGCTAGGAACTCAGGAACCTAAGATTTTACAATTACAGTTTGAAGCCTTCCCAGACAATCCACCAACAAAAAGCTGCAGCTGGAACTATAGTAGAAGTGGAAGAACACTAAGGGACAGTGCTAGGTTCTGAGTTCAAGCCCCAGGACTGGCACATAAACACAAAAATGTTGGCCTTGAGGCCTAGAAAACCTAGTGAAAACGATGTGGGAAAACTCTCCCAAGGGAAAGAACTGGGAAGGTCCTAGATGAATGGTGGCTCAGCAGAGAAAAGCAGCCTTCCTTGTAGCAGGATGGGAGAGAACAGAGCATGCCAGCATGGCTTTGTTCTAGAGCCAACTCCACTACTGCAGTTGGCCCTATGGCAGGCAGTTCTTGGGCCAACTCTGACCATAATGACACTTAAAAAACTATGTGTATTTCAAGTTATATACTGTTAAAACAGGTTTCCCCCATCTTGAATTTGTGCCATTCTTTAAATATGTGAGCATACACACACACACACACACACACACACACACACACACACACACACACCTTTGCACTTCTGTCTGCTACGTTTTGTTAGTTTTGGCCCATGGTCTGTTTGCTTTGAGTTGCATTTGGTGTGGACTTTATCCTGCCTTCTCCAGCTTAAAGTCAATCACGTCTCAGGTACTCAAATTATAGCTGCAAAAGTTACCTTTCAGGTCGAGTCACATTGCTTCCTTCACACATGCTCTGATCTACCTGCAGCTGGCCATGCTCTGAACTCATTATCTCCACTTGTCTATTCTACTCTCTCTGTAAAATCTTAATCCAAGATTTGGCCTGATTCCTAAATAAGTAGTAGCTTCTCTGTTAAATTCTTTTTAAATTCTTCTTTTCTGTTAAATTCTCCCCACTCTGGAAGAAGAACTTACCTAACCAATTCAATCATCAGTCTTTTTTTTGGTTTTGTTTTTCAAGTAAGTCCATTTTGTAAATATCTCACATTTCCGTAAATTCAATTTATTTAGCTTTTTTTTTTTTTTGGTCTGGTGACAGGGTTCAAACTCAAAATCCTGGCACTCTCACTTAGCACTTTACCATTTGAGCCATGCCTCCAGTGTGGCTTTTGTTTAGCTGGTTAATTAAATATAGAATACCACAGAGATTTTTGCCCTGTGCTTCTTCAGGTCTTATCTTCCTGAGTAGGTAGGATTACTGGTATGAGCAACCAAAGTCTACCTAGCTTTCAACATTTATTAATTTATTACTATAGAATCTTGGGTCAGAGGAAACCCTAATTTTAAATGCATGGCTTGAAGAACAGGGTTCCACGGCTAGTAGCCTCTAACTCTCTCAGAATCCATTCTCTAAGGAAAAAGAAAGGGAGTTTGGTAAGATTCATGATGAACTGATCCATTCACCAGTGGAATTCTAAGCCTATGAAGCTTTGAGCTGAATACCAATTTCCTATCCCATCTTTATCACTGGTGTTTTAGATTGAGAAGGTGACTCAGATTGATGAAAACTTGGTATTCTGAACTGAAATATTTACAGGGTCAGGCTATGGGTGATGGCACTACAGATATTAAGATTCAACACATATAACCTTGAGTAGTAATGTAGAGAACATGTGGAGAAGAGGTAGGCACATGTAGACCGAGAAGCTTGGGCTGCCAGAGTTGCTAACCATGTGTTAAGGATTCCATGTCTCTCTCAGACAAATCAAGGTACGTGTGAAGCAGAAGGCCCTCCAGTTGATGCTCATCTCTGTGCTGCCAGCAATACTATGTCTGCTCACTGGGAGTTTCTGGTCAATCCCAACTCTTAACCAATGTGTTAACAGCCCTTCAATGTGTGCAATCTAATAGGTTTGGCGGGGTGTGGGGGGGTGGGGGTTGCCTGCATCTTCCGTCTTCCATGGTGCCTATTATCTCTGTAGTGCTAAGGACATAAACCTGGGAGCTGAATTCTCCCAGCAAGTCAGACTGTAGATGTGTATACACACACACACACACACACACACACACACACACACACACACACACACACACACTCCTCTCCTGCTTCTGTCTGATTCTGATCCTCAAGGCCTGGAATATTCTTCTAGCTCATCTCCTCTCAACAGATCTTTCTGACTTTTAATCTAGACACACAAAAACATCAAAGATCATTCATTCACTCAACAAATATTTATTGTGCACCCATCCAATGCCAGGCACACAGTGATACAGTAATAAGCCAGGCAAAATTACTGTTCATAGGAAGACTATTGTCTCATGGGACACAGATATTAAGCACATAATTAATTTTGCAACCAGGGTTACCTCACCTTCTTTTGCCATCCAAACATCAATCTTTTCTCCACTAAGCCAATTAACAATAATTCTGGGAATTCTAAGACTAGATGCCTACATATAAATTCACTCCAGTTATTGCCGCCCTCAAACACTTCTAGCTTGCTTGCAACCATTTTTTTTTTGCTAGCCTCCATCTCTCCAACCAAGTTAGTCCCCCAAAGCAAGGCCTGAACACCTAATTTTTCTTCCATTTTCCATAAAACAAAATTCATATCTAATGGGTTAAAGAAACATTACTGACAGAGATAGCTTACATCCAGCTACCTGAGAGGTGGAGATGGGAGGATTGAGGTCCAAGATCAGACAAAATCATGAAACCCTATCTGGAAAAATAAAGCATAAAGGGATGAGAATATGGCTCAAGTGCTCTTGCCCAGCAAGCATGGCTCTGAATTCAAATTCTAGTATCTCTAAAAAGAAGGTGAGGGTAAGAAGATACTTTACAGAAAAGATGAATGTGCCACATGGAAATTATGATCTAAAAATAAATGTTAACTTTTTCTGCCCCAAGAATGAATACAAGGTTAGAGTATATTTCTGCTGCTGCCATTAGAGCACATTTCCTTGTAGAGTTGTTTGTAGGCCATATTTAAAACGGCAGCTTTCTGTTGCCTGAAGCCAGTAGAAGTAGAGAGAAGCAGACAGATCAAATCATCTATTGACTATTTGGAAGTATAAGGGACAGGATCTTGTCCCCAATCACACACACACACACACACACACACACACACAAATAGATATGGGAAAGAAGGAAGGGAATAAAAGATAAAAGAATAAAAGATAGTTTCAATCGGGGGTTTCTAGCAATTCAGTGAAAAGCAATGTTTTTATGGGAAATTAACATGTTTTATAGAAGGAAAAAATAAAGATTTTCATTTAGTGTATAATAAGTACAAGATATCTATTAGATATCCAAAAAAGACATTAACTAAATAGAGTCCCAGAACTCAGGACATGTAAATTTCAGAGCCATTAGATTATAGGATAGTGTTGTCCAATACAGTAGCTACTAGCCACACATATAGGGTTACTTAATTTAAATAGTAAAATGAATTTAGTTCATCAGTCACAAGTATTCAATAGCTATATGTAGCTAGTGGCTACCATATTGGGCAGCACAGTTAAGAAATGTTTCCATTATTGCAGACACTTCTTTTTATTTTTTATTAAAGAATTAACATTGATTTTTACACCATATTTCAAATGACATGTTTAACAAACAGGTTTTCAGGAAAGGAATCTCTATATACAATCACTGGCACTTAGATTTTAGAACATAATTAAAATTAGGCTGAGGGTTTGTATGTCACAGATACATATTAATCTATATAATAAAACATTATGTCTATAGAGTCATAAATTTTTATGTCTATGTAGTTGTGTTTATGTTTCCAGTACCATGTCCATAGCAATGGGTACACAAATATTGTGTCATCGCTCTTGTAGTGTTTGGCTCTAATAGCCACATATTAAGGATACCATGCGCCTTTTGTTCTTTTGGTCTTGACTTGTCTCACTCAACATGATTTGCTCTAGATTCATCCACTTCCCTGACAATGCCATTATTTTATCTTTTGGTTATGTAGAATTCCATTATATATATACATCACATTTTTTGTATCTATTCATCTGCAGTAGGGCATCTAGATTGTTTCCATGGCTGGGCTATTGTGAATAGTGCAGAGATGAACATAGCTGAGCAGGTGTCCTTATCATATCCTGGGTTATGATATTCAGGATAGATGCCCAGGAGTGGTATGGTGGGATCGTAGGGAAGGTCTACTTTCACTTCTTTAAGAAACCTCCACGCTGCTTTCCAGAGTGGCTAAACTTGCTTACAATTCCAACAACAGTGCAGTTGGGTTTCTTTTTCTCCACAACCCCACCAGCATCTGTCATTGTGCAGACACTTCTTTAGGAATCACTGAAAGACTCTCAAACCAGGAACCATAGAAAATCATCTAGAAAGTAGCTCACAATTCTGAGAACACATGAAAATGACCATATTCAGACTCAATTCCTCTTTTAAATCTCTACATCTTAGTATTTGTTTATAAAGCTCCTAGAGCTAGATGATAATGGCTTATGCCTGAAAATCTAATTATTAGGAGCGTGAGATCTGAAGATGAAGATTCAAAACCAGTCTGGACAGACCACAAGAATCTTATCTCCAATTAACCAGCAAAAAAAGCTGGGCTAATGGTGCAGTTGAAGTGCTAAAGCACTAGTCAGGAATTTGTGAAGGCCAAATGAGAAGTAATAGAGTATGTCTATATGTGCTAATAACAGACAACCTGATGATGTATGGGTGTGGAAAGGTTGATCTGGAATTTTATTTATTTTTTTGTCTTTTTTTTATTAAATTTTTTATTGTAATTAGTAAAAGGGTTACATGATATTTGCCAGATAGAAGGTGCATTAATTCACATACATTGATACCCTTTCACATGTCTTGGTACCCATTTCCCTCCCCCCCCACCCCCCACCCGTCTTGGTGATCTGGAATTTTAATTCAGATCTAAAATCTCTACTTGATGTCAGGGCACTGAATGTACAAATTCCTGTGTGGAAACATTAAATATTGGTGGGGATGCATTTGGAGATGAGGCCTCTAAGGAGGTCTGATCAAATGAGGTCTTTAGAGTGAGTCCCTGATCCAATAGAATTAGTGTTCATGTAAGAAGAAACTCCAGAAACTCCATTGTCCCATCTTGTCTCTTGCAGCCATCTGCAAGTTAGACAGAAGACCCCACCAGACAACAGATTGGCCAGCATCTTGATGTTGAATGTCTAACCTTTGGAAACCTAAGGAAAGTAGACTGTTTCTGTTTAAGTCACCCAATAGATAGTATTATGTCAGCTCAAGAGGTTGAATATACTCGTCTCCTTTCTTGCTAGAAGATTCATGCTATCAAGTCTCTAGAATTACTCAGATTTTAATTCTCATTATCTTACATGAATTGGCTTAGCCTGTTGAGGCTGCTAGAACAAAATACTTAAACTAGGTGACTTATAAACAACAGGAAGTTATTTTTCATCATTTTCAACACTGAGAAATTCAAGATCAAGACACAATTAGACATCGTGAGATCTGGTATCGGACTCAGATTTAAAAAATTGTTTTCTGCATTATAAATAGTGCGTTCCACCTGTATCCTCAGGAAGTAGGAGTAAATGAGCTCCCCTGGGCCTTTCCTGCAGGTATTAATCCCATTCTTGAGGGTTCCACTGTCATAATTTAATAACTATCTGTTCATCTCATTGCATTTGGAATTAAATTTCATCATATGAATAGGGGTGTGTCTTTTACCAGTGGTTTGGAAACTTGATCTCGTATCAGACTTGCCTTGAGGACTTTTAAAAACACACATGTCTAGGCCCTCATCCACAATTTCTGATTCTATGGATTGGGGTAGATCCTAAGAATCTGAATTTATAACAAGTTTTCAGGTGTTGCAGTTGCTGCTGCTGGTTTTAGGGAGAATCCTTGAGACTTGCTGAGCTAAACACATGATGCCAGTCTTTTTCTTCAGCAGTAGTAAGAGACGGGCATGTGATCTAGTTCTGGACAATAAAGAGGAATTTCTTGGGCACTCTAGGTATCAAAGAACATTACAACAATTTAGTTCAAAGATTCTAATTGGCTTTCTTTTTTATTCTAGAATCTGGCAACACTTAATGCCATAAAATGGATTAAGTGTACTAGTGGACTGAACAGAAGAAACTGGTGTAATAGGCAGGGAAAAAAAAGTAGGAACAAAGAACAAAAGCAGATCAGGGTTCTGAAAGTTACTTTTCTTGTAAGGCAGGTATTGAAAGACAGAACAAGAGAAAAATAACCTGTAAGTTTTCATCAGGTTACCCCTTAGTTACTTCCTTTATAAAAGGATTAAAACAAAGGTAACTTCATTATCATGCCAGCTAAAAGTGGGCTGCCCGGGAAAAGTGACTGTTATCTTTCTAATCATGATTTCTCTGAAGGCCAGATAAACAGATAAGTTTCAACTTGATAAGAGGAAATTCTTAGCATGAGTGACTCCATCTGATTTTCAGGCTGGTCTTGTGGTGTCCAATGCAGAAGCCCAGTGTAAAACAATGACCTCTTGAGATTTTATTCCACATAGGAAAGATTTCACTAGTGATTAAAAAAAAAGAGTGACTAGAGGCATTGTTTGTGTGATAGAACAGTTGCAAACTCAACACCCTGAATTCAAATCTCAGATGAGAATATAAGATAGATGATTGATAGATAGATAGACAGACAGACAGACATGTCTTCATCTGGAATCTGATGACTAAACTGCAACAGCTATCCTGGAATGATAGGAGCTAGTCTTTTACAATCCTCCATGTTGAAGGTAACTTAACAGAAAGGAGGAAAGTCTGAATTCTTGAGAGAATCAAGCTAATGAATTAATCAATCCTAGAATCCGTATCTTGGGAAATAGTATTTTTTATTGTTGAAGTGATTTCAAATTAGATTTTGTTACTTGTAACTCACAGCTTTCCTCATTCACAGACTCCCAGAACTTGAATCAAATGACTCAGGATGAGAAGGAGTAGAAGCTGTGCATGGAAGAATCAGTATAAAAGAAAATAGACCTGAGCTAGAAGCCAACTGTGAATCTATACTAACAGGTGATGCGATCATGGATTTTGCTGCCTAAAATACATCAGTGTTTCCCATTGTCTATTCAGTCTAAGAAAAATTGATAATTTGTGCATGTTTTAAACGCCCCAGGAAGCTCTGTATTTTGCTCTTTCTGAGAACACTATAGACAGCGCGATAAATAGACAAATAAACCTTTGAACAAAACAGAAAACAAGACAGACAGTTCCTACCCTTGTGGGGCTTTCAGACACGCACTGCAGACAGACAATGAGAAAGGGACAATGAGATGTCCATGGGACGGTGTGGCACGGGTGCTAGACTTACCTATGAGGAATAGAAGTTCTCCCTCAGGAAGTGAAAATATATAGACACTTGAAAGGTGAGTGAGAGACAGCAGACAGGAGAGTAAGCAGTTCCAGTCAATAGATAGCTAAGAAATAAAATGACAAGTCTTGGTGATCATTCACATAAGAGAAAAGTAAATGACTGAGCCAAGCTCCAGACCTCAGCCACCATGCAACGGACGGTGATGCTTAGATTCAAAAAACTGCAGGGTAGAATCATGACATCTCATTTTAGACATGCTAAATTTGATCTCTGCAAGACACGCAAGTTGAAATGCAGGACAGGTAGTGTTCAGATCTTTGTGTTGTCTAGGAAGAGGCAGAAATGGAAGCCCAAGTAATAAACTAAAACACCCAGAGAAGAGATGAGAACAAGAAGAGAATCTCCAGGACTGAGTCCTGAGAGATGCTGCCATTTATAAGTCAGACAAAAAGGAAAACATGGTGGGGAATGGGTTTGGAGGAAACTAAGAGAATATGATATCACAAAGGCCAGGGGAATGTGTTTCTACCAGGAAGAAGTAGTTTACAGTTCCTAAGTTGGTGAACATTTACATATTTGTGCATTATCTGGCTCCTGCCTACTACTTCCTCCTCATTTCCAAAACCTCTTTCTCTATTCTCCAACACCAGTCTGACCTAACTGCTCTTAGATTCCGCATTTTTTTAAATGAGCCCTCCTAGAGTCCCCTGGTGAGTGCTGTCTAACCTTTTACATACTGAAGGGCTCAGAACTCACTCATTGTTAGGCCTTCTTTGACGACCTCCTCCCCAAATGGAATCAACAGATTTCTCATTGTACTCTCTTGTGTACTTGTCACATTCTACCACTGTGTTTTTCCTAGCATACTGTAATAATACATTTGCATGTCTGTGTTCTCTACTTGACTGTAAGCATTTTTTTTCTTTAAGCGTTTTTTTTTTTTTTTTTTTTTAAACTCAGGGCCTTTCACTCTTCCTTGGCTTTTAGTCAAGGTAGGCATTCTACCACTTGATCCACACCTTTACTTCCAGCTTTTTGCAGGTTAATTCTTTGAATGAGATCCTCCGATCTCAGCTTCCTAAGTAACTAGGATTACAGGTGTGAGCCACCAGCACTGGATAACTAAGAGCTTCTTGAGAAGAGTCATTTCTACTCTGCTTACTGTAACTATGCTTAACACAGAGCTGGATTTATGGATAGCTTCAACCAATGTTGGGAACCTTCTTGGAAGCTGCCTAAATATCACCCAGGAAGTGTGAGTGTCCTGGGTTGGGACCCAGGATCATAGGAATTGCATACATGTGGCAGGTTGCACACATATGGCAGGTGGCAAAAGCAACTGAATACCAGCTGGATTTTACTGACTGCTTCCTTCCTGCTGGACACCATCAAGCCATTCGTGATTCTTCATCCATCTTCACCACACCATTCCCCAGGAAGATTCTCATCACTTTCACTTTATAGATGAGGAAGTAGCCGCCAGGGAGAAGTTAACACATCCAAGGTTAGATTCTAATTAGTGGAGGCATTAGGACTTGAAGGTACCCAAGCCTGCATAACTCCAGAGCCCTATATATTTAAATCTACGCTTCAGGAAGTTTTCTGGGCCAATTCAGATGATTGCATTTCAGAAAATACAACGCAGGCAGCAGGGGCACGGGATCCTGTCTACACCCCTCACTGTGTAGAACAGTTCAAGGGGCCCTGCACAGCCTGCCTGCTCCATCATCGGCCGCCATGCTTGACCGGGAGCCATGAGGACCAAAAGCCAATGTCTGACAGGTGTGCTCCTCAGTGAGTTGTCCCAGGGGCACGTTGGAGGGGTGCCTCCGAGTGAGCCAATGAATGCAGTGCCAGACACTAAGTTGGAAGTTGAAGTAAAAGGTGAACAGGCTAGAGTTGAGGGACTGAAGCCAACATGCCAGGTCTTGGGCAATTTCAATCCCAAGGCTCTGAGCCAAGGATGGGACACTGGGCTTAAAATAACCTCCCCCAGAGTTGTTACTGGTCGTTTTGCAATCTCTATCCCTATATTGACTTTTAGGTCGATATTGATTTGAGACCCATCATATGTTATATCATGAAAAAAATAAAAAGATTCTGTCCACAGAGACAAGCCCACAAGAAACAATGAGGCAGTTGTTTAAGTCAGTATACAGTGCCAATGCATGTGGAAGGAATCACGGAGGCAGCTATAGTTCACAGAAAGAAGAGATCAGGGTGTGCTGGCTTAGGTAGTGGAGGCTTCTCAGAGCTCACACACGTGAACTTGGTCTCCAAGAAAGAAGGAAGATAGAACAGAAAGAGGATGGCATTTCAGGTAAGGACAATAGTGTGTGCAGGTATGAGCAATGAGAGTGGCTGAGCATTTTCCTCAACAGTAGTGAGAAAGGATTGTTTGGGGTCTTAGAGGGAAAAAAAAACTCCTCTGTAGAGCAAAGATTTCTTGTGGGGAAGAATAGGAGATACAGACAGATGTGTAGGGAAGATAAAACCTAATGGGGCCTATTTCCAAGAATATTAGGTCTGGCAAACAGCATGCACAATCTAAGAAGTTATCAGCTTTTATATGAAGGTAATTAACAATAGAATCTAGGCATCTAAGAAGAGATGTTTGGTAGGAGTGTTTGAAGTGGATTAGAGAAGAAGGGTTTAGGGACAAAACCTGCCTATCAAAAGACGCAAATGATTCTTTTGAGTATCCATTTATTTAAAGTCTGACTACATGTGAATGTAAAGAAGTTCCATCCCTGCCAGAATCCATAGTCCCTGGAGAAGCTATTCCTGAAGCCCACAGTTACCTACTGAGGATGACATGTGCCAATGGTCATACTAGGCACCAGGAATATGGTAAAGACCAAAACAAAGTTACAGCCTTCATGAAATTCATTCCTCAATGGGACTGAAGGAAAATTCAAGGCCAAACCAAATATTTCTATCTACGTAAGATTAAGTGACAAAGCAGGACCCCAAGGAGAGAGTGACAAGATGGAAAAGTCAGAGAAGGTCTGATCAAGAAACTAACACAGCATTTTAGGCCCAAGAGCCAAAAAATTGAGATGGTACTGCTATGGAATGAGGATACTGAGAGGGAACTTCATTTGAAAGTACAGAGAAGTCGAGGAATCTTGTGTTAAGTGTTCCAAGTTCATGAGTACAGTGGATATCCACACAGAAAGGGCTAAACTCGTCAGGTGCGGTGGCTTACACCTATAGTCCTAGCTATTCAGGAGGCTAAGATCTGAGGAACAAGGTCAAAGCCAGCCCGGGCACTAAAAAGTCTGTGAGATTCTTATCTCCCATTAATCACCAGAAAACCAGAAGTGACCCTCTGGCTCAAGGGTGGTAGCCTTGAGCTGAAGAGCTCAGGAACAGCACCCAGGCCCAGAGTTCAAGTCCCATGACCAACAAGAAAAAAAAAAAAGGTGGGGGAGCTAAACTTTCAATCCCTACTTTACAAGACCAGAGGAGGTAAAGACTAGATATGCACCTTAAAACCTTCTGTTGAGGGATGGGGCTGCAGTTCAGCAGTAGAGCAGGTGCCGGGCCATGAGTTCACTCCCCTGTACTGAACAGAAAATTAAATCACCCCTTGATACTAGAGTCATAAAAAGGCCTCTCTTTAAAACTCATTAAATCACTAACTCAGAGACTCAAAAAGAAAAAAAAATAAGCAAAGAACAAAACACACACGTAACTGTATAGTCTCCAGTGATGACTGCTCCATTCCCTTCAGTGTTCTAGAATCCCAGAATTGGACAGTGATGTACAAGTACCAAGTGGTTGGTTAGTAGTAGTAGTAGTGGTGGTAAGAAAGTAAATGAATAAATAATAGAAGTGCATTTATGTCCCATCTCCTCAATATCTGGCACAGTTTTAGGCACGTCTCCTGTTCTTTAGCATTTATTCATCCCTTGAACCATATGTCCCTCTAGTGTGATTTTTTTCCCTCCTTTAACAGATGGTTGTGTTTTAATGTGTAGAAGAGAGGGATTTGGAAATGAATTTTAAACTGGCCTTTCCAGTTCTTAGAAAGGACAAGAATTGAATGCTGAATAGACCTTGCAGTGCTATGGTTTGGATATGGTTGGAATTTAATACGCATTATGAAGTATTAAATGTGCTAATTTAATCTAAGTATGGTGTTTAGAGGTAGGACCTTTGGGAGGTGATTAGAATTAAATAGAGTCATCATGGTGAGCCTCATGATTGAACCCTGGTGTCAGGAGGAGGAGGGAGGAGGAGGAAAAAGAGGAAGAGGAGGAAGACGAGGAGGAGGAAGAGGAAGAGGAGGAGGAGGGGGAGAAGGAAGAGGAGAGGGAGGAGAAGGAGGAGGAGGAGAAGGAACGCACACAGGCACATATATCAATATACCCCTGTCTCTTGCTTCTTTAATCTTACTGAAAATTCACCAGCAAGTACATCAGCAGATATGGTCATTTGCCCTTGTACCTCCAGAACCAGAAACCAAAATAAAATCTCTTGCCTTTTAACTTACCTAATACATAGTATTATGTGATTAGCAATAGCATATGGACTAATGTGTGTAGGGTAACTAATAGCCCCATTCTTCTCAAAATTGCCTGCATCTTAAAACAAAAATAAAACCTCAATCCTGAGTAAAATAGATGGATTGTTGAGCTGGGAATGTGGTTTAGTGGTAAAGTGCTTACCTACCACGCATGAAGCCCTGGGTTTGATTCTTTAATACTATATACACAGAAAAAGCTGAAAGTGGAGCTTGGCTCAAGTGGTAGAGTGCTAGCCCTGAGCAAAAGCGGCTCAGGGACAGTGTCCAAGCCCTGAGTTCAAGCCCTAGGACTAGGACTGGCAAAAAATAGACAGACAGACAGATTCATAGCTTATTCTGACCTTCCTTTGGCTATATAACCAGTGCCTGACCAGGCAATAAACTGCTTTACTTCTCTAAAAGTAAAGTCACCTCAGCCAAAGTACCTGTTATTCTCAAACACTTCCTGGCCCCTCCATCTCCCACCTAGGAACTCAGATGTTTTTCCCCATCCAGACCACGGAGTTGTGCATGAACTGTCACTGTGCTCCTTCGCCTGCAAGTCCCATGACCTCCTGCCCTGCCCTAACTACCAACTGCACCAGTTACTAGTGACCTCAACCCATGCTGCATGCCTTCCCCTCTGCCTAGCCCTTGACGCAAACTGGGGGAACCTTGGGGTAAAAGTCAGAGTATCAAAGAAGTGAAGCAAGGCGCTCATGTTAGGTGTGCCATAACTTGGGAAATCAGCAGGAAAGGGGAACCTCCACGCTTTCCGGCCTGTTGACCACGGAGGATGTACTCGTGGGTTGCGTCTTTTGAGTAACCTCAACACAGGAAATGCTTAGTGCTGCTCTGTCAATTTTGGAGTTTTGGGTTCAGAGTCGGCTGACTCACCTGTGGAACATACACCAAGTCATCAAGATCACATGCATAGTCTCCAGATGCCTGCCACCTTGTTTGGGATACTCATGGGTACTGGGAAAGCTCACAAATCACTTTCTGCCAATTATTAGGGAGCACTTAAAAACTATATGGAAGATTCAAAGAAAATGCCAAGACTGAAATGAAACTTGGCTTGGACCCTTGTTATAGAACTTCCCTGCCTGACAAGGTTCAAAGAATAATACACTGAGGATACAGTGCTCCAAGAATAATCTCATTCTCCACCCACAAACCCTTACCTGAACTTCTCATAGCAGAGGCAAAGGATAGTACTTGTGGCTAGAACTTACTTGCCTTTATTAACTGCATTGCCTAGGAAGCAACCTCAGACCCCCAAGAGAGACTGTTTCACTGTGACTACAGGACTCAGCCAGAATGACTTGGAAGGCTGTTGTAAGATTGCATCAGTGACCTTTGCAATTTTCTGGCCAGTTTGATTTCCTCCCCCCGCTCTTCCCCTTTTCCTGCTTAAAGCCCTTTGGCCTGTTTGCCTCCCTCTCCGCCTCCACTTTGCTAACTCAGGTATATTCATAATCAAAACTAAATTAGATCTCCCCTCCCACGTCCCACCTCAGACCCCTCAACCATCCAACCAGAGGATTGTGCTTAATCCTCATCCAAGTTAACCCTATATCTAAATCCAGCTTCTGCTCCTTTCTTGCCTTCTTTGGTCTTTTTTTTTTTTAACCTTGGCTTCTTACCCAAACTCTCTACCACACCTCTCCTGTCATTGATTAGACAGCTAAACCAGTACAGGGGAATTGTACCCACAGGCTCAAGGGAGTGCCAGAGAATTATTGAAGAGAACATGAAATATTTCATTCTGAACAAGCAGATCGTTTTTTGTTTGTTTGTTTTTTTAACCAAGAGGTCCATTCCATGCTTGCATCCCCCAGCCTCAAGGTTCACTTGTCAAGTGAAAGTGGGAAAAATTTGGGATATACAGCTGTTCCCTGATACATGGAAGTACATATAGAAACACTGTGCAGGTTCAAAACCAGTCTCTCTCTCTCTCTCTCTCTCTCTCTCTCTCTCTCTCTCTCTCTCTCTCTCTCTCTCTCTCACACACACACACACACACACACACACACACACACATACACAAACACACCTCTATACATAAAAGAACACCCTCAATGAGCAGTTTTCTGTTCAATGATGTATGTACTCTAGCATTGTATGCAACCTTTGAATAAAAGCCATCAGGCAAGAAAGTGTGTGAGAACACTGTGCATGCACTGCGTGGAGGTGACCTGTTCTACACATGGAGTATCTGTTCTGTTGTTCTGTTCGTTTCTGGGATCCTGCCCATGCCCTTGCGCGCGCACACACACACACACACACACACACACTGAAGCAAAAGAAAAGTTCTATCTTTTAGAATCTCCAGATTTCCCCACAATGGGCGCTTCTCAGGTTGTCCCTGCACACACTAAAGGAGGTGTGTACCATGTAGGAAGGCACTAAGCAAGAGCTGGGGCGGTGGACGCCCGCTGGGCCTGGGGCCTGCCGAGGCTGGGGCTTTGCCGGGCCCTGCCTTCCACATCAGGGCAGTGCAGGCCTGTCCAGGGTCTCACCCACCCCGCCGGGGCGTGTGCAGCTCGTGGACACCTCCCTCCTGCCAGGCCCCTGCCTGCTCCAGTCCCCCCCCCCCGTGCCCCCCTCCTCTCTTCCTCCTCGTCTTCCCCCCACTCCACCCCCCTCCCTTCTCTGGCTCCCGCAGGCGCAGGCCTGCCCTAGCCGGGCCGGGGAGGCGGGTCTCCCGCAAAAGATATAAGTGGCCCCCGGGGAAGCCGTGTCTCCACCTGGAAGGGCTGTAGGGAGGAGGAGGAGGAGGAGGAGGAGAAGGTGGAGGAGGAAGAGGCGAACAGACAGAGGGACGCACAGACTGACCCGGCTCCAGCCCAGGCTGTCACTTGAGGTGAGCCCCAGCCCGGGTGTGGAGTCGGGGGTGCTGCCCGGGGTCGGGGGGAACCGGGAGACAGAAGCCACCGGGACTAAAGGCGCCCCTGGCCGGCTGGGCTCCCTCCCAGCCCTCCCCGCAGGTCCGGCCCCGCGCTGCTGCTGCGATGGAAACCGTGCAGGAGCTGCTGCCCCTGGCCAAGGAGATGCTGGCGCAGAAGCCCGGAGGCAGGCTGGTGAGGCTGTACGTGCTGGGCAGCGTGCTGGCCCTGGTCGGCGTGGTGCTGGGCCTGGTGGAGACGGTGTGCGGCCCCTTCGCCGCCGCCAGGCGCGCGCGGGACGCGCCGTGCGCCCTGCGCCCGCCGCGGGCCCCGCTGGGGAGGGCCCGGAAGCAGCAGCCCGGGGCCCAGCCCTGCAGCCGCGCGGACCGGCAGCACGCCTCCTAGGAACCCGGGGAGCCAGGGAAGGCCAGGGCGAGGAGGAGGAGGAGGAGGAGGGAGCCGGCGGCCTTGAGAAGAAGCCGGCTACCCACGTCCACAACGGACCCGCCGCGAAGATTCCCCCCAGCGCGGGGTGCCACTGACTTTTTGCTGCCGTGCAGCAATGTGCTGTGACGATGAAGTCAAACTGTACCTTTCCTGAAGCTATCTGAGAGTCGAGGGTTTGGGGTTGGTTTTTTTGTTTTGTTTTTTTTTTTTTGCACTGGGGAGGAAAGAGAAATGCCTTTTTTATACTGTTATTATGACTGTTGTTGTTGTTGTTACTACGATCACCATTTTGCATTTTGAAATTAAAAAGAACAAAACAAAAGCCAAAATGTTCTGTACGTTATCTCCTACTCTCATGCCTGGCACAGGGCGGGTGTGTGGCTGGGGCCTGGACGCGGGGGAACAGCTTCACACCTGCAGACTCAGGCACTGCCACGCGCACACACAGCTTTTCCCTGAAGATTCAAGGAGGAGGAAGCAGTCAATATTTGACCCTGTGTGTACAGGTCTCCATGACTGCCCAAACTTTTCCTTCTTAAACTACATTTTATTCAACTCTATCTCCTTCTTAACTATATTTTAATGAGAGAAAGGGTAAAGAGAACAAAAACTACCTGGTGGGTTAAGAGGCATGCCTAACCTGACAGTCTAGCTGAAACCATCCCTATCCTCCCCCAAGCCATTCATCGCCCTCAGTCTCAAGAAACTCAGATTCTACGAGTTCTGAACCAAAACAAGAAAAGACTGGCATCACTGGTGTGGGTCCTTTTCCTCCAGGGACAGAGTTTTTTTCTGTGGTAAAACCTAATTCAGTTGCTTTATAGACTCAGCCAATAGGCAGATAGGGGTGACAGGCATGGCCTGCTTACAATCCCCCCCAGACTTTTTTTTTTGCCAGTCCTGGGCTTGAGCTCAGAGCCTGAGCACTGCCCTTGGGCTTTCTCAAGGCTAGAGCTCTACCACATGAGCCTCACTCAGCACCATTTCCGGCTCTTTTTCTATGTATGTAGTACCAAGGAATTGAACCCGAGTCTTCATGCATGATAGTCAAGCAATCTACCACTAGGCCAAACTCCCAGCCCCCACCCCCAGACTTTTTAATATCACCTACATTAACCATGGGCTAAAACCTTATCATTAGCAGCTGTGGCCAGGCCTAATAGTGGTTCATGTCACTGTCACTGGTCAGGCTCTTTCACGTAAGCTACCCTACACACATGGAGACGTGGACCTTTCATTAATCCCCTCTAGCTCCTATCTACCCAGCATTCCTAACTGATCAGCTCTCCCTTATCACCCCAAAGGAAAGAGCAATAGGAATATGGTTAAGGAAGGAAAATAAATGTATTTGGAGTTTTAAAGAAAACTCCCCTGTTCTTACTGTTTCCAACAAGGGAACTTTGGCTCTGTTAAGGCAATATCTAATCGTAAATATCCAAAATGGACTCTAGGAGCTTATTGCACTGTATCCTTCCAGTTTGCTTTCCCAAACACCTCTATAATGTTCATTATAATGTTAATTACTCATATAATGTTAATTACTCCTCTGCCCTTTTGAGCCTCATATGACCATCTCTCACCAATTCAAACCATCTACTACTCTGGGAAGCATGTTCACTCCAAACCAGGCCACTTCCAGACAGCCTGTCTTCCATACTTTCATACTAGTGTTCCTCCATAAGAACCTGACACTCAACTACCATGTTACTTGGTGCCTCCATGACCTGCTTCCATCCTGGCAGTACTGGGATTTTGGACTCAGGACCTTCGTACACAGGTACTTGAGCCCCCAATCCCTTTTGCTTCATTTATTTTCGGAATAAGGTTTCACTAGACCAAGATCCTCCTTTTTACACTCATGAGGCACCAAGCCCAGTGGTTGGTTGAGATGAGATTTTGCTAATTTTTTTGTCCTAGGGTTGATGTTAAATCCATATACTCCCAATCTCTGAATAGCCAGGATTCGAGGCATGAGCTGCTGTGCCTGCTTCTTCTTTCCTTTACTTTTTTAACATTACTCTTCCTCCTCAATGCCTTCTCACCCATGATCTTTGTATCGTCTGAAACTACCAGGAGAGGGAGGATTGTAAATATTCTTTCTACCGTCAAACTATCAAGTTACATGTTCTGGGTTTGGGTATAAAAGATATTGCCTATATCTGAGGGTTTGCCTATATATAAAAATACAGATGCCTAAATCTACTGATTATGCTTATATAATTTTTGTTCTAACCTCTCTGAATTCTTTGTACATACACTTTATTTATTTATTTTGCTGGTCCTGAGCCTTGAACTTATGGGCACAAAACTTATGGGCACTATCCATAAGCTCCTTTGGTTCAAGGCTAGCACTCTACCACTTGAGCTACAGCACTATTTCTGGCTTTTTCTGTGATTAAGAGTCTCACAGACTTCCTTGCTCAAGCTGATTCCAAACCAGGGTATGAACTCAGGGCCTTGGCACTGTCCTTGGGCTTTCTCAAGGCTAGAGCTCTACCAGTTGAGCCACAGCACCACTTCTGGCTTTTTCTATGTTGTGATACCAAGGATTCAAACCCGGGTCTTCATGCATGCTAGACAAGCATTCTACCACTAGGCCAAACTCCTGGCCCCAATCCATTTTTAACACTAGAACAGTAGTTTACACAAAAGAGAAAGCAGTTTTGTATCGATGGAAACATCCAACAATGTCTGGAGACATTGCCAGTTGTCCAGTGGGAGAAGGGGCACTACTCTTGGTGCCTAGCAGGTAAAAGCCAGGGACGCTATTAAACCTCTTACATTGTACCAAAAACGTCCCCCACAACAACAAATTCTCTGGCCCAAAATGTCAACAGGGCTGAGGTTGAGAAACTCACAAGAAAATAAGGAAAATGTGTGCCTAATAGTTTCAGAATCATGATTTTGAGATAGTCTCATGCAATAATGAAGAGTTGTAGTCAAGCATAATCCCTCTGCCAACACAGGAACAAAAATTGTTCTACTTGGTAATCTTATCAGTAAGAGAGGAGAGGTTGGCACATGATATACATACCATTTCTGTTAGAGATACAGAACTGAGATAACAGAGTAACAATTGAGAATCATTTAGGAGCTGCGTTGTGCACTGATGCAAATGGATGGACACTGGATAAGGAAGAAAATGTAGCACACAATTCAGGTCTAAAACATCCACTAAGCTCTGGGTGCTGTTGACATGTGACTGTAATCCTAGCTACTAGGGGACTGAGATCTGAGGAGTATGGTTCAAAACCAGCTCAGGGGACAAAATGTCCATGAGACTCTTCTCTCCAGTTAACCAGCAAAAAGCTGAAAGTAGTATGGCTCAAGTGGCAGAATGATAGCCTTGAGTGGGGAAAAAAAACTTAAAGCAATACTTACGTATTTTCAATGATTGATTATAAATTCAATGAATACCAACAAGAGCTTATGATCAAACTGCTAAAACCAAATTAATTCCTTATTTCTGGCTTTTTTTTTCCCCCAAGAACAGGACTCCAACTTGTTATCTGTTCTCTCATTGGCTGGTGCTCTACAGCCTGAGCCATGCCTGTAGCCCCATAATGCCTTATTAATGGAAGTGGAATGTTCAATAAAAAAGAAGACCAGAGGTCTTTTGTTATACACTGCAATCCCTTAGGATAAAACATGAAAAAGCTAGGACAGAGCCATCTGAATTTGCTTAGGAGTATATTGTTAGGGACTGTTGTAGATATTGCTAGAAGAAGGATCATTGAAAGAACTAATACCCCATAAGTGCTAAGAAATAGATAACTACCAAACATCTAATTCCAAGCTTTCCCTTAAAGTTACAACTTCAAACCTCAAGAATGCCTATATAAGACAGCTACATTGATTTGACACACCATCATGATGCAGCTACAGCCTTTACAACTCTCGCCCCAGCTCTGACTGGCCTAGGACAGAGTAGATGCTTGTTATATATGTGCTGAATATAAACGAAGAAAGTGACTGTATACTTACTTATACACATAGATACATACAGAAAGTGTGAGAGTATATACATATACTATAGCCAGTTCCTTAGTCTAGAATAACTCAAACCTCTGGATGGAATAGGATCCTCCATCAATTGATGTAAATCAGGATGAATTGCAACCATTTATGGGTCCCACTGCAGACCCTTACCCCTCCATCACCACCATCCACTCCATTCCCTTGCTGCCGTGACTGCCACAGGATTTCAGAGTCATGCAAATGTTTCCCTGACCAGTTCATAACTGGAAAACCTGTAGACATATAGGCATCCTAGAACTCGCTGGATTTCTAAGAGTCTCTCCTTGTAGGGAAGAACATACTGCTCAAACCCAGTTCTTGTTTCAGTAACTTCTTTTGAGGCAATGCCAAGCATCAGAGTGCACACCTGCTAAGTGTGGGACAAGGTCTCCACTTGGTACACTCCCCTCCATGTTTAGAGCTAACAATAGTAATGACTTAGTCTCCCGGGGCAACCAGGACAACTTCTAAGTATTCCCATCCTGAGCTATATGGGAGACCTCTGTCGTTCGGGCAGGCCTGATGACTGATGCCCAAGACTGGCCCACATTGGTTTCCCCTTGGGTTTTCTCCATAGGCACCTCCTGGCTGCCAGCTGGGTCCTAGCATAAGGACCTTCTTCCCTGGCCTGGGTTTCACCTACTTGTATCAGGTGGCAGACCAGCTGGTTTCAGTCCCAAATCAGGTCTTCTGACTCCTCCCAGAAACCAACCAAGTTCGGAGCAGGAAATCCTGCCTCTCCCCAAAGAGTGGGAAACCCTACAAAGGAAAAGAGAGAGATGAAATAGAAGGAAAAGCAGAGGAGGGAAAGAGAGAAGAGGAGCAAAAGGGAAAAGGAGATCAATAAAAAAGAAGTCAAATCTGTTTGGAAGCTCAAGGTAAGACTTCTCAAAACGATATTCTATATTATAGTATCATCATTCATTGGGTGTAGAACATAGGTCAAAAAGAATTACTATTTCAAAAATGATCCTATTGAGATAAAACAGGGCAGATAGGATGAAAAGAAATTTCAATGTCAAATTCTGATTTAAAAAAAAAAAAGAATGCCCAATGAGCTTTCAACTATGTAGGAGGAAAGATATGATAAGATACAGATGGAACCAGGCGTCAGTTATTGGCACAATCTCCTTGTCTGGGGACAGAAAGTTAAGTTGGAGCAAAAATGTTGCAAAGTTAGTGTAAAAAGAAATTCTGCAAGTCCAAAATTCTTTTGGAATCATAAAAATGATTGCAGGTCATAAGTGGGTTTCTGGTTGTTGCTGCTGTTTTAATTTTTAGCATTGGCTTTAAACTGATGACAGACAGAAACACTATGCTGTATCTTGGGAACTGCTATAAGGGCTGATATCTGCATGTTATATTGAATTATTGGCCAATTTAATATTATTAACATTGAAACCTAGAGTTCAGGGGATGGTTCGTTTTTACCACAAGAAGTTTTTCTTGTTGCATGCACATGGGAGGCCTAAATTCGTCAATCTAAATTCTTCATGTGCTAGTACCTTTCCCTTCACTCCAGCCCATCCTGGCTGCTCAAGATATTGACCTTCTACACTTAACAGAGTCTGTTCAGAGAGAATTCCAAAACACTTCTTTTTTCCAGGGCAGCAAATGAGAAAAACCATGACAGGAAAAGGAAATTCCATTCCCCACCCTCACCACTTACTCCAACCCTCACTTGCCATCAAGCAGAGAGAATCACCCAGAGGATTGTGGTTTACTGATCCAATCACTTGAAGGGATTAAAATAGCTAGACTCACGCTGCAGAAAACATCTATAGAGGATGATGCTGTGTCTTCACAAATGTTCCCTTTAAGAGTCATGTTCCAGTAGAGCTTAACAGTATCAGAATACATTTGAAGTGGGTTTTTGGTTTGGTTTGTGCTATTTGTGTGTGTTCTGTTTTGGGGTGTGTGTTTGTGAATTTCATTCTGGGATTTGTAGGAGTTAATCAGAAGCTGAAAGGAGAGTGAGAGAAGTGAAAAAAAAAATGGAACAATCTTGTTCCTGCTTGTTTGCCAAGATGTTAAAGGAATTGCCTTCCCCACTATAGTATGGTAAGAAAATAAAATCCCCAAATCCTAGCTCTTTCTTAATACTCATTCCAGTACAGCTAAAATCTCCTTGCATTCAATTTCTGAGCTGGAACAAATCTAATTTAATTCCTCTTGTTTGCCAGGTGAGGAAATGGATGCCAAGACAAGGGGAGGGACTCAACCGTAGTCATGTCCAGTAGTGGAGAGGAGACTGAATTTCAATCTCCTTACCCAGGGTCCTCTCAAGAAATCACTCCAAATTTACACAAGAGTACCTTAGGTTCCCAAGAGTGCACAAACACTGCATATGCTGATAGTATGGGATATTTGAGTAAAAGGTGTTCAAGTAACTCCACCTGGCAGAAACAGCAAGAAAGATTTCCTTTCTGATTCTACCATTCCAGTTTATTTCATAACTGTTAGGTAACTAGGCAGTAGGCAAGGGATCTAAGGCAGATTTGTCATAAGAGAACCAGAATATTTTCCATCCTTATCAATGATCCTTATCTTTTTATATCATCTTCGTATTATTCTTTTGTGTGTTTGTTTTTGTTTTTGGTGGTCCGGGGGCTTGAACTTTGGACCTAGGCACTGTCCCTGAACCTTTGTGCTCTAGGATAGTACTCTACCACTTGTGCCACAGCGCCACTTCCAGTTTTTTTCGGAGTAGTTTATTGGAGGTAAGAATCTCATAGAGTCTCATGCCCTGTCTGACTTTGAACCATCACCACCTCAGATATCAGCCTTCTGAGGAGCTAGGATTATAAGCGTGAGCTACCAGCACCAGGCTATCCTTATTTTATACACAATAAGTTTGCTCAGATTCACAGAGAGAATAATACCTTGCTCATTCTGGATCCCTTGTCAGGAGGCCTAGGCTCACACTCTGGACTAAGGGATATTGAAAACTAAAGGATAACTACAAACTTATTCAGTCCCTATCCAGGGCTCTAGCCCTTTCAATGTATTCAAGGTTCTTCTGACATGCCATGTGGATTTCTTGACTCCTTAATTGATCACATACAGTTCTCTCTGTTTTGAATATCTTACCCTGATTTCACCTCCACAAATCTCAAACCTTCCAAAATTAGCTTTAGGGGCTGGGAGCATAGCCTAGTGGTAGAGTGCTAGCATGTATAAAATCCTGGGTTTGATTCCTTGGTACCACATACACAGAAAAAGCCAGAAGTGGTGCTGTGGCTCAAATGGTAGAGCTCTAGCCTTGAAAAAGACCAAGGACAATATCCAGACCCTGAGTTCAAGCCCTAGGACTAGCAAAAACACAAACAAGCTTAGCTCGAGGGCCATCTTTGTCCCAGAGCCTTTCCTGGCACCCTGGGCTGTGTTTCAGTAGCACTCTGTGTACACGCCCTCTTTGATATATTGTCACACTACACGCAGCTTTGACTTTCTGGCCTACTGACTCTAATACTGAAGGCAGAAACAAATATATCACTCAGTTTTCCTATCTCCAGTGCCTTGCAAGGTTTCAGATCTTTTATTAGGTTAAAGCAGTTTATGAAAATTGGGTGAGCAAACCAAGAAAATATTTTCTCTTTTCCTTCCGTTCAAATGATTTAGTAAAGTCTCATTCTTGGGTAACTTGGGAGGAGCAAACAAAAGATGTCACTATCAGAACCTACTCTCTTTTTGAAACCAGAGAACCCTCCTAAAAATCTACCCAAGGTTCTATGTGGCATTTTGAAAGAAGATATGAATTTACATTTCCTTAAAAAGTACATGATTACAGTAGAAGAATTCTCATGCTATAAACCACAAGGACAATAAGAACAAAACAGGATGAAATGAGAACATGGGGGACTTAGAGAATAGCAGCTGACAAATGTCAACACCATCTTTGAAGATGTAAAGTAGATGGACATGTGATAAGTGATTTAGCCAGCTTCAGACCTCTAAAGTGCAGCGCTCATGATGGGATACTGACAACAAGCCAGGACCCCAGAAGAGTCCAGGGGATGAGGACCTTAAAAGACTCAGAAAACAATGAGAGAGATGGGAGTCAATGTAGGAAGTCATGCTTGCCTTCCATACTTCCTTTCCATCCAAGGAAGGAAAACTTATATTTTAGGGAGAAATTGATAAAGAGATACCAGAGTCAGAGACACCAGTCATAGTAGCGGGGTTATGTATAGAGTTAGAAACAGGACAGAAAGCCTTCATACTGAAAGATGAGATTCTCCAGCCCCTTTTTCTGGCTCAGCTCCCAGAACAAGAACAGCTTAGCTTGTAACCCCTCTCCACCCACCTTATCCAAGCCAGGGCAGGCAAAAGAATTAAGAAATCATCCCCATAGAACGAATCCAACCAAAGAGAACAAAAACCTAACAAACACAGAGAATGAAACTCTCCAGCAGCCAAGGGATGGGGGCCAGGAGCATGACCTAGTGGTAGAATGTTTGCCTAGCATAGACAAAGCGCCAGGTTTGATTCCTGGGCACCACATACACAGAAAAAGCTGGAAGTGGCACTGTGGTTCAAGTGATAGAGCACTAGCCTTGAGCAAAAAGTGTCCAAGGACAGTGCCGAGGCTCTGAGGTGAAGTTCCAGGACTGGCAAGAAAAAAAGAAAAAGGCAAGCAAGCAAACATCAAGAGGGATGAAAGGCTTTGATATTAAAGACCCAGCAGAGGTAATCCACGGAAACCGTTACCAGCCATAGCAATAGCACTGGCTCCATAGACATAAGGAAAGCTGGGGCATGCACAAATTAAGACCATGAAGCCATCTTTTTTTAAAGTGCAGAGAAGAAGACAAAAGCTCTTTAATCTAAAAATACAACTGGAAATTTTAAAATTATAATGAAGCCTTGGAAGATTAAAATTATGGAATTCCCCAAGAAAGTAGGACAAAAAAGAAAAACATGTAAAAAAATGGGGGAAAAAAAGGTAGGAAATTTAAAAGATCAGTCAAGAAGCCCTTGATATCTTCTAGTAAAAATTCCCAACAGACAGCACTGAGAAAATGAAAAGGAATGGAAATAATTCCTCCAAAAACAAAAAGAGGAAAGGCTTTCATCAAAGTACATTGTTATTAGACATGGTAGAACCCCAGGATTTTTCTTTAATTCGAAAAGTTCTAGGGGGAGAAGGGGGTGTGGGAAACAGTTCCCAAACCAAGGCTCAGAAATCCAAAAAGCATTTGGACTTCCCAGTATCAACACAGGAAGCTGGACAATGAAAGGCAATACCACACTGCCTTCCAATCTGGGGAGAAAATAATCTTCATTTTACAAATCCTTACCCGGCCAAAAACAATCAAGGGGAAGGTAAAGTAAGGACAAGAAGACAGGGTCAACAAGAACTGCCCACACTGCTTCACATGTGTCAAGGTCAGAGAGGCTGATGTCCATATAAAGATGTTTAAGTTGTGAAATAATACTCCTGCACCCTGAGTCTCACAAAAAAAAAAATCCCCACTATTCACAAAGAAGTACAAGTTAGAGAAAAAATAGGAGTTTCCAGGTCAGAGTAAAGGACTATTGTCATAGCAACAGACTATACAGCACTTAGTTGGAAAAGAAGCAAGACAACTCCAAAAGAGCTTGTCTCCAATTAAAAGGGGAAACAAAGGAAAGGAAACAGATAATCAGACATAACTGTACTTTCACCTATGGAAGAGGCAGAAATGGGAGAACGGTAGTTTAAAGTCAGTCCAGGCAAAAATAATTAGCACTTAACACTATCTCACAAAAACAAGCAAAGAAGGACCGGGAGTTTGGCCTAGTGGTAGAGTGCTTGCCTAGCATGCACAAAGACCCGGGTTCCATTCCTTGGTACCACATACTTAGAAAAAGCCAGAAGTGGTGCTGAGGCTCAAGTGGTAGAGCTCTAGCATTGAGAAAGTCCAAGGACAGTGCTCAGGCCCTGAGCTTAAGCCCAGGACTGGCAAAAAAAAAAAAAAAAGAAAGAAAGAAAGTGGGGCACTGGCAGCTCATGTATATAATCCTAACTATCAGGAGGCTGAGATCTGAAGATGGTGGTTCAGAGCCAGCCCTGGGAGGAAGGTCCATTCACTCTTGTATCCAATGAACCACCAGAAAACTGGAAGTGGCACTGTGGCTCAAAGCCCTGAGCTGAAGAGCTCAGGAACAGTGCCCAGGCCCAAAGTTCAATCCCCATGGCTAAATACACACACACACACACACCAAACAAACAAACAAACAAACAAACAAACAAAATTCAAAGCATAGAGTACTAGCCCACATCTGTAATTACCCTGATACGAAGGGGCAAGGTAGAAAATGCATAGTCTTAGGCTGGCCCTGGGCAAAATGGAAAGACTCTACCTGATTTTTTTTTTTAAGTCTAGAAGTATGGTTCAAGTGGTAGGGCACTTCCCTAGCAAGCAGAAAACCTTGAGGTAAAATCCAGTACACCTCATATCCCCTCTCCCCAAATAAAAAAGGAACTAATAGATTACCCAGTTCATGTGACCCATTTATTTGAATTTATTGCTCTAGTCAGAGGGTTTGGAGAACATGAACAATGAGAAAGCAAATAAATAAAAATAGAAACGAAGCCAGGTGCAGTGGCTCAAGTTTATAATCCTACTCAGGAGACTGAGATCTGAGGATTGCCGTTCAAAGCCAACCTGGGTAAAAAAGTCTGTGAGACTCTTCAATTAACCACAAGAAAATCAGAAGTGGCACTGTGGCTGTAGCCTTGAGCTAAAGAGCTCAGGGACAGCACCCAAGTCCAGAGTTCAAGCCCCCAACCAACAAAATTAAATAGAGATGAGTATTAAGTCCCAAGAGAAACAGAACAGAAATGCAATCAAGATAAACTATATCACTTGGCTAAAAGTACATCAAAAATATTGATAGTGAGGGGGGGTGGGGGGGAGGGTAATGGGTACCAAGACATATGAAAGGGTATCAATGTATGTGAATTAATGCACCTTCTATCTGGCAAATATCATGTAACCCTTTTACTAATTACAATAAAAAAAGAGTTCAAAAAAAAATAAAAAAAAATATTGATAGTGAGGGCTGGGTAGTAGAGTCCTTACCTGGCATGCATGAAGCCTGGGTTCAATTCCTTGGTATCACATACACAGAAAAGACCAGAAGTGGTGCTGCGGCTCAAGAAGAGCTCTGGCCTTGAAAAAGCTCAAGGACAGTGCACAGGCCCTGAGTTCAAGCCCCAGGACTGGCAAAAAAAAAATGGAAATTAATAGTGACTTCATTAAAACTATGATACTCTAGGATTAGGAAACTGGAAGAAAAGGAAGGTACTCCTTAGTTTTAAAAAGAAACAATAATGGGGCTGGGAGTTTGGCCTAGTGGTAGAGTGCTTGCCTAGCAGGCATGAAGACCCAGATTCGATTCTTCAGTACCACATACATAGAAAAAAAAAAGGCCAGAAGTGATGCTGTAGCTAAAGTGTTAGAGCCCTTAGCCTTAGTAAAGCCCAAGAACAGTGCTCAGGCCCTGAGTTCAAGCCCCAGGACTGGCAAAAAAAATAAGTTTCTCAAATTGCAAAGCCAAGGAATAATAGTAAAAGCATATCTTTTAACAAATATGGAGTTGGTTCCTGGGGAAAAGATAAGAGTTTAAAAGTGATTGCCAGGAGACACTGATCAAGACATATTGTATTCATAAACTGCTTTGTTAAATGGCAACTCCTATGTACAAGTACTCAAAGATAATAATAATAAAAGTAAATTAACTTTTGAGCAAAACAATTTTTTTGGTGGGTCATGGGGCTTGAATTAGGCCTGGGTGTTATCCCAGAGCTCTTCAGCTCAAGGCTACCATTCTACCCTAGAGCCAAGCCCTACTTCCTTTTTTCTAGAGGTTAATTAGAGATAAGAGTCTCAGGTCCTTTTGTGCCCAGGCTGGCTTTGAACCTTGATCCTCAGATCTCAGCCTCCTGAGTAGCTAGGATTACAGACTTGAGCCACCTCGCCTGCTACAAAACAAATTGTTTAAATAAGTGATTATCTCTGCGTAGGAGTAGGGCATGGGAAAAGAAAAGCAAATGTTATTATTTATTTTATACCTTTTGCTATCTTATGGCTTTTACAATCTTCTGCATACATTATATCAACAGAGGAGTTGGTTTTTTAAATGGCTCAGTCATAATACAGCAGTATCCCAAGGGTTGCATTCTGCTACCAGCCAGCATACTAATGACTGAAACTATTTACTTACTTCTCAAACAAGGTTTGGCTAAGGTATTTACCTAACTACCTAACACAGAAGTTTTCTGGTCTTCCCACAGGCTACTTCAGAATCACCTGAGGAATGTTTAAAATATATATATATGTATATATATATATTATATATATATATGATCCACAGAGATAGACAGTAGTTATAATGGAACTGATTTTATTTAGGATTATTGTTACAGAGCAAGAGAGACCACAGAATAAAACCAAGCTCAGATGGTAATATTGCATGGACACATAAGAATTTATAGCAAAGTTGCAAGAGGGTGGATGGTAAGTGGAAAATTACTGAAAGGAAACATTAAGAATAAGACTAAGAGAGAGGGAGAGATTTCAACCAAACTGACCTAACAGGATTCTTGCTGAACACTGCCAAAGTGACCAGCAATTACCTGAGGATGGAGGAAGATGAAGAAACTGACTAAATATCAAAGGCGAACTGATCATGAGTTTTGACTAATTTAGCTGTATGTTACAAGGAAGAATGCAGCTGGATCTAACAGAAGGCCTGAAATCCTGACTACAATTAGGCATAGCCAAAACACTTCCTCAGGGGTTTTGTGAAAACACAGATTGCTGGGACCCACCCTTAATGACTTAGTGACTTCACAGGCACTGACCAAGGCTGAGAACCTGCCTTTAGCCCCCCTCCGCAGTCAGTGAGGTTTGGGAATTACAACTAAAGCAAGTCTGAGTGTGAAAGAAGGGTCAGGTTCAGGAGTCTGGTAATATGGATTTTATGTGAGAATTTCTAGGTATATATCAGTGTCTTACAAGTCTTTATCCTCTTCTCTTTCATCTTAACCTACAAGTTCCTCTAGACTACTGAAAACATATCAAGTAAAAAAAAAAAAAATCATCTCCTGGTCTCTGGCCATAACCTCTGCAGTCTGAGCTTCTTCTTCATTCCTACGGCGCCCTCTCCTGGCAAAAGCTGTTAAAACTTCCAGCATCCTAAACTCAAAAATACTCCCTGGGCTCCCTATTAGGTCATTGTGCAGGGCTATGGCCAAGTTCTCAAACTTAATGAACCCTGATCCCATCAGACAGAAAAGAAGAAATTAGGATGTGAGAAAGACTTTTCTGCCTTATAAGGGATGTGGATATTGGGAAGCAGTGCTGTGAGACAGAAAGGGAAGATGGGAGACACACACGATGGCCAAAACTGAGGAGGTAGCTCTTACAGAATTTCACTCCCCACCTTCTTTGCCTCACCCTCCCTCAAGATTTATGGGTAGATGGGGATTCCTCATTGATCTGCCTTCCAAAAAGTGAAAAGAGGGAAATGAGCGATGCCAAAATAGCACACTGGATTTGGAAACAGAAACCAAGAGTTCAACAGTCACACTCTCTTTCCTCGGTCCATCGTCAGTCATAGGCTCCTTTTCCAGAGACCTGTGCCATGTTGTCTGGAATTGGACTCCATAAATCATGACTTTCCAGAGGTCCTGTTCTCACACTTTATATAATGAGATCTTTCCCACAAGCTGAAAAAGATGCTTAGCCTAGCAGGTCTGTCACATAGTTTCCGCATGCTCTCTCTCTCCCTCTCTCTCCTTCTCTCTCTCCTCTCTCTCTGCCTCTCTCTCTGTCTCTATCTCTGTCTCTGTCTCTCTGTCTCTCTCCCTCCCTCCCTCTTTCCCTCCCACTCCTCCCTCCCTCCCCCTCTCCCTCTCCCTCCCCCTTCCCCTCTCCCTCTCCCTCCCTCCCTCCCTCCATGTCTCTCTCTCTCTCTCTCTCTCTCTCTCTCTCTCTCTCTCTCTCTCTCTCTCTCTCTCTCTCTCTCTCTCTCTCTCTCTCTTCAAATCAGGTACTCCTATGGTTTCAACTTCAACTTACGTGGGTTTATTTTCCCAAAGTTCTTTCTCCAACCTAGGCTTCTCCCCTAAGCTCTAAATACCTACTGGATACCCACAATCTAGGTATTTTGAAGACATTTCATTCACTAGCACTCATAAGTTGCTTACTGAGCACCTACTGTGTACCAAGCACAGTGCTAACAGGAGAGGATCTGGCCAGCAAGATTGGCCAGCCCTCCCAGAGCCATGGCTAGTGGGAAAGATGATGCTAATGGGAAGAAAAAGGGATGCGTGACATATAAAGAGAAGCATCCAGTTCTGGGAGCATCGTGCCCAGGAAAGATAGATAAGGTAGCATCCACATAGGTATAGCTAAAAGATCTTTAAAGATCATGAAGAACTTACAGAACTGAACTAGGAACTTCACACTTCATCCAAAGAACAAATGAGAACCACTGAATCCTTTGAAACTAAAAATTGTACTAGTCAGTCAGCTGCAGTGTAAGGAAACAGGCAGATTGGAATCCACAAGGATTGCCACTAGCAACTTCCACGTCTTGAACTCTGGGGCCTGGGGGCTGTCCCTGAGCATTTTGATTAAGGCTAGCACACTACCACTTTGATCCACAGAACCACTTTCAGTATTTTGGTGGTTAATTGGAGATAACAGTCTCATGGACTTTCCTGCCCAGCTAGCTTTGAACCGGGATCCTCAGATCTCAGCCTCCAGAATAGCTAGAATTACAGGTGTGAGCCACAGGCCCACAAGCAGCCAGCACAATTGTGTTCTTCTGCTTTATAAACTGTTTATGTTTTCATATGGTCTCTGGTTCATACTAAGTATTTCATGACCTTCATAGGACAGGTGACATAGATGAAAACTGGTGGTCTGAGGAAGTATATCACAGTGTGGATAAGGATACTTCGGGGGAGACTGATGAGATTGAGTGATTAATGGAATATGAAGACATGGAAAGGGATGTATAAAGAAGTACTACTCAGGTTCTAGATTATTCATTGGGTGATAGTTAAAAATAGTCATTGAAATAGAGATCACTAGGAAATAGCAAATAAAAATGAAATCACTGGAGAACAACTTGGCAGTTCTGACAGTTACATACGAATTTATCATAAAACCCAGGATGCTACTCCTGAATATAAACCCAAGAGAATAAAACCATATGTCCACATAGACTTCCCTGCCACTGTTCATAGCTGCCCTATTCATTATTCCACAGAAGGAGGGCAATTACAAATAACAGCTAACCAGTGAATGCATAAACAGAAGGCGGTAGAGTAATAAAATGGTACATGGGTTGGCAATAACAAAAGAATAAAATACAACATCATGCCACTATATGGAAGAATCTCAAAAATATGCTAAGTGAAATAATCAAACAAAAAATACCCTAATGAGCTGGGCACTGGTGGTTCATGCTTGTAATCTGACCTACTCAGGAGACTGGGATCTGAGGATCATGGTTCAAAGCCAGTCAGGGCAGGAAAGTCCATGAGACTTCCAATAAATTATTTATAAAAAGGCAGAAGTAGCACTGTGGTTCGAATGGTAGAGAACCACCCTTGAGCAAAAGAAGCTCAGAGATGGTGCCAAAGCCCAGAGTTTAAGCTCCAGAACCAGCAGCATAAAAATCCTAACAGTGTAATGATGGGCCCACTATTATGAAATGTATAGAAAAAGGCACATGTATAGCAACAAGAAGATTCTTGATCATCTGGCTCCAGGGATGGGACTAGAGAATGAGTATAAGTGGATATGAGGAATCTTTGGGGGATGATAAAAATGTACTGAAATAGTATTGTGGTAGTGATAGTTCCTAACTCTGTAAAATTATTAAAACTTACTGAACATTTGAAATGAGGTAATTTTCTGGTGTATAAAGTGTACTTCAATAAAGCTGATAAAGTAATTAAATAGTTTGGCATTTTGAATTTGAAATATTCAAAAGGAGGGGTTGAGTAAACAGTTGGCTATACTACCTAAAGCTAGGATAAAATGCTGCCCCAGAGAGAGATTGTTAAGGACTTAGTGCAGAAATAGGACTGAAGGCATGAGGATGAGAAAAATTACCTAGAGGAAAAAAGAGGATAGAATAATCAGGACCAAGTCAAGAAGGGAAGTACAATCTACAAAGAACATCAAAGAGCAGTCCAAGAAGTAAGAAGCTATCCCAGTGAAAATGAACTGACCACAGCCAAGAGAAGGGAGTAGGAAGAGTGGGAAGGGTTACCCAGGGGCCAGGTGGTTATAAACAAGCAAAGAAAGAAAAGACATGGAAGAAAACTCTAGGTGGGGCACAGTTCTAGGGGGCTTCAAGCTGGATGCAAGGCTACACCTGAATGGATGGAAGCCCATGCTAATGGAGGGAGGGGACTGGACTAATAAGCCTAAAGAGTGCAATATACACATGGGGCATTTTCTGCATGGAGCAAGAATGGCCTGCAAAGCACCAGTGGACAAGTGCATTCTGGGAAGAAGATGGAGAAGCCACCAGACTTCAGAGACTTCCTAACTGGAAATAAGTGAGAAGAATGACAGAATCTAGTCATGGCTACTGAAAACTCAAATACATGGCCCTCTCCATGTAATCCCCTACTCCTGAAAAGAATGCCCTTTACCTTTTCATTTATAGTGTCTGACCACTGGCAAATAATAAACTAAATAAGTATCAGTGGATGAATCTTCCACTCAACCATCATGTGTTATGTAACCCTCTTTTTTTTTCCCAGTCATGGGACTTGAACTCAAGGTCTGAGCACTGCCCTTAGACTTTTCTCAAGGCTAGAGTTCTACCACTTAAGCTACAGCACCACTTCCAGTTTTTTTCTATGTATGTGGTATGGAGGAATCAAACCCGGGCCTTCATGCATGCTAGGCAAGCACTCTATCACTAGGCCAAACTCCTAGCCCTTTTTTTAATTTTTATTTTTTTTTACTAGTCCTGGTCTTGAGCTCAGGGCATGAGCCCTGTCCTTGGACTTTCTCAAGGCTAGAGCTCTACCACTTGAGCCTCAGCACCACTTCCGTGGTACCGAGGAATCAAACCCGGGTCTTTGTGCATACTAGGCAAGCACTCAACCACTAGGCCAAACTCCCACACCCCCTTTTCTCTTTTCTGACTGAGAGCCTTTTGGGGGGCTTCTGTAGCTAGGCTGCTGGACTCCATTACAGGTAGACAAGATGGCTTATTAATGGCCATGATCCATGATATTTTATCCACACCTAAGGCAGAATGTCTCAGAGTTCCCAAAGCCCTATGTCATTTCCAAGGTTGCCAAGTAAAACACATCCAGTTAAATGTGGCTTTCAAATCAACAATGACTAATGTTTCAGTATAATATGTCTCTTTCAATAGTTAAGAGAGGAGAGAGATCCTTTAAAAGTATTCATTGTTTAGCTAAGATTCAAATTTAACTGGATATCTGATATTGCTATTTGTTAAATCTGGCAATTCTGTTTCCCACCAGAGGGAAACAGAAAGGGTATGTGTCCCTCATCTCCTTCCTCATTGGCCTGGAGCATTTACCCCTAATGCTCAAGTGCATGTGTGCATCTCCGGCTCATGCCATTGGCACCTGCGAAAACTCACCTGGCTGTCAATGCCACTTCAATGTGCTTCCTGAAAGTTGAGCTGATCAGCTAAGGAAAAGCTCTGTACAGGCCTCGGCCGAGCAGGGTGTGCAGGAAGGCAGCAAGCTCTCACTTGTGTGGTTTCCCACTTGTATGGGGCTCTCACTCAAGCTGCTTGTGTTTCACTGAACTTTCCAAGGAGTCAGTTTTTTCAGCAACTGTATAGCCTTTCTCTCCTCCATAATCAGACATGGGCTCTCCAATCTTATCTAGGTCCGTGCCATGGCAGTGGGACAAGGAAACAAATCAAGGTTGTGAGGTTCATGGCTCTCCCACACAAAGAGATCCCAGGAATCTACCCATCAGTGGTCCTGCCACAGACTGTTTCCTGCCAAGAAAACAGGACAGTTTATCCCACATCCACTTTTGACATCCAGTCCTGAGATCCCACTAGGTGAAAGTGAAAGTAAATCAGTGCATTGGAATTATTGGATCATACAGAAAGACTGACAAATAAAACTAACTTCTTCCCTCAGGACAGACAGGGATGGGGAGAAGGGGAGGAATAGGAGGAACTGTTACACGAAAGATTATATAACATGATCATCTTCTCTCTGTCTAGATGAACAGATTTAGGCAGCTGTGGTACAGATTTATGACTTCCTAAAATCAGATCTAAAGAACACTGAGCAGGGACAGGGTGGTAAAAAGAGAATATTTTTGTTTACATTCTGATATAACACGGACAGCCTTTCCAGTTTTAATGTGTTGGAGCCATTCTCAAGGGGTCAAGGTAGAGCCTTTGAACACCTACCTTTAACTCTGAGGTCAGCTACTACACCCCCAGCAAGATTAGTTTCTGAAACAAAGACATTGAACAGTCATGAAAAATACTACAGTAGCTGCCTTGGGAATGACAGGTGTTCTTTTCCTGGTCTACATTTAATGTCGAATGTATGGAAATCACACACACACACACACACACACACACACACACACACACACACACACACACACACTGGGCCCCCTTACTTTTTTTTGCCATCTCCTATCTGTCCTTCCAAATCTGGCCCGTCCTTCACAGACCCTTGGCTCCTTCATGACGCATGTGCTTCTCGCTTTGCTATTTGGTTTTATTTATTCTGATGAGAAGGATTAAATGAGAGTTCCTGGCAGAGCACTGATATGCACCTGCTGCTGGACATACCCACTTTCTCTGGATAGTCACAAACTATTAGGCTGTGTGCAAAAGAGTTCGCTCTAGAATGTAGGTGACCATTGCGTGACCAAAGAGGAACAACAGGAAGTGCAGTCTACAACAAGCCCACCTAGCATTTCTTTGCTCTAACAAGAAAAAGAATTTGCTGGAATCCGGAGTCAGGTGGTGCATACATGTAATCCTGGCGAATAAAAGACTGAGATCTGGTGATCATGGCTTGAAGCCAACCTGGGGAAGAAAAATCTCCAGGAAAAAGTCAGAAATGGGAGTGTGGCTCAAGTGGTACAAAGCCAGCCTTGAAAGAAGAAGTTCAGCAACAGTTTAAAGCCCTGAATTCAAGCCCCAGTAGACACAGAGAGAGAGAGAGAGAGAGAGAGAGAGAGAGAGAGAGAGAGAGAGAGAGAGAGAGAGAGAGAGAGAGAGAGAGAGAGAAATTGCCAAATAGGGAATATATGGCTCAAAACAAATGCGGACACTTTGGGAAGAGCACTTAGGGGATGAGTTTGATCTCTTCTGATCAGAGGGCTGAATCCTAGTGATTTCTCTGGATTAAATCAGACACCAGAAAGGCAGAGATTTTCTTATTGCCACAGAATCTCAAAAACGAAATTAAAACAGCAAAAGTTTACTGAGTGCCTATTCTAGAACAAGTCTGGGGGCAATGCAGAGAGGCCGAGATGAAAAAGGAATAACCTAAGCTAATGAGAGAACCAGCCATGCAGTGAATTCTGGGTTTATTGCATCAAGTATGGTCCCTAGGACCCTTTTGGGAGTTTGAAAGGTCAAACTATTTCCATAATCATACTAAGACATTATTTAACTTTTCCAGAGGCTTCAGGATGTGTGATAATGTCATTGCCTTGACTGCTAATGGAAGGTATGCTTATGTATTATTGAATTTTAAAAATACTAAGTCTCAATTTCTAATGGATTAATATCAACACATGAAGCATGCACGCACGATTAAGCTTGGGAGGCTCTTTGTTTATCTTCTTGGTAGACAATTCACTTCCCTATTCTGCCCATCTTTTTTTGTTATTTTAGTATCATGGTATTTTAAAACAAAACTCCAAATCATTACCTATAATTTCACTATTAATTGTGTAGGAGTAAGAAAATAGACCTAATACTTTCTTCCTGTAAGGATGAAAATGAAGTCTGGTTTGTAATGTGGCTTGGTAGCATAAAGTCTTTTATGAAATTATGCAAATATATCTGGCAGTTCAGATAGTAGTAGGTAACCTCATTTTCACTTGGCTTTGATCTTTTTCCTGTTTCTGGCCCCCTCAAACCTTGAGTTCTAACTAGCTCCCACTGTTCTCAAATCATCCTTGTTTTGTGGAAGTGAACCCCCCAGCTGGGAGCCCTTGTTGACAAATTGTTTCATCTCCTCTGGGTCTTAAATTATTTTCTCTGTCGCTGAATTAAAAATTCACTGAACGTTTCCAGATACTGAATTTAGGATCATAACTCAATTTCTCTTAGCTTTGTGTAAATTCCAGCTCTCCCTCTGTCCCCAACCTCATCACTCCTCCAAAGAACTTGTACTCATTCTTATTGTCATGCTTCTGATGTTCCTTTTTTCCGTACTCTATTATGAGTACCTTTCTGCAGAATTTGCAGAAAGATTTGCTTTATGACAGTGTAATTTTCATGACTGGGCTAGTTGGTTTTAAGTTGAACAATTGAACAGTGGAATGTCTTAAGTTCTTTGGTGATTATATATTAAAGAAATTTTTTCATTTCAATAAATATTATTTTAGATGACCAGATGCATATAGGTATTGAGTCTTTGTCTTCTCTCCTAAGAGTATACCCTAAAGAAATCTTAATATAGATATACTGAGGTGGTCATTTCTATATTGTCTGTAATAATAAGTTGCTAAGCAGTTCTTCCTCCTGTCCCTCTTATCATTACTAAATCTATTATTACCTAAGTCACAGGAATTCATCCCACACTATTAGTTTTTCCTTCTGCCCAGGCTCTCTTCATCCTAGCATCTTTTCCATGTTTTTTGTTCCGCTATAGCATTTAGCACTTTTTTTTCCCCCACTCATTACTTCCTTGTTACATTGCATTCACTTGCCTGAGAAGCTTGAACTGGTCTTGGCTTTCCCGCCATCTGGGTTCTGGCTGGATTGCAATTTCCCTTTGATGTTGTAATACTTTGCCATTGAACTGGAGTATGAGGCTTATAGGGCTTGTTTACTTTTATTTATTTTTATCTCCCAAGATGTGTACTTCTTTTTTTCCCCCTTGAATTTATTTTGCTGTTTTGTGCTGTTATTTTTAATTGCTTCTGACTGGGGGGTGGGGCTGAGAGTGAGATTTGGCTTGAATTTGGTTCTCTTTGCTATTACATTTCTCCAAAAAAACAAACAACAAAAAAACTACATGCTCACTCGCTCACTTTCTCTCTCTCTCTCTCTCTCTCTCTCTCTCTCTCTCTCTCTCTCTCTCTCTCTCTCTCTCTGTGTCTCTCTCTCTGTCTCTCTGTCTCTGTCTCTCTCTCTCTCTCTCCTTTCTCTCTCTCTCTCTCTCCCTTTCTCTCCTTTCTGTCTTTCCCTCTCTCCCTTTGAAAAACCCCTTTTGAACAGCCATTGACCTCTGGTGTAAATGGTGTCAAGAAGGAGATGGGGGATGCTCAGGAATCCAGTCCTGTACAGTCATGAGCTTGGCCATCTGGAAGTCTCCTCTTGCTCAATGAAATGGAGTAAACATTGTCCATTATGAAATACACCACGCAGGCTGCCAGGGACGAATGGGATCCCACCCAAAGCCAATCGCTGCTCTGACAGGGAAATTGGCTAGCACTGCCTTGAGACAACTCCAGCCTCCCCCGTCCCTGATGTCACAATTCAGAGGCTGCTGCCTGCTAGGAGGTTGTAGGGAGCTCAGTAGGTTCTCTCTGTGTGTCCTACAGGACTCCTTGGGCCAGTTCCCTGACTGATGGCTTTTATGAACAAATATGTGCTCTCCATTCTGGTGCTCTTCTTGGCCTTCTACTACTATTCTGAAAATGAAGAATTCAGACCAGGTAAGTACCAGTATGTCTAATTTTGGAGGAATACGTTAGATAACACAGGGTTGCTAGAGTGTTCCTAAGGATCAAGATGTGTTCATGATCCCTAGTTGCCAATAAAATAAGCAAAAGAAGGGGGTTAAGGTGAGAAGATATGTATCTGTGTTCTCCAAGCTGTCCACAACTTGTGGACAGGAGAAGTGTGAGGAGAGGCAATCATATTGCCCAAATCTTGCCAAATAGGCTATGCTTTACTTGGCATCCCTAATAGAAATCCATTTTCAATTGGCAAAAAGGAAGGTAATACTCAAATTCACAATCAGCCAAAGAGCTAGGTTTACTGGAGAGGCTGGTAACTGGCAGGTTAAAGAAGAGCGGACCCTGAAGTTGATGACTAAGTGAAGTGAGAGAAAACCTTTGGGCTCCTTATAAACAAGTGTCTTTTGATTGCTTTTTGAAATTTCCCTTTCATTTGTATAAAATTAGATGAGTTCCAAATTTTCTGGAATGCCAGCATTTTAGCTGAACCATAACTTCTCTGACCTTATTCTTATGATCTCTGCACATGGACATTTTGAGAAATGACAGTAGGAAGACTTGTTTTTTTACTAATCAGGCCAAAACCCCACTTCACCACATGTTCATGAATGACTTGAACTGCTTTTTCAGTGATTTACAGTTTAAAACAAAGTGGCCTGGGTTCATAACCTTTAGAGATGAAAAGCAGAAGGAGGCCGCTCATCTCCTGAGAGGGAGAAGAGATGGTGCCGCCACTTCAAGGATGGTTCTCACCTCCTTGTCTGCTATTCCAGAGATGCTCCAAGGAAAGAAGGTGATTGTGACAGGAGCCAGCAAAGGGATTGGAAGAGAAATGGCTTATCATCTGGCAAAGATGGGAGCCCACCTGGTGGTGACTGCAAGGTCAAAAGAAACTCTAGAAAAGGTGAAGATTCTTTGCCCATTTATGTTCTCATATATACCTACATAGACACAGAACTAGTCTCTCTCTCTCTCTCTCTCTCTCTCTCTCTCTCTCTCTCTCTCTCTCTCTCTCTCTCTCTCTCTCTCCCTCCCTCCCTCCCTCCTTCTCTCTTCCTGTCAATTACATACTTTCATAACCAGGTTCACATATTCTGAGGAATACAGAAATATTCATCCCTATACCTCTCCACTCTGTGTGTGTGTGTGTGTGTGTGTGCACATGCTGTACATGCATCCAGCTTCATACCTACTCACCAATAATTAGCCATGGAGTCATAGAGACCTATGTTCAGCTACTGACATTCCAGTACCTTCTCTTGAATACATGTCTTCATGCCCATTTAGACTCTCTGGCCTCTCAGACATTCACAAGTCCAAAGTCCTACAGGCAGAGTAAAAAGTACCTACACCCATAATGCATGTATATCGTGGACATGGGCTTAAAATCCCAACACAGAGATGATTTATGTGTTTAAACCCCATTTTGTTTCAAAAAATATTTCCAACAGAAGGCAATGACAACAAAAGTAAGATTGGAAATCCACACAGACTAACAGCTGGGTGCCAGAGGCTCACACCTGTAATCCTAGCTGCTTAGGAGGATGAGATTCTAGGATTGCAGTTCAAAGCCAGCCCAGACAGGGAAGTCTGTGTGACACTTATCTCCAATTAACTACCAATAAGCTGAAAGTAGAGATGTGACTCGTGGTAAAGCACCAGCCTGTACCAGCATGCACACACACACACACACACACACACACACACACACACTCACACACACTCATTTCTTATCCAAACAGAGCTGCAAGCAAACTCTCAGCTGAGCCCCCTTTACTTGAAACTGCGTACAGAAGTCTACAAAGCAAGCCAGATGCTATTTCTGCTGTGTCTCTGCAGGTGGTATCCCACTGTCTGGAGCTGGGAGCCGCCTCTGCACACTACATTGCTGGCTCCATGGAAGACATGGCATTTGCAGAACAATTTGTTACTGAAGCAGGAAAACTCCTGGGTAAGGCTATTTCTCCTCCTTCCTGCTCTGCCCTTCACCTTTCAAAGTTCCCACAAAGCATTTGGGCAGGGAAGGGAAGGTACCAACCCCAGATGCTTTCTCTTAACATAGCCATCTCTTGCAGGAGGACTAGACATGCTCATTCTCAACCACATCACCAATTCTTCATTAACTTTTTTTCATAATGACATCTACCAAGTGCGAAAAAATATGGAAGTCAACTTTTTTAGTTACGTGGTCCTGACTGTAACTGCCTTGCCTATGCTGAAGCAGAGCAATGGAAGTATTGCTGTCGTCTCTTCAATAGCTGGTAAGTGGGGCAGGGATCCCTGTGGAAGGCAGGAGGAAAAAAAAAAGGTGTGGTGAACATAAATTTCTATTGCTTGGCATTAAGAGAATTTGAATGAAAACAGTAAACGTAATGAAGCTAAAGCAGTGAAAGGAAAAATAAGATTGCTGTTATGAATTCTGATAATACTATATAAACTTGGAAGGTGAAATGCTCACAATGATACTAGGCAAAAGATGATTAGCAGATATGTACAGAGAGACAGATATACTAAGAAAGAACCTGGGTATGTTAACACAGTAGGAACTAAAAGAGACACTTGTAAGAATTAGTGAATCCAAGAGGAGGGGTGGGGGGAGAGGAAGATGGAGAGAGAGAAGGAGGGAGAGGAGGAGGAGGAAGAGGAGAAGGAGGAGGAGGAAGAGAAAGAGGAGGAAGAGGAAGAGAAGGAAGAGGAAGAGGAGAGGGAGAAGGGAGAGGGAAAGGGAGATGGGAGAGGAAGAAGAGAAAGAAGGAAGTAAGTGAGCTATAAAATCCCTAAAAATGACAGAGAAAGCAAACATTCAGGGCACCCTGGGGAAACCTGGTTTGTGATCAACAGATAATGAACCTGAAGAGGCTGCTGGAGTTACTGCCTCTCCTGGTCTTCCAAATGGAGATTTAGTTACAAGGAATAAGCAAGGCTTTGCTTTCTTCGTCATTTAAGAGCCCTATGTTGGTGAAGTTAATGGATTCAAAAATAGAAATTAGAATTGAAATGCTTTGACAACATATAATACCTGGCTTAGCTAGGATAAAATGAAATGAATTTTGCTATTGCAAAGACCATAATGAAAGAAAAAAACAAAGATTGGGCTCAGGAATGAGGCTTGAAGGAACTTGGTTAGCATGCATGAAGTCCTGAATAACAGTCCCTAACCATTAAAAATAAATAAATAAAAAGAATTAAATGGGGGCACTCTCTACTTGTACTCCAATTTAAATATTCAACTGAGTAGGGCAGAAAGAAATATCCATGAAGAGATCTCTGTGGGGTAATGTTCCTGATAGAACAGATAGTAGTAACATCAGAAAATATCACCAGTTTTTTGTTTTTGTTTATGTTTTTGTTTTGTTTTGGTCAGTTATGGGACTTGAATTCTGAGCCTGGGCTTTTCAGCTAAAAGCTACTGTCCTACTCCTTGAGCCACAGCACCACATCCATCACCAGTTTTTTTTTTTGTTTGTTTGTTTTTTTAAAAAAAAAGGTCAAGGAGTTTCTAGCTTGAGAGATAGGTTGGCCTATTTCATTATGTAGCCAGGACGGAAGTTCTTCTACATGTCTTTGTTGATGAATCAGAAAGATACTGTTCGAAGATCCCAACAGCCCATCAGAATCTGCTAGCTAAATGTAGTTCCTAGCAATGTAAAAATGAATGACTTAAAAGACTCTGCAAACAGTGAAGTACTTCACAGACACCAGTTCATACTGAAATAACACCGTCCATGTGGTAGAGAGTTCCCCTTTCTGGCTCAGTGAGGCCCAGCACAGTGACTCCATAAAGAGGGAGTGTGTTTCTGCTACCCGCCAAACAGAGTGATTGATATGCATCCCGGTGCTTCCCAGCCAATACAGACACCTCACCCCTCCCCAGCCACAGACTCTCTGCACTGAAAGGAAGGCAGAGCTTCCAGATGCATACTGAGTGGGAGGGTGGTGGGCACATCCCCAATCCATCCAGGACATTGGCCAAAGCCCTGACAGTTGTGGCCTAAATGGCTTTCATGATTTCCGTTGATAAAGAAAGAATACATGTGGATGTTTCCCTTACTGTTGGAGAGTTTAACTTTTATACCATACTCAATCTACATGTGCTTGGAAATATTAAAACTTCTTGTAGAAGCCCAAATGCATAATAGAAATTTGATAATGGATGGGAATGTGGCTTAGTGGTAGAGTGCTTGCCTAGCATGTAAGAAGCCCTGGGTTCGATTCCTCAGCATCACATAAACAGAAAAGGCCAGAAGTGGTGCTGTGGCTCAAGTAGTAGAGTGCTAACCATGAGCAAAAGAAGCTCAGGGATAGTGCCCAGGCCCTGAGTTCAAGCCCCAGGACTGGCAAAAAAAAAAAAAAAAGAAAAGAAAGAAAGAAAAGAAAAGAAAAGAAAACCTACTTCCTCTCTGTTTCACACTTTAGGCTTCAACTGTTACCCTAACTCTACTAATAACAGTAATAATAATAACAACAACAATAAAATGCTAGGCAAATGTGAATGCAGAGCTAGGGAGGGGGTTTTTTTGTATTAAGGAAAATGAAAGGTACATTTCAAAGCAAAATTGGGCAAAATAAAGGACTGGGTTTCTTTTTAAGTTCTTTGTTTTGTTTTGTTTGCCAGTATTAGAGTTAGAATGCAGGGCCTCGTGTTTGCTAGGAAGGTGCTCTACCACTTGAGCAATGCCTACAGCCTAAGACGAGGTTTCTGAACTCTTCAAAATCAGCATAAAGAGTGTCAAACCTTGTCAATAACCTCTAAATACGCAGACCTCTTTGGAAGCACCACAAGTGTCTTATTCTATTACTTTATTCTCCCAATAAATCTTCAAAATAGATCAATTTTCAAAAATACATGTGTGCCTATGCACATAACAATATCTATGTAACTTTTGTCCTATTCAGGTGCATTCTTTTTCCTCTTTTCCATATTTTATTCCCATCAATTAGTTGTACAAGGTTTCATTTTGATATATCCACATACGCATGCAACAACCCGTGATCAGACTCACCACATTCATCATTCTTTTATCCCTCCTCCCTTCTTTCCAAACCAATCTCAATGCCTGCCTTTTCTGATTTACTCATTTTCAGCATTGTTACATACTATTTTAACAATGTAGTATTTAATTACGCAGTATTTTGAATTGATTAACCAGAGGAAACATCTCATTAAAACAATGCCACCAAGGAATGAAGTGAATTATTGAGCTAATCTATTTATCAGTTGAGAGCTGCCTGTGTGGTCTAAAGCAATTCGGAGAATTCAGTATTATGGGGTTAGAGGAGGAGTGAGGAAAAACAGGTTTCTCAACTGTACATATCAACTAACAGGATTTAGAATATCTATAACGTTGTTATAAAGACAAGAATTCACAGATGTTAATCTTGTCCCAAACTTCAGCTCTGGCACCTACTCTTTCCTGAAAAAGTACAAGTTGGCTTGTCAACTTGTATGTATGGTTGTATGGGTGGGCCTTGGGGACATGGTGGGTGGTGGTGAAGGGCCTGAAATCTAGGCTGTGAAAGGATCTTGGAACTAGAGTGGAAAGCAGTAATTTATCCCTCGTTGAAACTGTTCTATTGTTCTAAGAAAAAGTGTCATTTTGCCCTTAAATCCACATTAGCCTGGAAATAATTTTCAAGGGCACTATTTCCGAGATGAGTGAAGCGTCTGGACATGTGGAAATGGCCAGGGGTTTGGGCTGCCGGTGGGTGGATGGAAAAGCATGCAATGTGAGACACATGTGGACAGAGGTACACAGCTACAGGACTTAGAGAAATGTAAAGAAAAAAGGGTGAGAATTAACATCAAGAACATATAAATCCCAGGAGATCTTGCTGTTCAAAAGGAAGAGATTATATTTGGGCCCAAACTGAGGGATTTAGACAAAACCTGCTGGATTTTTTTTTAAGAATTTTGTGTTGTTTCTGCCTCCCCCAGAGGAAGGGGATAAGTGAAAACAGATGAAGAGACTCTCTAATAAATATAGTTACAATTTAGATCAGGTAGAGAAAACTAGATAGATACTCATGACCATTATCCCAAGATCATCCCTTAAGATACTGAGTGGAGCTTTAATTGTAAAGGTACTTACTTGTTAAAACATGGGTTTCCTTCAAGTGCACTTCTGGGATAAAATTCCAAGCTTATGCCATCCTTTGTATCTTTAAATTTACTCACTAACATGTCTAATGCTTGTGATAAGTATATCTCATTTGGAAATATGTAAATAAAAAATAAGTCTTAAGGGATGAAGTACATTAATATGCCCAAATTAGATGAATACACACATTGTATGTTTACAACTTAGTTTTCTAGCAAAAGTATGACACATAATAAGGTCATATTTAAAAGGTAGCAAGAAGCAACGAAAGTGTTAAGTAAATTTTTCATTAGAGTATAAATAGCCAGAGACAGTGAAACATGTCTGTAATTCAAGCACTCATAAAGCTAAGACACAAAAATTACTAATTTGAGGTCACTCTGGGCTATATAGCAAGTTCAAGGCCAACCTGAACTACCATAGGGAAATAATCCTTAAACAAAGCAAAACAAAAAGATCATAAATAAAATGTAAGATGCAAAAAAAAGCAAGGCTCCTATCAACTTTTAAAGATGTCCCTCTGACCAAAAAAAAAGTTATGCATAGACACAGTGAAAATTTAGAAAATAAGGAAAAATAAAAATCATTTATAGTCTTATAGATATAACTGTGCTGACACGCTGAAGAAATTCCTTCCAAAAATATAGATGCATAGCTACAGATATCTAAGTGAAAAATATTTAGATGGCTTCTAGTGTTCTCACTTTAAAAAAAAAAAGGTACTACAATAAATGTTCTTGTATCCGAATGTGTGACTAAGTTGATGCTTACTTCCTTGAGCTTTTAGCATTAGATTAAATGATATGACGGATCAGCGTATTGCCTGTACAAGGAAGCTTCATTTTCACGTGTCTGTTTGTGTCTACAATGCATCTTGATCTTGATTCCCTCAATCATCCTCCCCTCTCCTCTCTCCTTTCCTAAACCAGTGTCAACAAGTTTCTTTGTTCCATCCTCACACATGGACATTAAGTACGCTGACTACATTTACCTTCCTTTCCATCTCTTCTCATTCTTCCCCTTCCCACAAGTATCCACCTACTCCTCAGAGAAGATTATGTGTCAGCTTCCTAATACGTCTGTCTCTGTTAAAATGTGTATTTTTCACCATGATATTTCACACATCCATATACCATGCTTTGTCAGAACATATAAATGCATTTACTTATATATATGAGTATATATGTGCATATACATATTTGTGTATAAAATGTGTATGTTTATTATAAATCTATCACACATGCTTACATGTACACTGAAATGGCTCAGATACCCATATATTGAGCTCCTGTCCACAACTGCTTCTGGAGAAGTGACCCTGCTTGGTTTCCCATGGATTTTATTAGGCTGTTGGCTTTGCAGACAATTACAATTAATGATAGAAAGGTAAACAGAGCTTGACCAGGGAATAACAATACCACTTGTCCTGTGCATGCAGTTTAAAAAATAGAGTTATAAATTAAACTTTCTCACAAGCCATGGAGACCTACATGCTTTTAATGCCTCATGGATCACCACGTATGATAATGGTTAAGACCAGGAACACTGCTGACGTGTTAGTCGTTCCTTTAACAAACAAACATGTCCCACAGTCCCAAAGACCCTATTCTAAGAAGGTGTATCTCCATATTCCCATATCTACATACACACACACACACACACACACACACACACACACACCATTTTGTTTTAGTACCTTCTAATAGGCCATAGTGGAGCTACATGTTTTTTAATGTTTCATGGATCACCACGTGTGATAATTGTTAGGACCAGGAACATTGCTGACATGTCAGCTATTTCTTAGAAAAACACCCCCCATAGTTCTCTCACCTAAAGTATCCCCACCTATATATTTTATGTCTTAAAAAATATCCACATATGAGGAATCATATGGCCTTTATATTTCTGGGAATGGCTTACCTCACTTCATTCATTTTCTTGCAAATGATATTTCATCCATTTCATGCTAAATAATATTCCATTGTTTATCTATGCCACATTTTCTTGATCCATTCGTCAGTTTTTAGACATCTGGGATGTTTCATAGCTTAGCTATTACGAATAGTGCTGCAAAAAGCAGGTGTCTTTATTATATCCTGACATTCCACTGGATAAATAACCCAACAGTAGGATTAATGGATCACATGGTAGATCAATTCTTAGTTTTTAAGAAACCTCATGGCAATTGCACTAGTTTACAGTGCCACCAACAGTATATTAGGGTTTCTTTTTCCCCACATCCTCTCTGTGTTCTTGATACTGCTATTGTGTTCCCTTATATCGTTTCTCTCTTGAAATTTTCTGAGCTTTACTCCCATTATTTCCTGTGCTTAGTGTCTGAAAAATAATGTTATGAAAATGCTCTTTTGTAATCTGTTCTGCTGGGTGTTCTATACACCTCTTACATAGGGATGGGCTTCTCTTTTTCAAGATTTTGGGAATTTTCCATTATTACGCTGTGGATAGCTATGCATTTAGCTATCTCTCCTTCTCCTAATAGAGTCCTGAGTTCTTGCAACTTCTTTGCATGTTCTTTTTCTACTCTGTCTACTCTGTCTTCAAGTCCTGAAATTATGTCTTCCAGAGCATCTACTCTGCTGAAGAGGCTTTCTATTTAACTTTTTAACTCCAGAACATCAATCTGATTTCTTGTAAAAGACATCTATTTTCAAGATTCTTTTCCCTGTTTCACACTGACTTTTTGTTTTATTTACTTCTGTATGTCTTTTTGCTTTTGTTTTTGGGGAGGTTTTTGTTTTTGTTTTTGGTCGGTCATATGGCTTGAACTCAGGTCCTGGGTGTTGTCCCTGGGATTTTTTGCTCAAGGCCAGTGCTCTATCACTTTGAGCCACAGCTCTACTTCCAGTTTTCAAGTGGTTAATTGGAGATAAGAGTCTCACAGACTTTTTAATTGGGCTAGCTTCAAACCATGATCCTCAGAACTCAGCCTCCTGAGTAGCTAGGATTGCAGGCGTGAACTAAGCTACTAAGAGTAAGGAGGGTGAGGGAAGAGATTCAGAGTAAGGAAGATTGGAATAGACTGTAAGAGAATAGAATGAGACAGCTAGAGGCAGTTACTAATGTGTCGGCATATTATTCAGTTATTGTTGGAAAAGGTGCTAATAACAGAGATGGTAAAGGGACAAAAAAGTATTAAAGTGAGGAACAGGCAGGTAGAATAGGCCACTATTTAATGAAAAGAAAGAAAAAAATAGTTTTTCTCCTTTGCTAAGAGTCAGCCAAACTCTATCAATAACATGAATCAGCTCTTCCCAGCTCGGTTCACATCGTAGGACTTTGAACACCGTAACCCAGCAAGTTGAAGAGAGCACTCTGCCTCTCCTTCTCTTTGCCCTGTTCAGGTTGAGCTATGTGTATGTGCCCTGGCAGTACCCCAGGTACAAAATAGATAAGGATTCCCTAGCACTGTTTGTCACCGGCATCTTTTGCTATGGAAGTGGGGAAGGGTAAATGTTCTCTGGCCACTCCATTAGTCACCTTTGGGGAATTTTACTGCTAGACTTAACAATGACACAAGGGACATCCATGTCCTGGATGGTGTGGTCATCTTCCCCTTGAATACAGTACATTGAATTACAGAGACATTCCAATTAGGCACCATTTTGTTTCCAGACTGTCATGGGTTTTTGCTTAGGACAGTAAAGTGCCCACTGATTAACAGTAGCCTCTCAGGGGTAATTGTGTGGCATACTTGTCTTTAGATGAAATTCCCTCTTGAGCCTGTGCACTCAGATCCACTGGCTCAATGTAGGCAAGAGTCCTAGGAAAGAAGTAGGTTACAGAAAATCTCAACAGCATGTTTCCCCAATTCTGATAGGGTAAGGGAAATTTGCCCCTGGCTCTGTAAAGCACCCACCCCCTGTAGAATTAGGCACATGTTTCTGACCTCTACCTACTTAGCTGGATTCCTCTTATGGAGTATACACACCCAGGTCTTTCTTTTGTGTTGGGATGGCATAGGACTCACAGATCCTGCTTGCCCCATCAGATTTGTACTGCACAAAGGGACATGAGGCTAATCTATTCCTGATTCTGGCATTTCCCCATGCTGGTTTTATTGTTGTTTATTCCATTGGTTTTCACATGTATGGGTTTCTCTAGGAGGGATAAGGAGAAGCAAGGAGAAAAAAAAAAAAACAGCCAGGCACAGGCAGCTCACACATGTTATTCTAGCTACTTAAGAAGCTGAGATCTGAGGATTGCAGCTTGAAGCCAGTCTTGGCAGGAAAGTCTATAAAATGCTTATTTCCAATTAACCTCCAAAAAAGAAGATAGAAGTATAGCTATGGCTCAAGTGTTAGAGTGCTAGCCATAAGCAAAAAAGTTCACACACACACACACACACACACACACACACACACACACAAGCAAAGGCCACCACCAGAGCAAGTAATAGAACAAAAAAACCTTTAATCCTATTGTCACTCTTGCAAAGGACTTTGCCTCTCAGGGCTCCATCTAAGATTCATGTCTTTCTTCTTTCTTATACAAGTTTAAGATCCATCATCTGGATTTCTACTAGTCTCTGACTGCAATTTTTTTTTTGCATCCTCAACTTAGGCTTTTCTTTCCCTTAAGCCACATATCTGGCATTGGTCAGCAGGGACTCAGGAAAACTAGTTGTCAACAATCTGCCTTTCTTTTTTCCAAGGAGCTTGGGAACACTTATTAGGCAGTGTGTTCAAACAGACTTAAAAGTGTTCCCAAATGAGAAAAGATATCCAATATGATGGGCTCAAGCCTATAACACCAGCTACTAGGAAAGCAGAGATCAGGGGATCAAGGTTAGCCCAGCCTGGGCACAGTGTTATACACTTGTCATCACACTGACAAAAGAAGCAAAATGAGTGGACTTGTTTGCAGTAGCCTGTACTCGTCATCTACAGCACCAGGAAACATAAGCAGGAGGACTGCAAGCCAGGATAGCCTGAGCTTAAAGCTAGACTTTGCCTCAAAAATAACCAGTGAAAATGGGGCTAGAAATATGACTTAAGTGGTACAGAGACTGCCTGCTGAGCTAAATTCAATCTCACTACTTTAAAAATATATAGAGAGAGAGATTCCCTTCTAGAATACTTGTTTGTTAAACATGACATTTGAAATACGATGTAAAAAATGCTAATAAAATCTAAATCTACATATATATATATATATATAAACAAACAAGCAAGTAAGCAAGCATACAAGACTGAATAATCATGTCTCTTTCCCATTCTGCATGAGTTCCCATCTCACACCTTGCAAAGTTAATTGCTTCCAGAATTGACAAGTTTGATGATCAAAAAGAAGCTTTAACCTGGGCTGGGAGTCTAGCCTAGTAGAAGAGTGCTTGCCTAGCATGCACAAAGACCAGGGCTCAATTCCTTGGTACTACATACATAGAAAAAGGCAGAAGTGGCACTGTGGCTCAAGTGGTAGAGCTCTAGCCTTGAAAAAGCCCAAGAACAGTGCTCAGGCCCTGAGTTCAAGCCAGGACTAGAAAAAAAGCCAAAGTGGTGCTGTGACTCAAGTGGCAGAGCTTTAGCCTTAGAAAGGCCAAGCCCAGAGCTCAGGCCCTGAGTTCAAGTCCCAGGACTAGTTAAAAAAACACCCTATAATATGAACTTCTTCGTTGACTTGTGAGATGAAACATGAGTTATTCTTGTTGAGCATTATATCCTCTGTACCTACAACAGCATCTAACATGATAATTCTGGTAACTCAGGAACAAGTCTCAAGTTTACAGGCTACTTATAGCTTTCGCCAGGACTAGAGATAGGGCTCAGCAGAAGAGTGCTTGCCTGTACCTACAAGATGATGGATTTGTTCACCATCACCACAAGGAAACATCTTTTGTCCTATAAAGTATTTTTCCATGGCCTTGCCGAACTGAAATGTTGGAGAAACTTTACTAACAAAATACAGTAAGTCAATTTCTGTGCAAGTTCTTGTTGCAAACTCTGAAAAGGAGCATACCTAAATATAAAAACAAAAATAATTGAAATATGGCAATTATAAAATTAACAAAGTAAAAGTAAATGCAGCGAGATGTAAATTTGCAGCTTTAAAGGTTTCCTCTTAACCCAAGGAAGATTTTTTTAATTGAAATAATTATTGAGGACTGGGAGCATAGTCTAGTGGTAGAGTGCTCACCTAGCACACACAAAGCCCTGGATTGGATTCCTTGGTACCACATACACAGGAAAAGCCAGAAGTAGCACTGTGGTTCAAGTGGCAGAGTGCTAGCCTTAAGCAAAATGTGTCCAAGGACAATACCCAGGCCCTGAGTTCAAACCCCAGGACTGGCAAAAAAATAAATAAATAAATAATGGGGCCAGGAGTTTGGCCTAGTGGTTAAAGTGCTTGCCTAGCATGCATGAAGACCCGGGTTCGATTCCTTGGTACCACATACATAGAAAAAAGCCGGAAGTGGTGCTGAGGCTCAAGTGGTAGAGCTCTAGCCTTGAGAAAGTCCAAGGGCAGTGCTCAGGCCCTGAGCTCAAGCCCAGGACTGGCAAAAATAAATAAATAAATAAATATTGATTTCAATGAGTAGAAGTTCACTTAGTGAACTTGACAAATCTCCACAAAAAGATTTATGCAAGTGCTTCTCAAACATATTCATTCATTCATTTACTCACTTGAAAAGTGTCAGCTCTGAGTCAGACACTGTGCCAGAGGTCAGGGTTCTGCCAAGGTGAAGTACCTGTCACAGAATCCACATTCCAATGAGCCAATTTTTACTGCATTATTTATCGTTGTGATAGCACTGGAAGCAATCTAAATAGCCACCTTCAGGGGCAGGCTTTTAAATTGTAGTAAAATATTATGTAAGTTTGTATACATGTGACTATACAAATCATATGCTTACACAGATATGTCATATAAGTTATGTTCATATATCATATGAAGTCAACAGACCTTTTGCTTTTCACTTAATCCACTTCTGGATTATTTACTGTATAATGCCCTTGGTGTAAATTTTATTAGAATAATTTTTAAAGTATAGGATTCCAGCTCATGTGTAAACAATTCAAATAATGGCTACTAAATACTAGTGGTTCATTATTGTTATTTGGTAGGGTTTGCTGTTGGTGTTGCTGCTTATGTTTATGAGATTATCAGTTGTCAAACTCTTTCATTTTGTTTCTGTTTGACAGTATGAGGACTGAGTCAGGGCCTTAAGCTTTCTAGGTACTCAAACTATCACCTGAAAAACTTTGTTAAAGGTTGCACCAGGGCAAGGTGGGCATTCTCACATTCTCCTAGTGGAATAAGATGTAGCTCTTTTATTCTATCTGTTTATTTATTGGCAGTGCCTAGAATTCACACAGGGCCTTGTTCATGCTAGACAAGTATTCTAGTTTTGAGGTGTATTTCTTCATTCAGGGCCTTACACTTGCTAGGCAAGTGCTCTTCTACTGAGTTAAATCCTCAACCCTCACTATTGATTTTAAAGGTATAGTGTTTCATGTTTTCATTTTTAAGCAATTTTATAAAAATGTACAGTAGCCTTAAACACATTTACATTATTTCACCCAGTAAACATAATGCTAAAAATCCACCAAGTAATAATTGACAGTTCTGTCTTAGATGTATGCATAAAAACATTTGTTGTAGGATGTTTTTGAATGTATTAATGTCCCCCATAAGCAGAAATACCAATGCTAAAGATACAGCTAGACAACTGGTATATCTCTAAAGTTAACAATCATAGCCAACTGAAGGACAGACCCAAATAACATATGGCTTAATGGATTTTATTATATAAGTTTTAAATTATTTTTCTCATGGATTTTGGTAGTTCAGGAATTCACATCTACTAAGCACATAAAAATAAGTCCTTTTTTAGCATTAGGAAATTAAATTTTCCCTGACTTCTCTAAACAAATGCTGAACGACATTTAGGGAATGTTATTTTGAAGAAGTGCCAATTCACTGGTCTTCTTGGGGAACATATCCTTCTCAGTCCACCCCTACAGAGACAGCAGGCCTTGTGGGAATTATAACCAAGAAGCATCCAGGAAATGAGGCCTCCCCAGGGTCTCACAGGGATGACACTAGTGTACCTGCTTCTCCCAGTAATTCTGCTCCTCTTGCATTTCTCACTATTATCCTCTGCTTCATTTAGTGCATAATTCAACCTGGCTGCCACAATCCCCCTCTCAGCATGAGAACTATCAACATACATCAGGCTTCTGCCTCATTGACAACTATCACTTTCTCTCAATCTCTAATCTCCACATTCTCCTCAGAGAAGAAACATCTAATTAGCCCAGTTGAATTATATAATAATCAATCCCTCCAATCTCTAGGAAGGTTCGATCATCTGATCAGGTCTAATCAGTGGAGGTCATAGGAAAGACAATGTTAGAATAGAATTAAGGCAGACCATTCCAAACCACTTGCCTATCCTTCCCTAAACAGTGTTTTGGTTTTTTTTGTTTGTTTTTTGTTTTTTTGCCAGGCCTGAGCACTGTCCTTGGACTTTCTCAAGGCTAGAGCTCTACCACTTGAGCTTCAGCACCACTTCCGGCTTTTTTCTATTTATGTGGTACCAAGGAATCGAACCCGGGTCTTCATGCATGCTAGGCAAGCACTTTAACCACTAGGCTAAACTCACAGCCCTAAACAGTGTTTTTGTTAGCCAGAGTTAATATCTCCAAATCACCTGAATGCCCTAGTTATCAGAAACAACAACAGTAAAAATCCAAGTTAATCATTATAACATTCCTTTGTGAATGTAGAATCAGAGCAAAGGGAAGATTGTGGTTACAATGTGTTTCAATTATTATAAAATGCACATTTATCTACAGTTTAACAGCAAGGAAAGAAAAATATATCTTATAACCAGGATAATCAGGTTGACAATGGTTGTGGCATAGCTGTCATAACTTGTATATACAACACAGCCATTGCTGTTTATACTGTCATCACTTCAGTTGAGTTGTGTACCTGTTAGTAAAACATAACAACTTGATATAACATTTTAGAACACCTAAGTGTGGCTGCACACATACAAAGAGATGCCTAACTATCTTCTGGCATAGTGTGTGTGTGTGTATGTGTGTGTGTGTGTGTGTGTGTGTGTGTGTGTGTGTATAAGAGAGACAGAGATAGAAGAGAGAGAGAGAGAGAGAGAGAGAGAGAGAGAGAGAGAGAGAGAGAGAGAGAGAGAGAGAAAGTCAGGATCTTGTACTTGCTAGGCAAATGTATGAATCAAACTTATATATAGATGATCCAAATCTTATCCCAAGTCAAGAGCTCTATAGTAACAGAGAGGAAAAATACCTAGAAGCAGATGAAATTCTGTTATACTGTGTGAGATTTCTAATCACAGAATCAGCAAAACTAAAGCCAAAAGTAAAATTCCAAAGTCCTCTGAAATATGTACATATATAATTCAATATAGCAAGAGCCAGTAGCTCATGCCTATAATGCTAGCTATGCAGGCTGAGATATGAAGGATCACAGTTCATGAGAAGCACAGGGAGAAACATCTGTGAGATCCCACCTCTGAAATAACCAACAAAAATCTATACTGGGGTCATAATTCAAGTGACAGAGCACCAACTCAGGGAGCACAAGTCCCTGAGTTCAAACCCTAATACCACCAAACAAAAAAAAAGGTGTAAAATATGCATCAGTTACTTGGAAAACACTCTTTTAAGAAATACTACGGGGCTGGGAGTGTGGCCTAGCAGTAGAGTGCTTGCCTAGCATGCACGAGCCCTGGTTTCAATTCCTGGATACCACATACACAGAAAAAAAAACGCCAGAAATGGCACTGTGTCTCAAGTGGTAGAGCACTAGCCTTGACAAAGCTTAAGGACAGCTCAAGCTCCAGGACTGGCAAAGAAGAAGAAGAAGAAGAAGAAGAAGAAGAAGAAGAAGAAGAAGAAGAAGAGGAAGAGGAAGAGGAAGAGGAAGAGGAAGAGGAAGAGGAAGAGGAAGAGGAAGAGGAAGGAGGAGAAGGAGAAGGAGAAGAGGAGGAGGAGAAGGAGAAGGAGAAGAGGAGGAGGAGAGGAGGAGGAGGAGGAGGAGGAGGAGGAGGAGGAGGAGGAGGAGGAGAGAAAGACAGACTATGTACTAAAGGATGATATTGCACAGAAACTGTTCTAGTTTTAAAGGTGCTTCTGAGTACAGCAGAATGATGTATGATTTTTAAACTATGTCAATATAAATCTAAAGGAACTCCAAACAAGTTATAAAAATAAAAATTCCAAAGGATAAAAATCATGCCATTGCTCTACTGGCAGACTTTTTGTTTCTTGGTACACAACATAATGATGTGCCTTCTAACTGCTCGGCTCACAAAATGAACGAAATACAGCCTTCCATCAACAGTGAGTAGGCCATGCCCTCCGTGCCTTCCTGGAAGGCAGACACTCCATTCATTCATCTTGGACTCCCCCAAGCTCACGATTTTGGCAAGCAGTCAACACATCCTTCTTGAATAAATAGGTAGCAAAACAGCTTGTGTTAGACTAAGATGGTGACACATGATCCCATTTCCCGTTCCTTGTTTTCTTGGTGTTTCTAGGCTTCTGTGGTGGGACTTCTTAATGGAGACACTTCTGTCCTTTGGGGTGGGGGGCAGTTCTTCACCATACCGAACTGTGTGGTGTACTGTAGACCACTGGGTGTCCTTAAGACTGAATAACGCTATGTAAAAACCATTCGAGGGGAATGAGAGGAGGAGAAAGGACAGTAGCACAGTTTGTCAGATGTGAGCAGGACAGGCCAGGACGGTCAGTAGGAGCCATGGAAGCTTGACTTGGATACTGAAGACTGGTGAAATGAGGAGGGCATCCTCACAGCAGTGGTATCTTGTATGAAGTTTCAGAGAATAAATGAGCCAAGAAGGCTATCTACATGGATGAAGAAGGCATTTATGGCATGAGATGTGAACACACAGGTAGATGAGAAAAGTATCCATACAGAAGAAGCAGAGGCAAAGGACAAATTGTCACATACAAGGAGCATCAATCTCATAAGTAAAATATACCCAATATATATTCCCAATATATATTAGGAATTAGGTTTTCACCATTGATGTTGCAAATATGAAAGGGGAAAACATTAGAATGGATCCTGTAGTGGACTAGAAGGTTAATTTTTTAATATGCACAGTAGATATAGAAATGTAGATATGTTTATCCATATATACATGACAATATTCTCCTCTCCCTGTCCACAGGGAAGACCTAAAAGCACTCTTAGGCCCCACACTTTGTTCTCTTTTTTTTTGGGGGGGCGGGTCATGGGGCTTGCACTGGGCTTGGGTGCTGTCCCTGAGCTCTTCAGCTCAAGGCAACCGCTCTATTCTTGAGCCAAGTCCCACTTCCTGTTTTCCAAAAGTTAATTGGAGATAAGAGTCTCGGGTCCTTTTGTGCCTGGGCTGGCTTTAAACCTTGATCCTCAAACCTCAGCCTCCGGAGTAGCTCGGATTACAGGAGTGAACCACCTCCACCTGGCCCACACTTTGCTTTCTACCTACATTTCTCCTCTAAAAAGATAAGATACAAGATAAACTCAAAAGTCTTGTTTCTTCATTAAGCAAAGAAATGCTCAAAGAAGCCGGGGCAGTGGCTCATGCCTCTAATCCGAGTTTAATTCCTTGGTCCCACATACACAGAAAAGCTAGAAATCAACAGGTACAGTGGCTCATGTCTGTAAGTCTGTAATCCTAGCTACTCGGGAGGCTGAGATCTGAGGATTGTGGTTCAAAGTCAGCCCAGGCACTAAAGAAAATAAAAGAATGAGAGACTCTTATCTCCATTAATCACTAGAAAATGGCAAGTGGAGCTATGGCTCAGGGGTAAGGTGGTAACCTTGATCTGAAGAGCTCAGACATAGTGCCCAGGCCCAGAGTTAAAGTCCCATGTCCCACAAAGAAAAAGAAGAAAGAGAGAGAGAGAAAGAAAAAGAAAGAAAGAGAGAGAGAGAGAGAGAGAGAGAGAGAGAGAGAGAGAGAGAGAAAGGGGGAGGGAGGGAGGGAGGGAGGGAGGGAGGAAGGAAGGAAGGAAGGAAGGAAGGAAGGAAGGAAGGAAGGAAGGAAGGAAGGAAGGAAGGAAGGCCATAAATGGTGCTGCAGCACTCTAGCCTTGAGAAAGCCCAAGGACAGCGATCAGGCCCAGGACTGGCAAAAGTAAAAATAAATTTAAAAATTATTGTAAAAGTGACCTGCAGAGCGGTTACATTTACATAAGCCAGGCAATGGACGCATTTCTTTTTGAACAATGTCACCCCCTCCCTCACTTTCTCCCAGTTTTTCCCCTCCTAACCCTCCTTCCCCACCCAAGTTGTATAGCTTTCTCAAGACTAGTGCTCTACCACTTGAGCCACAGCACCAATTCTGGCTTTTTCTGTGTATGTGGTACCAAGGAATTGAACCCCAGGGATTTGTGCATGCTAGGCAAGGATCCTACCACTAAGGTATGCTCCCGGCCCTGTACAGTTCATTTCTAACATAATATCTAGTGGGTCTCACTGCCGAATTGGTTCACTTTTTGTCCCACCATCATATTAAGGCCATGAAAGTTAAAGGCAGATTAGAAAATTGTTTCAAATGAAAGGAAATTGAAGTCAGGACTAAAAGTAACATGCAATCCTTAATAAAACTTATTACTAAAACAAGTGGCAAAACTTGACAGGGGGGCTATGGACTAGATGACAGGAATATATCAACACTAGAGGGTTGAGTGGTACACCCCCTCAATGTATATCCACGTCCGAACTCATCAACCCTATGGGTATGGCCAATGCTAGTACAAGTGGCTCACACCTGTAATCCTAGCTACTCAGGAGGCTGAGATCTGAGGATCATAGCTCAATGCTAGCCTTGGCAGAAAAGTCCATGAGACGCTTATCTCCAATAAAATACTCAGAAAAGGCCAGAAGTGACGCTGTCACCCAAGTGGTAAAGCACTATACTTGAACACAAAGAGCCTCAGGGACAGTGCCTGGGCCCTGAGTTCTAGCACCAGAACCAGCAAAAAAAATGAAAAAAAAAAAAAAGAAAAGATTGACATAATGTTTCATACCCATAATCACAGCGTTCAGGAGACTGAAGCCAAGGGTCTCGAGTTTGAGGACACCCTATGCTACACTGTGAGATTCTCAAGAATAGGAAAAGAGGAAGGACAGGCAGGGCAAAAGAGAAATAAGGAGAAATAGGGAGAAGGAAGAGAGCTGGGGGAGAGGAGGAGGGAGTGGAAAGGAAAGGGAGGACTTTGAAGATGTAATTAAGACAAGGCTCCTGAGATGAGATCATCCTCAATTATTACAGTGAGCTCTAAATTGAATGGACTCAAAGGAGAGAGAGGATAAGAAAAACACAGGAAGAGAAGATAAGACTAGGTAAAGAAAGGCAGAGATCGAAGTGACTGAGCCACGAAGAATGCAGATATCCAGGAAAGATTCTCCCCTGGGGCCACTCATTGGCAAGAACTAGGCACAACCAACACTGATGGCATACACATCAAGCCCAGAACTGTAAGAATGATCCCTGTTGTCTTAAGCTACGTAGTTTTCCATGAATTGTAACAGCAGCCCTGGAAACTACTGAATGATGCTCTTCGTTTTGATGATGGTTGTTATTTCATAGGATGCTGTCATCAACATACTCAAGGTGATAAGACAGAGGCCACTCCTGACCTCAGGTACAGCAATTCACTTCTAAATGACTCAGGGAAAAGAAACAAGGCTGTAGGTACTAATCTTTCAACTTTCCTATAAGTTTGAAATACTTTCAAAAGAAAAACATCCCCACCCTATTCCTAGGGGACCCGTGACGTGTAGGAAGTGTGAAAAATGGCTCGGGGTGGGGGGGAGGAGAACAGAGGACTTTCTCAGGGACTCTTTGGAGCTCTCCTGCAGGAGGCACCTCTAACTTCACTAATTCCTAGGTGTGAGAAGAGCCTTTATAAGCCACTTTTGCCCAGCTTTCTTCTCTGCTCCAGGAATCTGATGTTCCAAAAAGCTTCTTGACTCAGTTCACCCACAAATGTTAAGCTTCCTTCCATATGATCCACATTTGGGATCAGCCCATTAGGACATAATCTGTCCCACAGTGTGCTTAGCTTTGTTCTCAAGTGAAGACAGTTTCCAAGCTGCCGAGAGCTCACTTTTAGAGCTCACTTTTAGACTTTTATGTATGAGCCAAATACCAGCCCTGAAAGACGCTTGTAAAGTCTTCGACAATGTTCTCTTCTTTCATGAACTAAAGTGAGGGAAATGCAACTATCTCTCTTATCCCAAGTCCTAAAAGCACATAAGAGACAGACAATTCTTCCCCCTTTTCGAAGCATCGGCTTTAGGCTGGCCATGGATTTGGTCATGTTGGCAGAACTGGTTGGGCCTACTCTATGACTGTGAAACTTCCTGAAATTGAGTCTTTTATTCTTGCCTTAGGGAATACTCGTGGATAATAGGAGAAACCCCATTTCACATACTGTTACACAAGTCTCATACCTGCACAGGAATCACCTTGCCAAAATCACCGTTGTGAAATTTTGTTAACAGGTTTCATCATGACTTATCTCTGGAGCGTTTTTTTATTGTTTCAACACCTTCCACCCTCCCTCATGATCAACCAATCTTCCTTACTACCAGCCCCTGATTTCATCTGCCAGCACTAACTGGTGTTTTAGTATCTCAGAGTTTTCTTCATGTCTCCAACCTCCACTGTTGATTTCCTTGGGATTCTTCCATCCTAAACACGTCTCTGTCCATTCTCCCCAGACCATTCCATCTGTCCTCATTGCCTCCATTATCAATGGACTTGACTCAATACTAACTGTGGCATCTTAGTTCCTCAAGGCCTAGAATAGACAGATTGACCTTTAGAACTTGACTCAACCCAAAAGAACTATAAAGTTGCAATTACAAGGGAAGATGTTTGGGCAGATCTAGAGACAGGCAGGGATAGGAGCTCAGATGAATTTCCTAGAAGCATGGATGAGCATTAAATAATGGAACGTGTAGCTCATTTGCATGGGGTCCCTGTGAAAGTCTGAAGGAAGGCAGGAATGAAACTTTCCAGTCCTGGACACTTGGTTCTGAGCACTCAATTAAAGCCATTGAAAATTCACCTTTGAAATGGAAATTATTACCAAATCTCAGCAAGGCTGCTGAGCTGGGAGGGGAAGGAAGAGATAAACAAATGTACCAAAAGCCTCCTTTGACCTCTTCTGTTCCACTAACAAGGCCCAGTGCACAGCTTCTCTGCCAGCTCTCTGGCTCTTGCGATTTATTTCTACAGTGGCTATGCCCCAGCATTTCTGGAACAGAGCTAATTACAAACATTCTGTCCCATTAATCACCATATCTACACTCACACATGTCAGGCCCCTTGTCTCATATTCTGCTTCATAAAAAGAAAAAGTCACCATAAGCTCTGCTGCTCTGTGGTTTTAAACTTCCAGAGGAGAATCTAGCTGCCATATGTCCACTCTGCTGTGAAGGCCCATCTTGGTACATACCAAAACTCAATCATGGACAAAGGCACTCTGGCATAACTTCCCATCACCTTTATGACTATTTCATGCATACTGAAAAAGTATGTTTAATTATCCCACTGCCTGTCTAAACCTTCAGCAGCTGTTCCTCCCTGAATGTGCTTGTTGTATAGGGCAGACTATAATCTTTTTCTGATCACTCTGGGTAATATAAGACCCTCTGGCTACTTCCAGTCTCAAGACTGGTCACCATTTAAAAAAAAAAAGACTGTCTACTCTTGCATAATTTCACAAAAGCTTCCTATCTCAAGCTCAAACCCACTCCTGGTGGGAAATCCAAGGTAGGAAAGAGAGATAAATGTTTCTCCTCTCTCACCTCTTATTTTCTAGCCTGAATCTAGAGAAGTGAAAAATGTAAGAAGTTAAGAAGTAGAGAAGTCTTACTTGGCTAGTCCCAGCTAGGGGAGTACTGGTCTCCTCTGGCCTGGCCAGCCATTCAGAGCTTCTGCTTTCTGACCACTGTGTAGACAATCAAATCTGTTCCTTGCCTGCGTTGCTTGCTCAGCCCCCTTCTGAAGTATTACTAGTTTTTACCTGGATGTGGCAGGAGTTGTTTATATTATTTGCTACAGGGTCCAGAGAATATAATGCAAACATAGGAGAAAATACCAAGGACTCATATAAGAGCCAAATGAAGGGAAAAGCCATCCCTGTCTGGAAGGTCAGTGTAACATTGCTAACTTCCTCTAACTCCCAACCCCTCAACTCCAGTCCTTTGGAGGTCTATGTATTGTAAACCATTTCTGGTGTTTGTGTTATCACAACCCATGTAAACACAGAGATAGTCTAGAACCTCCCTGAAGAATATGTAAGACTTGGCCAGGAGTGGTAGAGTGCTAGTTTAGCATGCATGAAGACCTGGGTTCGATTCCTCAGTACCACGTACATAGAAAAAGGCCAAAAGGGGTGTCATGGCTCAAATAGTAGAGCTCTAGCCTTGAGAAAGCCCAAGGATAGTTCAAGCCCTGGGACTGGCAAAAGAAGAAGATGATTCCATGTTGGTGAGGCCAAAAACTTACAAATATGGAATTTCAACGAGGTTTAACCTTTGTATTCTAAGTATTCCTGACTATGTAAAATAAATTCTTAAACACATAAAATAAAAACTCCTAAATACATTTTATAGAGAGAAGAATGCAAACAGTTCCTTATCCAAACTAATTAGCATTAACACCTATGAACTGGAAACAGCCTTTAATTCACTGCATCAAAAGTGCTGAGAGTGAAAGATTTTTCTTTACTCATTTTTCTGCTTTCTTTGCTAGGTTCCAGCCTTCCTTTAGTGAGCTTAGACTGGCTCATAACATTTATTTGCAATTTTAAAATCCAAAAATCTATGAGAAAAAAAAACAAAGTTCTGAAAACTAAGGATTTCCTTTTCATAATGAATTCTACATAATTAAATTAAGCTGTTCTCAAGCAGAAATAATATTTGCTTACAAGATGTCTCTCAGCTCTTTCTGAGGGTGTGTTTTAATACACTGTATACACCCCAAACCACTTTATAAAATCCAAAAATTTTTCTTATTTACATAATGTCTGGCTCAGAAGTGTTATGTAAGTATTTATAAAAGGGAAAATATGATGGATTTTGCTATAACTTTTCTTCTTACAAAATAATTTAAAAAATAAGTTAAAATAAAAGAGAGTCATAGTCTCTGTAGATTAAAAACTACCTACTGATTAGAAATGTGAACCACTAAAGTCACAATTGATTCCTGGTTTTCCAACTGATTAACCTTGCAATTCTGAGCAAATATTTAAGCCTGGAACTTTAAAGTGACGCATATATTTTTTCCCTAATAATAATAACAATACAACCTTCTGTGCTAAAGTTTGCCTCCTATTCCTGCTTATTTTTTGGAGGTTGCTTTTGTCTGCTGACTTGGCCCTTTCGATGCCAGGAAATGGATACCTCAGCCTCAACCTTATACCACCTTTGATTCAAATCCAAGGGTACAGCTGGGAATGTGGCTTAGTGGTAAAGTGCTTGCCTAGCATATAAGAAGCCCTAGGTTCAATTCCTCAGATCCACATACACAGAAAGAGCCTGAAGTAGTGCTGTGACTCAAATGATAGAGTGCTACCCTTGAGCAAAAAGAAGTTCAGGAACAGTGCCCAGGCGATGAGTTCAAACTCAGGACTGGCAAAAAAAAATCAAACAGTAGCAATTAGAATCCTTGTGTTATTCACATCATACTATGTGTTGAAACCAGTGTACACATAATCTATCATGAAGCCAAACTCCTAAGGCTAGAAAAATTGTCTCTTGTGAAATATGATGTTAAGTATTTCTAAGATACTGCAAGTTTTTATGGTTTTGTTTGGGCTTGGGTTTGTTTTAGGTTTTACTTTGCATGAGTTGGGGCAATGCTAAGGATTGAACTCAGGACCTAGCAGGTGTTCTACTACTTGAGCCACATGTCCAGTTTTGGTTTGTGTCTCACTGAACAGCTGAAATCGGCCTTACACATTTGATCTTCCTTGCCTCAGTCTTCCAGTCTTCCAAGGGCTGGTACAAATCATATATATATATATATGTATATATATATATATATATATTAAACAGGATGTTTAGATACATCAAATAACATATATTAATCAATTATTATGTTGTATAGTATATACACTATATGTTATATCATATATTATATATAATATATTATATAGTATAAATGCTTTTTTTGGTCAGGATAATGTATAGAGGGGTTATAGTTACATTAATCAGATAGTAGATACATTACTTCTCACACATTGATACCCCTTCAGATGTTTTGTCCCCATTTCCCTTCCCCCACCCTTCCCAATCATGTTGTTTTCCCCCTTCCCTTTCCTATTTCAAATAAACAAATAAATGTGTATACAATATACCAGATACAGTAACAATATGAGATTAACCATAAAGGGAAAAAAAGAGAAGAGAAATAATATAGTACATTAGGAACAACAACCACACAAGATAAAGCTCTTGTTTCCATATCCGAGAGTTTATTTCATTTAGTCTCATCCTATATGATCTTATGAACCTAGGTTTTGAGCTATGGTAATCCTCTGCTAGGAGAGTCCTAGATGTGGACTAATTGTTACAAATGAGGAACCTACGTACCTTTGGATCTGGCTTACTTCACTTCATATGATTTTTTCCAAGTCTCTCCATTTCCTTAAGAATGGGGCAATGTCATTCTTTCTGATGGCAAGTATATGCTATATATTATGTATTGTTACATAATGTATTATATGTAATATTTTATACAGTACATAATTTTAAAATATAATGTTTATAATTATAATATATAATTTTAAGATTATTTATAATGAAATCTACTTTTATCTTCCTTCTTGGTGCATGACTTTGATTTCATGTTTTAAAAGTATAGCTCTAGATAGTAAATTCATCTATATCTTACTTGACTATTCCACATACACTCTCTAATGCAATTTAAATTCATTTATTAGAAGGGCACCCTTCTTTTCTCCAAGCAATTAGCTATTTGTCCTAGTCTGACTTTTTGAATAGCTCATATTTGAATATTAATTCTGTTAACAATAGGAGCATTCTCTGAATTCTTTCGATATGCCAGAGGTTGTGCTAGTGCATTACATGGATTATTTCAGACTAGTAATACTATTATCCACAAGTGATAACTGAGAAATGGAATCTTCAGGATTCATACCCAGGTGATCTGAGTATACATACTTTTAAGGAGCATGTTATTTCTATAAAGAATTTGCATCTATTTTTGGCTTAAACAATAAGGACAATTATTGACAAAACTGGAGTTCAGTGGTAATGCAGGGCTCACAGCTGATTTGGCTCCTGTTCAATGTCCCCATCATTCTCTTGGCTCTGCTCTCTTCTATGTGTGGCTTTCTACTCAGGCTAGAAGAGAGTTAGCTGCAGCAATCCCAGCCCCATATCCATACACACAATTTCTAGCAAAAGTAAAAGAAGCTGGGCATCAGAAATGGAGTTGTGGCTCAAGTGGCAGAATGTTGATCTTGAGCAAAGAAGTTAAGGACCCAAGCTCTGAGTTCAGTTTAAGTCCCAGCACACACACACGCATGCACACATACATGCATGCATGCATCCACGCATGCATGCACCCATTGCCACTCTCAGAAACACTCTCAGGAAAAAAAAATTTTTTGAGTCAATCCAACAAGATTCACCTCAAATCTTATTGGTCCACAATGGATTACATGGGCCACATGCCCATTTCTACATCAGTAATGAATAAAAAGCATGAGATTAAATTAAATAAATATATTATACAGTCTTATACCTAGGGTTAGAGACAGTGTCATATTTCCTCTCACACAGAAGGTGTATAGAAGTGAGAAGTATAGATATAGGTTAAATTCAGCTTTCAGATGCAAAAGGTCAAAATAATCAAGTAACAGTAGGTTTTGCAAATTATAGGGTAGATCAAGGCTTCCATCTACTGTCCAAGATTGGCTGGTGCCACAGTTGTTATACTTACCTTCCAAGAAAAAAAACGAGTGAAAAAGGAGGGAAACATGTCCCATAAGTTACATAATCGATTTCTACTCCCTGTTACTGGACAGAATTTGGTCATTTTGCACTATTTAGTTGATGGAAGTTGTGAGATGTGAACTGTATTCCAAATATCAATGAATGCATACACAATTAAAAGGTTTTACTGTCATAAAAGAGGAAAAGAGCTGGGCACCAGTGCCTCACACCTGTAATCCTAGCTATTCAAAAGGCTGAGATCTGAGGACCTCAGTTCAAAGCCAGCACGGGCAAGAAAGTCTGTGAGACTCTTATCTCCAATTAACCATCAGAAATTTGGAAATGGAGCTGAAGAGCTCAAGGACAGTGCCCAGGCCCAGAGTTCAAGCCCCACAACCAACCAAAAAAAAAAAAAGGAGGGAAAGATATGTTGAGAGAAGCATAAGTTCAACTGGAGATCTGTTATAAGAAAGAAAAACTAATGAGAAAACAGTGATTGGATGACAGCCTCACCTGAGCCACTGGCCAAGTCTGGACCATCCAGCGGTCTGCTCAGGTTGACATTCTGTGTCAGGCACACACCCATACCTGGAACACAGCTATGAGCTATCCCAAGCCAAATCTCATGATTTAGGATGAAATTGGAATAGTTCCTTAAAACTATGGACTTATATTTTTTTATCTATAAAACTTTTGTTAAAAGAGTCAAGGGGCCAGGAGCTTGGCCTAGCTGTAAAGTGCTTGCCTAGCATGCATGAAGCCCCTGGTTCAATTCTTCTGTACCATATATACAGAAAAAAACAGGAAGTGGTGCTATGGCTCAAGCAGTAGAGCACTAGCCTTTGAGGAAACTCAAGGACACTGCCCAGGCCCTGAGTTCAAGCTCCAGGACTGGGAAAGAAAGGAAGGAAGGAAGGAAGGAAGGAAGGAAGGAAGGAAGGAAGGAAGGAAGGAAGGAAGGAAGGAAGGAAGGAAGAAAGGAAGGAAAAAGAAAAAAGAAAGAAAGAAAGAAAGAAAGAAAGAAAGAAAGAAAGAAAGAAAGGAAGGAAGGAAAGAAAAGAAAGAGAGAAAGAGAGAGAGAAAGAAAGAAAGAGAGAAAATGAAAGAAAGAAAGAGAGAAAGAGAGAAAGAAAGAGAGAAAGAGAAAAAGAAAGAAAGAAAGAAAGAAAGAAAGAAAGATTCAAAATAGAAAATAGCAAGGTTTTGTCTGTCTAATAAGCTGGTCTGTCTGTTTTATTATTTGTTCTTTATAGCAGTGTTATGATAGTAACTGCTTGACATACAGAAGTTTTGTTTTTTATAAAACATTCCGTGCCTATATATATTTTATTATTCACTATTAGAGTGATCATACATTCCAAAGGATATGATAAATATTTTATACACTGTCTTCTTGCTCTAGTTCAATTATTTTTCTGTCAGTAGGAAGTTGCATTCTGTTATAACTAAACCCTACATATAGTAGATAAAAACAGGGATACCTTTTTAAGCCAGGCATGGTGGCTTATACCTGTAATCTAAGCTACTCAGGAGGCTGATATCTGAGGACTGAAGTTCAAAGCCAGACAATAAAGAACATGAGACTCTTATCTCCAATTAACCACCAGAAAACTGGAAGTGGCACTGTGGCTCAAGGGATAAGATGGTAGCCTTGAGCTGGAGCTCAGGGACAGTGCCCAGACCCAGAGTTCAAGCCTCACAACTAGGGGAAAAAAATATAGCAATACCTTTTTGTTGAGTAAGAAGTTCAGGGCTGGGCTGGTAGGGTTGGAAAATTCTTTAAGAATCTAAGCTTATTCTACATTTTGTTCCATTATTCCCAATATAAAGCTTTTACTGCAACTCTGCTATGATTCTAAGCATTGCATTGAAGTGCATTTAGGAAAAAGGAGGGAAAGGTTGTAATATAAAAGCTGCATAATGCTCAGATCCATTTCTTTTTTTTAAATTAGGAATTTATTATCTTTCCTGGAAAGTACATCTATTAGATTAATCATTGGGAAGAACTATATCATATGACCAAAAGGCAAGAAAATCTTGGAGAGATGAGCATTTTCTTTCTTTCTTTTAAAAAGAATCTCAGGGGCAATACCCAGACCCAGAGTTCAAGTCCCACATCTGACTAACAAGAGTTAAAAAGGGACAGGACAGTTTCTGTATAAAAATCCAAAGCAGAGGTTCAAGCCTCTTCATAAAGAGAATGAACATCCCCTTTCTACATCAGAACCATGGCCCCAAGTTGTCAAGAAGCTCTTGTCAACCCTAGGCTCCCCAGCTCAGAAGTGGATGACTTAAAAATCATGGGATTACTTGGTTATATCCTAGTCCAGGGCAATCTCCTCTCTTACTAAAAATCTATCCAATCCTTCTAGTGAAGTCTATCTTGTTCTCTGCCCTTTATTGATACACTGATACCACTGATACACAATTCCACTGCTATATTAATATTTTCCCCTTAAAAATTCAACACAATGGGACAGTCTAAGGTACAGTGAAAGACTAAGACACAACAGGGTAAGATAAGTCCTCAAGGTTCATAAAACCAATTAAAAATAAAGGCCAGATCTGCCAGACTCTAAAATGGATCCAGTTTTTTCTTTGTTTAATCTAGTGTCTTTCTTTGTTTTTGCTGCACTGGGGGATCCAATGCAGGATTTTATGAAAGCATGCACTGAACGCTATCACTGATCTATGTCCTCAGCCTTAGCCAATTTCTTTTATCTCTCATTTAGGGAAAATCCCTCATCCTATGATTGCTCCCTACTCTGCAAGCAAGTTTGCTCTAGATGGATTCTTCTCTTCCATTAGGAAAGAGCACTCACTCATGAAGCTCAATGTGTCAATCACCCTCTGTGTCCTTGGCCTTATAGACACAGGTAAGGTTAATATACTAGAATACATGGATGGAAACCAGACTGTATGTCTTACTTAGCATTGTAGGCAAAGTGGGATGCCATACTCCTTGATTCATGAGCACCAAGAAGCAGTGGGCAAATGCACTAACACTCTCACATAATGAAGTACAGCCTATGCCACATCCATCCACTGAACATCTTACACTCTTGTGGACTCTCAACAGTCACTACTTTTCTGCATCAACAGCAGTAAGGCATTGGTCCATTAACCCTCTGCCATGATGCACAAAGGAAAACACAATTGACTGAAACAAAAAATGGATAAACTTGGACTCACATAAAATGAACAGCTTGGGCCTGGTGGATCACACCTTCAAACTCGACTACCTTGGAGTCAGAGATTAGGAAGGCTGTGTTTTGAAGCTACCCTGGGCAAAATGTTAGTAAGATCTCTTCATCCCAATCAATAGCTCGGCCTGGTGGCACACAACTGTCAATCGTAGGTATATGAGAAGCTGGGGGATTATGAGAACTGGAGAACTGGATGATTATGAGAACTGGAGGATTATGGTCCAGAAAAGACCAGGCATAACCAACTCCTAGCTCAAAAATAACTAAAACAGCCAGGCACCAGTGGCTTATACCTATAATCCTAGCTACTCAGGAGGCTGAGGATCACATTTTGAAGCCAGCGCAGGCAGAAAAGTCTGAGACTCTTATCTCCAACAATCTACTTAGAAAAAGTCAGAAGTGGTGCTGTGGCTCAAATAGTAGTGTTAGCCTTGAACAAAAGAGGCTCAGGGGCAGTGCCTAGGCCCTGAGTTTAAGCACTAAGACCAGCAAAAAGAAAAATGGTATGAAACCATGTACCAAGTAGTAAAGCACACACCTAACAAGCACAAGCCCCAGGATCGCCCAAACAAATAAATAAAAAATTTAAAACAAATCCAAAGCTATTCCACAAAATGAATGATTCTTGATCTCTGCTCTTTGAAAGTGTCAAGGCCATAAGTGACCCCCTTGTATTGAGTGAAGAACTCTTTTACATTGGAGAAAGACAATATACAAGGAATTACTACTAAATACAATCCCAGAACATACAAGGATATTAATGAAACATGAGTCATGTAATTTAGTTACTTGTATAGAATTATATAGATTGTATTGTTGATCAGTGTTCCATGCTTACACCTGACATAGCAATCAGGAGAAACATATATACAACATATAAGGACGCACTTTGTTCAGTTTTTGTAAGTTCTCTCAGTCTAAATTCAAGACTCCCCAAAACATACAGCAAGTATGGTAGGAAAAGTTCTTTAAGGAACAATGAATATTTGTTATAGAATGAGACAGGCAGAGACTCCATGAAACAACAGAGAGAAAAAGAAAAGGATTCAATGTGAAGACATGAAAAGAGTAAAGGAAATAGTAGAGCTGCCTTCTACTGAGAAGTGGTCATGGTTAGGAAGGAAGTAAAAGGCTAAGTTCTACCTATGTTTTTACAAGTCAGTAAGTAAGCCATTATAAAATATACTGGGAGAGCCAGGCATGGTGGCTCTCGTCTGTAATCCTAGCTATTCTGGAGGCTGAGATCTGAGGATCAAGGTTCAGCCCTGGCACAAAAGGACCTGGGACTCTTATCTCCAATTAACCTATAGAAAACAGTGAAGAGGGGCTTGGCTCAAGAGTAGGGTGATAGCCTTGAGCTGAAGAGCTCAGGGACAATGCCCAGGCCCAGGGGTAGGGCGGTAGCCTTGAGCTGAAGAGCTCAGGGACAATGCCCAGGCCCAGGGGTAGGACAGTAGCCTTGAGCTGAGCTAAGGGACAGAGCCCAGGCCAAGTTCAAGCCCCATGACCCCCTGCCACACACAAATATATATATATATATATACATATATATATACTGGGTGTTTGCCCATGGATAGTTCCCATTAGCTAATAAGTAATCACATGATTCTACCCTTATTCTTGAAACCCCTCATATTCAACTTGCACCTCAACTAAACACTCAAGAGAAAATCATGATTCAGAACTCCCAAATACACACCTCTAACACTTCCAAAAAATCTCCATTCTGGAAGGCATGCCTTTGTTAGTACCAAATGTCTCTGGTCAACAGAGACTAAGCAATTCCCAGTTCCCCATGTATTGCCTCCAAGACGTATGAGGGTCAAGCACTAACAAATAGTCCCTAACTGCCAATCTGTGTGTAAACCTTCAGGTAATCCATTGTCTAGTCTTTGACAGCTACTGGTCTTAAATAATACTCCTCTTTCTTTGTCATCCACAGAAACAGCCATGAAGGCAGTTTCTGGGATGATCAATTTAGTAGCAGCTCCAAAGGAAGATTGTGCTCTGGAAATCATCAAAGGGACAGCTTTACGTCAAGATGAAGTATACTACGACCGCTCAGCCTGGACCAAATTCCTTCTTGGCAATCCAGGAAGGAAAATCTTGGAGTTTCTCACAATAAGAAGATATAATGTTGAAAAGCTTACAAAAAATTAAGAAGTAGCTTTAGGCTCAGAAAGGTAATGGACCTTGTGGCCATTCTGACCCATATTTCTTTTTTCTTTCTTTCTTTTTTTTTTACATTTTTTATTTTATTTTTTATTGACGGGGGTAATGTATAGAGGGGTTACAGCTACATTCACCAGGTAGTAGGTGCATTACTTCTCACACATTGATATCCCCTCTCATGTTTTTGTACCCATTTCCCTCCCCCAACCCTTTCCCAATCATCTTGTTCCCCCCCCATTTTCCTATTTCAAATTAACAAATAAAGGTATATACAATATACCAGGTAACAAAGTCAGATACAGTAACAATATGAGATTAACCAAAGTCTGCCCCACATTTCTGAGTTCTTTCCACAAAAGCATCCTCCAGAGGGATAGCTAAACTATCCGCAGAGACAAGCAAGTCACAATTGGAATCACAATTTGCACAATGGAAATGTAATTTCCACAATAAATGTATGAGCCACTTTGCAACCTGAGGTTGCGAGATTGTTAGTGACCACAGATATAATGACAGGTAAAAGTTATATCAGATTCATCCCTTCTGTGTAATTTTGTGATGCTAAATACAATATTAATGGTAATAAAGATCATTTCAACTTTATAAATTCAATACTGATAGGTGTAATTTGAGTTCACTGGGTATTGATATTGTAAGAGAATAAGCTATACAAATAAAGCTTGTCAAAATTCATTTCATAACTTGTGCTCTGGACTTTTCCAAGCTGAAGAAATCACTTCTATGTTCATTTTGGTGGGCATCCTACTTTTCATCATTTCCATGTATTTCATATATTCTTCATATTATTGCATTCCCATTCTTTGGGGAATGCAAATACCTGAGCATGAGTCATGAAGGCAACTCAGGGAAGTGGCAGTCCTTAAGAATCTGAGCCCATCCAATATATAATTCTATGTAGGAATGCTCAACTGTTCATTCAACGTTTAGAGTGAACAGATTGGAATTCAAATTCCATTACTACTTTAGTCTTCATTCAGTCAACAACGCTTGCTAGTCATCATGTGACTACAATCAAATGAGAAGCAAAACACCTGTTACTGCTCACAACCTAGCAAAACCCTCCATTGGGCAAGACCCAACAGGTAAGAGATGACACTTCTATGTTGGATCATTTCCATGAAGTTTAATTTATAAAGAAAGGAAACTACTTACAAAAGCATGAGCAAAGCTTGGACATCACCAACAACAGTGCAGCATCTCAAGACTACCGAGAGGCCTGTAGAGACAAAAAGATAGAACTGTTAGGAGAACCCAGAACAGAGGTCAGTTTGGAGAGCACCCTGTGGCAGGAGCAAATTTGGTTAAGAGATCCAGTCTGCCACAAAGAGACATGGAGGAGGGAACCAGAAACAGAAACACCCCAGCCCAAATTATCTCTTGCCCTATGCTCTTGGCCAGTGTTTCCTATTCGCTTAGAAGGAGGATACAAAAGAGCAGACCATATAGGTCAGTGTCTCCCAAGACTAAGCATGATAGCAAAGGGTAGAAAGTATACTGGAAGGATCCATGGAGCATGTGTATATTTACATATCCAGCATGAACTCAACACTCCCAAACATAAGGCATGAATGATGCTAGAAAGTGGAAGCCTGGGGAAATCTTTTACTACCTCGAATGCTTGGGCAGCAGATTACATCAGAGATGGTTGAGCTGCTGGAGAAATGTACAAGGAACTCAATCTCAGAATATGACTATGGATGGAATTTTCTTAGAAAGAAGTTCCTCAGCCAAGTGTGGTGGTACCAGCATTTAGGAGACTGAGGTTTGCCACCAGCTTTGGCTATATAACCAGACCTAGTCTCAAAGCAAACAAAGAAATAAGAAGGAACGAAAGAAAGCGAGTATGGGAAGGGGGCTCCTAGCTCATGGTTCATAGGTATATATGCAAGTAAAACTTGGTCTGACAGGTGCCTCCATTTCTAATCAGTGAGATTAGCATTTGCAATCTTTAGAAGAAAGGAAGTTCCCCCTTCACCTGGGGAGAGGAAACACAGGGACTGATTTTCTAAAGGGAGGAGACAAGATTAAAGTGAACTTAAAATTTGTTTGGAAACAGGTGAAACTTCTAACTGAAGCCTGTCCCCAGGATCTGAAGAGATGAAGATTTCCAAAAGTAGGTCTGAGAATTGAAACCATCTACACCCACACAGCTTATTATCTTCATTAACATCACATTGAAATTCCATTGTCTTTCATCTGTCTGGCTTTACTATTCCAAGAAAGTCTGGCCCAGGAAGATAAATGCTGCAAGTCTGGTTTAAAATGCTCCAAATTTTGCCGGGCACGGTGGCTTACGCCTATAATCCTAGCTACTCAGGAGGCTGAGATCTGAGGATCAAAGGTTGAAAACCAGCCTGAGCACAAAAGGAACTGAGACTGTTTTTTCCAATTAATTTCTAGAAATTGGGAAGTGGAGCTTGGCTCAAGGGTAGGGCAGTAGCCTTGCGCTGAAGAGCTCAGGGACAGCGTCCAGGCCCAGAATTCAAGTCCCATGATCCACCAAAAACTAAATGCTCCAAGTTTTCAAAAGATAGCATCTAATGACTGCTACTCAGAAGGCTCTTCGGAACCCTCACTTCCTGTCTGCATTGTCCTGGCCAATCCCAATCTGCTGTATCACAATCCTTCCCCTGTCCTCATGGAACACATCACTGGAGCCCATCTTAGTCTAGACTCCCTGCTCTGAGAGGCTAAGGGGCTCTGTCAAGGTCCCCTCAGCTGAGCATGTGATACACTCAGCGTGAACTTATCAACAATTTTATTGGAATATGCACTTACTTAAAAATTGATTTGATCTGGCAAATATCATGTAACCCTTCTATTAATTACAATAAAAAATATATTTTAAAAAAATTGATTTGAGCCGGGAGCTGGTGGCTCAGGCCTGTTATCCTATCTCAGGAGGCTGAGATCTGAGGATTGCAGTTTGAAGCCAGCCAGGACATGAAAGTCCCCCGCAAGACTCTTCTCTCTAATTAACTACTCAGAAAAAAGCTGGTAGTACTACTGTGGCTCAAGTGGTAGAGAACTAGCAATGAGCACAGAGGAACAGCACCCAGGCCCTGAGTTCAAGCCCCAGGATCAGCAAAATAAACAAGTAAACAAATAAATAAACAACTGATTTGTTGCACGGTATCTCCTTTGTACAACTACTTAAAGATTTTTTTTATAAACTTTTTTTTTTTTGCTAGTCCTGGGTTGAGGCTTAGGGATTGAGCACTGTCCTTGGGTTTTCTCAAGGCTAGAGCTCTACCACTTGAGCCACAGCACCACTTCTATGCATGTGGTACTGAGGAATCGAACCTAGGTCTTCATGCATGCTAAGCAAGCACTCTACCACGAGGCCAAACTCTCAGCCCTGACTTAAAGATTTTTTTTAAAAGTTCTTTGACAGTTTTTTTAGGGAGGTACTCTTCAGGGCCCTCATTCAGTTCCTAACCTGCTCCCCAGCCCCTTTGGTATCTGCTGCCTTCCCTCCCCAAGTGTCAGTGGTTACCACACCTGGAACTGTTAAGTCTGCCCTTTCCTCCTTCCTCTTCACTGGCCTGGAACCAGTCATCACCTGACTGTTAATCACCTGTGAGTCAGCAAAGGCTCCCAGGCTTTGAGGTCACTTCCTCATCCTCGAAGGTCATTCCCTGAACTGCCCTGGTCCCCAAGCTCTGAGATCACTTCCTCATCTGTTGTGATCCTGCCTCCCGCCCTTCTCTATATAATGCATCCCCCTCTTTTCTTTTCTTTTTTCTCTTTCTCCTTCCCCTCTGTCTCCGCATGTCTCCATCTTGTCCGGATCCACAGTCTGCTCTTCCCCAGCAAACTTTCCTAACCTTACATGAACCAAATTCTAATGTCAGCATTCTTACTATTGGGCCAGAACCACTGAAAAGCAACCATCTTAGAAGTGGTGCTATGGCTCAAACGGTAGAATGCTAGCCTTGAGAAAGCCCAAGGACAGTGCCCAGGCCCTGAGTTCAAACCCCAGGACTGGTAAAAAAAAAAAAAAAAAAAAAAGCAACCATCTTTCCTAAGTCACTTTATCAAGAGTTCAAAGATATGTGCCCACACCACATGTGGAATCTCGAGAATAAATTACTTAGCACTCTGGATCCCTGAACAGCACCTTGGCCTACAAGCCAAAAACAGATGCAAAAAAAAGACAACTATTTCAAGACATCTTGCCTCAGCCCCTCCTCAGGCCCTTCTAGTTTCTATAACCTTCTTGTGACCTTTGGGAGATAGTAACCAAGAGGAATCTGATTAGGAATTAACAACCAATCAGAATGATGTGGGGCCCAATTATTAAAGTGTACTTTTCAAAATATCTAATTACTATAGGGGCTGCCACTCAGTATAGGAGTCTAAATAGGCCTGAGTAGGCCAGGTACTGATGGCTCAGGCCTGTAATCCTAGCTATTCAGAAGGCTGGGATCTGAGGATTGAGGTTCAAAGCCAACCTGGGCACGAAAGTCTGTGAGACTCTATCTCTAATTAACCACCAGAAAACTGGAAGTGGTGCTGCGGCTCAAGTGACAGAATAATAGCTTTGAGCCGAAGAGCTCAGGGACAGTGCCCAGAGTTAGAGCCCCATGACAGACAAAAAAAAAAAAAAAAAACCTCAGCCAACTGGAGAAGATGAGAGGATACGTGATGGAGGAGACAGCAGCCAATATTTCATCGAATTCCTGAGACAAGAACCTAAGAACACTACAGTGCCCCACAGTGAAGCTGCACCTCTGGCAGGCACTGTCTGCCACTAGACTGCGGCAATAAACAGGTTTTTCCTGCAACACTAGTGGTCTGTACTGGCCGCTGAGCCAGGAGGGCTATGTGGGCCATGCCCCACAAGCAAACAGCAATAAGTAAATAAATAAATAAATAATCTGTGTCATCCTAAACTTCTGCTGTAATTGGAAGTATTTGTGACCAGTGAAGCATTTCCCCAGTATATCAGAGGGAAGTTAGAGTCAGATAAGAGGAATAGCTGGGAGGAAGCATTTTGAGAAAAATTTGGCCCCTGAGAAATTTCAGGTGATGTGAACACACTGACTTAAATGCAAACCACTCCCCCTCCTCCTCCTCCTCCTCCTCCTCCTTCTCTTCCTCTTCTTCCTCCTCCTCCTTCTCTTCCCCCCTTCCCCCTCCCACTTTTTTTCCCCTGGTTATTTGGAGTCTAGCAAACTTGTTATTTAGACTAGCTGAAATCCTCCAGATCTCAGCATCCTGAGTAGATAGTATTACAGGGAAGATCCAGCAATGCCCTCCTTTACTGGTTATTTTTGAAATAGGGTCATACTTTATAATAATTATGACCTGAACTGAGATCCTGCGCCTTCCCTGCCTTGCATCTCTGGGATGAGAAGTGCACGCATCCCCACCCAGTCACTGTGTTTCCACGGTAGCTGGGATGCTATGCCATTGATTGAGATGAAGTCTGCCCAAAGCTTTTGGCCCAGACTGCCTCAAACCACAATCTCCTGATCTCTGCCTCACAAGAGCTCAACAACCTATGCCAGCTACAACTATTCTTACATATAGTTTTCTGGTAAAAGCTAAAATTGTTTGACAAAGATGATGATTTAACTTTGACTAACTTTGCTAAAACTTGATACTAACTACCAAGAAAAAAAATAAGCCTAATCCAGGATATTATTAAGTCTAAGTAAGACTATTATACAAACTGGGTTCATTTTGCTCTTACTGGTTTTGTTTTTATATTTGCCTTTTTAACCTTTGTACCTGTTGACTGACAAAACTCTGTAGCTGACGTACTCAAAACAAAATAAAGCTTGCCTGACTTTGAGGACAACTACAGAACAGAGAGAACCAAAGTAACAAGGGACTTCAGGTGTGGTAAGCTTGGGAGCCAGGTGTAGTGGTTTCCATCTATAATCCCAGAAGCCAGGAGGCTGAAGCAGGACATACACATACATGTGTACATCCATCTGCTTGCATGAAAGTTACCACAGCCTTATTGAAAAAAAGGGTCACTCTCCCTAGCAACTGTCTCTTCAAACTTCCACTGAGACTTGCTGTTCATCTTTGTAGCTAAGGAGTAATGTCTGAAAATATCTGATGTAATCCTTATTCGTTTTTACCTTAAGTAAGTTGCCATTGCTTTAATCTTATTGAATTCAGCCACAGTTTACTACAATGTGCCGTCATCCCATTGCAGTGCCCTACACTTCCCAAATAGAGGTTACATTATTCTTTGGAGAAACACTGTATTCCATTTTGCTAGTTTGCTTTTCAAGACTGACATGTTTTATCTCAGCAATCCTCATACCAGGTCTATTATGTCAGATAAATAAGTCTAGAGATCTAACACCCTCTTAGTTAGCATCCCTACTAGGGCCAAGAATTAAACTGACATAGAGAGATGGAAGGAGAAAAGCATGTTTAATATAAATTTTGGAACTAGTTTTAAGCTTCAGACCTCAAATCCAGGCTTCTCCATGTGAGCTCCAGCCACTTGCCCCAACACATTAAGAATCAATTAGTAAAGAGCAGAGAAGATTTATTAAGCATTGTGAACACATCTAGAAGACAGGATTTCAACTCCTTTTCAACCATTACAGGGTAAAGACATCAGCTTTAGGGGTTTTTGTTTGATTTTTTTTTTTTGCTTTGTTGTCAACCATGGGGTTTGAACTCAGGGCCTGGGCACTGTCCCAAAGCTCTCTTGCCCAAGGCTAGTGTAGAGCACTGGCCACTTTGAGCTATAGTTCCATATCTTCTTTTCTCATGATTAATTGGAGATAAGAATCTCACTGACTGTATTGCCTAGGCTGGCTTTGAGCCACCATCCTCAGATCTTAGCTTCCTGAATAGCTAGGATTACAGGCATGAACCACCGGTGCCCTAGCAAGGTTTGGGTTGAGATAGAGGATGAGGACAGGGAGGGAGAGGTATGTATAGCTTGATGAGTCCCAAGTCGCTGGTAAGGTTGAGTGGAGCATCATCTCAGTCCTGGTTCTAGAAAGGGTTCTGGAGAACTCCTCTCTGCTCTTACCCGAGAGGAGCACTCCGGTCAAGAATAACCAGTCTTGATTGCTCGGTAGGTAGACTGTGCGGAGGACACTCTGCCGCTCCTTTCCTTGGGGGTAGCTTTCTCCATCCTTCCTGGTAGAGATGTTGTCAGTTCCACCCTTTCCTTGATTCCAAGGTGGCTTAGAACATGTAACACACGTATGAAAATACAGGCAGGATTCTAGGTGTTTCTCTTGCTTTGAAGTTAATCCACGGGCCCAAGTAAGCAGTCAGTACTTTTCAACCAAAAAAAGTTTAAGTACCTGATATCATTTTACATGGCACGAGAGCCCTCATAAGAAAATGATGCTTGGAAAAGCAGCTAGAGTAAGTTACTTAAATGCTGAATTAAGACAAAGAAGAATAAAATGAAAGAAGTGATGAAAGGAGGGATTGGGCCTAGGTATTTAACTGAACAGAGAAGTGACTAGAAGAAGGAGGGTTAGTAAGGTTGTTTTGTGCAGCTTTCTCTTGTCATCAATTTTCTGTTCCTAAAGAAAAGAATGTTGGTTTAAATGTTAGTGCAGGAAGGATGGCTTTCAAATGGAAAGTGAAGCTTTTGCTTTTAAAAAAAAGCTCTGGGATCAGAGTGATGTCTCTGCTATTTGTGAAGTGCCTTGAACTATTAGTCATTATGCCAAAATAGCATTACTTTAATGCCTTCAACAACAGGAAGACATTAGTTAATAATTGTATACTGGAAGTTTTGCTAAGGGAGATTTCAGGTCCTTTAAACACACACACACACACACACACACACACACACACACACACACACACACGCACGTACACACCAAAACTATGTGGAATAATGGATGTGTTACTTTGCTTAACTGTAGTAATCCTATATATAAACATTATAGCTTATACTATAATTGAACTATATTATGTGTATTTTACAATATGCATCATATTGTAAAGTATACATAATAGTTATATAGTACACTACACATTATAAAGTACAACCCATTATGGCTTACAAATGGTGAAATAATAGTATTTGTACCATTCATTATACATGGTCTGTAACACTCATATATCAATATCAAATATGAATAAATTCTAAAAAAAATATGCTGATCATGTAGGAGAACCGACATAACCTGGAAGCAGAAGATAGAAACCAGGGACAGGTCCAAAAGCCCCACAACCATCAGAGCTGAAGCCCCAAAGCCAATAGAAATAACAGTGCTCATGTGTCTTTTGTGCCAAGTCACTGATTGGCTAATGAGTGACCTTTGGAGTGGTGTGTTTCAGGGCTCCTGTACTATGTCTTTGGTCTGTTCTGATGTATCCTGAACTCCAGGTAACAGAATGAACCCATGACCAAAGAGCAAGAACACTTAGCCAGGCTTCCTTTCACCACCTCCTTATTTACTCTCAGGGATGGCAGCACCTGACACTGGCTGAATGGTGGGGGAGGAGCATTGCATTACACAATTTCTTTCCCAATTTCTGCCAATTCAATTCCAAAGTTACCAGCACCCCAACACCTGTGAGCCTTCAAGTCAGTCATTCATACTGTTGTCCTAGAACCAGACGAGGAAGCATGGCATCTGGAACTCGGTCCTGACCCATTAGTCTATCATTGGCCTTAAACTGGGGCAAGCTAGACATGTCACTCTCAAAAACAAGGGAAAGAAATGTCAAGACAGCAGGAAGTCGGGGCAGATTCTTGGCTCTGAACAGAGGTTAACTTACATCCAAAGCTTTTCTTGACTGAAGATAGTTCACAGAGACCCAAAACTCTTTCATGTAAAAGAACCTTGGCTGGGAAGTGGGGCTGTGGTTCCAGGGGTAGGGTGGTAGCCTTGAGCTGAAGAGCTCAGAGACAACGTCCAGGCCCTGAGTTCAAGCCTCATGACCAACAAAAAGAAAGAAAGAGAGAGAGAGAAAGGAAGAAAAGAAGAAAGAAAGAAAGAAAGAAAGAAAGAAAGAGAGAGAGAGAGAGAGAAAGAAAGAAAGAAAGAAAGAAAGAAAGAAAGAAAGAAAGAAAGAAAGAAAGAAAGAAAAAGAGAGAGAAAGAATGAAAGAAAGAACGAAAGAACCCTGGCCACCTCTCCAGGGTTAGGCCACCTAACCGGAGAACACCAAACTGCTGGCCCTTGGCTCCTGCCATCTCCAGTACCCAGAAAGCTCTTCCCTTGCTTGCTGCCTACTCAGTATTTACTTCCCTACTCATGCACTCCTTTTTTGAGACAGTCTCCCTATATAGTCCAGGATAGCCTTCAACTTGCAATCCTCCTATCTCAGGCTTTCAAGTACTAGAATGACAGGCATGTGCCACCATTCCCCAGCTCCTACAAGACTTTGAAACAGCCCAACTATTACCTCCTGCAAGAAAATATTATTCTCTTTCCCCTATCCAGAGCTCTTAAGGTTAGGATTGATGATACATGTGTACCCTTCTATCTCTTGCATCTATAACTTTATATCTGGCTATTACTAGAATTTATCATATTTTAAGTTTGGCTTTAATATCACCACTTGTGTCTATATATAATTAGGTGAAGATCCTACTGTCTATTACTTAAGATTGCATCCTTGTACTAAATGTAGTTCTTGGCATGTATGAAACGTATGAAGTATTTAACATTTGTGAAATTAAAGATTTATAGGTCCTCTTACAGAGAATCTCTCTCTCTCTCTCTCCCTCTCTCTCTCTGCATCTACATAAAAGTTGTCCTTTGCTTAACACCAAAACCACAAGAATTGATCCAAAGATTATTGGATAATAGTAATATAATACTCTTATAGAGAGGATACTTTTGATTAAAATATGACATATACAAATCAAAATTTTAAAAATTGTGCCTTTCAAGTATCAGTGAGACTTAAGAATAGCACTATACTGGGAGAAAGGGAAGGGATGACATAGTTAAATATACCTGACCTAGTTAATTCCAATCACCTTCTCATATCATCTTTATAGTAACACTAAAAAAATTTACAAAAGAATAGCACTACAATAGGACTAGTAAAATGGGAGCATATTAAAGGAGGTAGAGGCAAGGAAAAAAATTATTTTTTTATGAGGACTTACTTTTTTTTGCCATCATGGGCTTGAGCTCAGGGCCTGAACACTGTCCTTGGCCTTTCTCAAGGCTAGAGCTCTACCACTTGAGCCTCAGCACCACTTCTATGTATGTGGTAAGGAAGAATGGAACCCAGGTCTTCATACAGGCTAGGCAAACACTCTACTACTCCCTGCTCAAGGTTAGTGCTCTACCACTTTGAGCCACAATGCCATTTCTGGTTTTCTGGTGGTTAATTAGAGATAAGAGACTCATGGACTTTTGTGCCTGGGCTGGCTTTGAACCACCATCCTCGAATCTCAGCCTCCTAAGTAACTAAGATTACAGGCGTGAGCCACCAGCACGTGGCAATATAACATTTTTTTTAAACAGTAATGTTTAGCTCCCGAGATCAGTAACAAGGGTGATATCTGTCTAAGAGCAAATAAATTTCTATCTTTGCAGAAATGTGTGTGTATGTGTGTGAAAGTTTCCCTGGGTTTTATGCAAGACTATGGTTCTGCTGGGGTCTTTGTGAATAGTTCTTCTTAGGCACATCTTTACTGTCACTATTTTTATTATTGGATCCTGACAAAAGTAAGATTTTAATTAAGACAAATTTAACGGTATCTATGTAAAGTTCTTGCTAATATTGAACATCTCTTACAGTACAACTTTGAAGTTGCAAAATACTAAAATGACCTCTACCAACAATAACAATACAACATGAAGACATGGAGCAGACTGACTGCACCAGCCTGCCATGTAAACAAAGGAGTTATGAAAATGGTCATCTTCCTTCTGATAACTTTGGACTATATCAGGTCTGAGAATAAGTATTTGTTCCTAAATTGTTTGTGTGGACATTTGATTAAACGGTTCTTCTGATGATTTTGGACTACAGCATTGGTTATTTGTCCTTGAATTGTTTGTGTGGACCTTTGATTAAACAGTTACCAGCTGGCTGCTTATAAGACAGAGTTCATAAGAACTCAAATGGGAACAGATTTAGGTATGCCTATACTGGGCCATTTTGTAAAATTTAAGTTGTAGCTGTGCTAGTCAGATTTCTTTCCCTATAATAACTACCTGAGATAATCAACTTAGAAAAGTTTTATTTTTTTCCCTCACAGCTTTATCCTTTGGCCACCTTGCTTTTGAACCTGTGGCAAAGCACAGAATAGCAGAGCAAAACCACTCCCTTCATAATCAGGAAGTGAAAACAAGAAAACAAGGAAGAGGATGGGTACACACTGGGGATATACCTTTCAAGTGCACATCTCCACTGACCTAACTTCCTCCCACTAGGCTCCATCTCTCAAAGGTTCCATTACTTCCCAATAGCATCAATCTGGGGAACAAGGCTAGAGGATATTCCAGACCCAAACAATAGCAGGGTTCCAAGGCCACCACAATATTAAGTGTGTCTGTGATATTATTCTAGAAAATACAGCTTAGAGTTGAAGATTGTTGGGAGTGTTGAGCAGGAAGAAGCCCTTTACTAGGATTGACATTTTCTAAAAGAGAAGCAGAGAGTCACCCAATAGAGTAAAAAAGAAGCAAGGTTATAAGTCCCAAGGTATAAAGGCCCCCACAACAGAGGACTTTTATTAGTGTTGTATCTTGGAAAAAGTCAAGTCCCATGCAGTTTAAATGTTTTCCTGTCATACTTGAGATTCCTTTTAGTTACTCCATTATATGGGTTACTGTAAAGAAACAAAGCTATAAACAAAAGTATTGCTTATTTTGTATTAATACTTTCATAGGAGCCATACAAGGGCTAGCATCCATCCAAGTGACTATTTCTTGAAGTTCTAGGATATGGTCATCAACAAGGAATGTTTCCAATGGGAAATGTTTCCCAATGGGAAGGGCAAGGCAAAACACAGATTGCTAGCCAGTTCATGCTTGGCGCTTCACTCAAAAGCAGCTTAAGACTGACACACGTAACTTACACCTATACTCTTAGCTACTCAGGAGGCTGAGATCTAATGACTATGGTTTAAACTCAACCATGGAAGTCAAATCCAAGAAACTCATGTCCAATTAACTATCACAAATACATAAGTGAGGTATTGCTTAAGGGATCAGCCTTAAGCAAAACTAAGCTAAGCAAAACCTAGAGGTCTTGCCAATGGCCAAGGACTTGTGCCTATAATCCTAGCTACTTAAAAAGCTGAGATCCGAGGCTCAAGGTTCAAAGCCAATCCATAAGACTTCTATTCCAGTTGTCTACTAAGAATCAAAACAAAACCCAGAAGTGGAGAATGCTAGTCTTGAGAATAAAAAATAGAAAATAGTTAAAAAGAAAAAAAGCTAGAGGCCTTGAGTTCAAGATCCAGCATGGGGATATAAGTAGCCTGATTAGAATCTCCCCTTGCATTCCATTTAGAGATGTAGATGCCAGGGACCTTCAGACAGAGGCCAGCTGGTGGTGAGACTGTAGAGCTCTCCTTGAGTTTAATTTGTTAAGTTAGAGTTTTCTTAATCTACTTTGCATTTTCAAGATCATTGCATAGTTATATGAATGACTCCAGTCACTTTAATTTTCATTCTACAGTGGCTACTTACCATGTAATATTTCTAAATTTTTATAGATTCTCTTTTTCATTATTTTATTGGTATTTATACTTATCTCCAAGTAAATCACAGAAAATGCCAGAAGTGGCACTGTGGCTCAAGTGGTAAAGTGCTAGCCTTGAGCAAAAGGAGCTCAGAAACAGCACCCAGACTGAGTTCAAGCCTCTTGGCTTGAGTTCAGTCTTGACAAAATAAATAAATAAATTATGTTATTAGTCCACATTAGACACACTAACCCTTCTGTTCTCTACTCATGCTTACTCTCCTGTGCCAAGTTCCACATTCAGGGTTGTGGAATACCCTGAAGGAATGTCCCATCTCAGATTCCAGTGCTTAACTGTACCTATTTTTCTTTCTTTCCTTCTTTCTTTTTTTTATTGTCCATTGTGGGACTTGAACCCTGGGCCTGGGCACTGTCCCTGAGCTCTTCAGCTCAAGGCTACCACCCTACCCCTTTAGCCACAGCACCACTTCCAGTTTTCTGGCGATTGATTGGAGATGAGTCTCACATACTTTTTAGTGTCGGGGCTAGCTTTGAACAGAAATCCTCAGATCTTAGCCTACTGAGTAGCTAGGATTATAGGCGTGAGCCTATGCGCCGGGCTCAACTGTACTTATTCCTTGCTTTTTTTTTCCCCCTTAGGGAACAGGGGAAGTAGTTGCAGTGAACAGGGCTGTGGCACTCCCCACATGCTCACAAACATTACAAAAACTACTTGAAAGTCTCATTACCTGCCTCAAATGTGTCAAACCTATCTGACCACCATGCTGAAGAATTCATTCTGACAAGGCCAAAGCTACTCTCAGGATTGGATTATTGGGACAATAATCTCTACTCTTACCTTGAATTTGGGGGGAATTTCTCAACTAGAACACTGGTAATCATTTATTTTTAAATAAATTCCCTTTAATTTCCCCCCAAATTTCCTAACTGAATGGACTAGAAAAGTTTTTGGCAAGATTCTGTCTGCTCTGTCTACCTCCCGACCAGAGCTGCTTCATAAAAGAACAACTCTAGAACTGTCCTTCATGCTGAAGTCCACAAAAGACACAAAGTACTTCAGAAGAGCAGAAACTCTTCCAAACATCAGAATCTGGAAGACGTGACTAAAGGAGAGGGGAAATCCTTACAAAGAAAACTACCTGGTACGTGCGAAAAAGCTACACTGAGGGGCCGGGAGTTTCGCCTAGTGGTTAAAGTGCTCGCCTAGCATGCACGAAGGCCTGCGTTTGATTCCTTGGTACCACATACATAGAAAAAAGCCAGAAGTGGTGCTGAGGCTCAGGTGGTAGAGCCCTAACCTTGAGAAAGTCCAAGGACAGTGCTCAGGCCCTGAGCTCAAGCCCAGGACTGGCAAAAAAAAAAAAAGCTACACTGAGAATGTCTATTGTGTTTTACTATCAAAAATGCATTTTGGGGGTGCCAGCCATGGGGCCTGAACTCAAGGCCTGAGTACTGTCCCTGAGCTTCTTTTGCTCAAGGATAGCACTCTACCACTTCTGGCTTTTTCTGTTTAGATGGTACTGAGGAACCCAGGGCTTCATGCATGTTAGACAAGCACTCTACCACTAAGCCACATTCCCAGCCCTGCATTTTTTTCCTACCCATAAAAACTGCAAGGATTGAGCCTGACCCGGAGGCCTATCCTTGTCTAAATCTAGAAATGGATCACAACTTGATCCATTTCACAGGGCCCAGACCAATTGGTAAGCAGAAAAAAGGGTGACTGTGGTGCCCTCTGATGGGAGGAGCTCCTCAGCCCAGTGCTGGGAGGCCCCACTGTTCAGGGGCCCACTCAGATCTGCAGAGAGCAAGAGAGAGGAACTGGGGTTTGTGAGCACTGTGGCTTTGTCTGCTTCCTGTTTCAGCAAGGCTGCTTTGCAAGAAGAAAGACAGAACCAGAAGGGAAATTTTAAGGGGGCCCAGAGCCTTGGATTGACTGCTTCGCACAGCCGCATCTTGTGTTCCATGTGAGATCACAGACAAGAGCTTCCCAGGAATGCTTTCCTGAGCTGCAGAGAAAAGAACCTGCAGACCTGGAGGTAATTGGCAGAAGGATGTCTTGTGTTCAGGTTTGGCGCCTTTGACTTTGGGGTGGGTCAGAAGGAGCTGCACTACCCAAGTTCTCTTGGTGTAAAGGAGGCACAGAAATAGATGTCAGAATATAGTAAAAGTGCTGATGTTTGGGTAACCAAGAAATCATCCTGCATTGGATTCCAGAGCCCTAGCCAGGCATGGAGAAATAGCTCCCATTGCTCCTCTACTCCATCCAGATCAGGTTTGGGGTGAGTCAAACGACTTTCTGTTTGAGCTATTTGGTGGCACTGATGTACATTAAATGCCCTTTCATGGTTCTCTTCAAGGTAGAAATCCCCTTCGCTTCATGTATACCTTCCTTTCCCAAGCTTAGGGGCAGATCTCTCTCCTTCAGCTAACACTGAGAGCTTGAACTAGGAAGGACAGACACCTGCAGGAAGACATCAGTCTCTGTTGCACTACCAGGAAGTGGAAGTCTAGAGACTTACACCAACAGTGAGTGACAAGCCACGTAAGGTGAGAAGCAGCAACCTGGCCTCTCCCTGTGGCAGTTAGGAAAGCCTCCGTCCCCATGTACCAACTCTTCCTCTGAGCTCCCATTGGCCCTAGCATCTTGCCCAGGAGTACCACATAGATGCCCCAAAGCCTGGCTAGTATCTACATGACCGTTCTCTGAACCCCACAAGGATCAGTTCCTTTTTTCAATAGCCTATTCCTGTCCATCAGACATCTCACAGGGCTTCTTGATTCCAAACAAGTAAGTATGGTCAAGACAACTCAGAAGGCTGGTACGGTTCTGTTCAGTGGAGCCACGTCACATTAAATCCCACCTGGTATAGGAAGCAGAAGATCTGGGGCATGCCCTTCTCCCAGGGGCCACATCTACAGAAACTCCTCCTCTGAGTAATAAGATTTGATGTCTGGCCCTAGAGCAGCCACATTTAGTGGCTGTGTAGGTGGAGAGCTTAAAGATACATCATCTCAGGCCTGTCTTCCTCTCCACAGCCCTTTCCTCTTCACTGCCAGAAGGTTGGCAGACTCAACATTGGGGAAGGGGATTTATCTCCACTATGAAACGCTAGACAACCACGCTGAACAGAGAGGGACATCATACCACCCATTTCAGTAGTGTGATGTTAACACTCTGAATGCTAATTGTTCACTCTCACCTCTTCCCTGCCTTTCTGCTTGGCCACTTTAACATGACTGTGTCAAGACTACAGAGAAGTCTTTTCTACTTGCAGCCCAAACTCAGAGGTCAGAGAAACAAGAGCAGTAAAAGTGATTTCAAACTGGAGCTACATTGCCTCCAGCTGGAAAACAAGGTTCCACTTCAATGAGGAAGAGGTTAGGGGAATCAAAAGAAGAAATCAGGGCTGGGAATTTAGCCTAGTGGCAGAGTGCTTGCCTAGCATGCACAAAAACCTGGAGTCGATTAATTGGTACTACATACATAGAAAAAGCCAGAAACAGTGCTGGGGCTCAAGTGGTAGAGTTCTAGCCCTGAGAAAGCCCAAGGACAGTGCTCAGGCCCAAAGTCCAGGAAGAAAAGGAAGAAGAAAGAGGAGCAGGAGGAGGAGGAGGCGGAGGAGGAAGAGGAGGAGGAAGAGAAGTCATGCATTCTTGTTCCTAGGAGTACCCATTTAGCTTGGAGATTTTATTTTATAATACCATCTTAGGCATCTAATACCACCATAATGCTAGTCATGATAATACCTTATATTTATTATAAAATGCACATGTGTGCCATGTACTAGATATATGGTATATATTTTCAAGGTAGGTTTAGCCCCATTTTATAAATGAGAATACTGAGGCTTAAAGGTGTTCAATAACTTGTCCAAATAATATCCACTTATAGGCAGTTACAGAGCCAGAATGTGATTCCATACAGTCTGTCCCCAGAGCCAGGTTTTCCTCCTTTATCATTAGAAGACTAGCCAAGTGTTATGGCCTAGAAATGCCATAAGTGTCGGTTCTAGAACTCCTTGTCCAGAGGAAGTAGGGCACAGGTATGCACCATAATCCTGAATCATCTATAACTCCATAGGGTCTCTCTGATCCTTTTCTAAGTTTTGTTTGTTTGCTTGTTTGTTTTGTCAATTGTGGGGCTGGGACTCTGGGCCTGGGCACTGTCCCGAGCTCTTCAGCTCAAGGCTACTGCCCTAATCCTTGAGCTACAGCGCCACTTCTAGTTTTCTAGTGATTAATTGGAGATAAGAGTCTCAAGGTCTTTAGTGCTGGGGCTGACTTTGAACAGCTATCCTCAGATCTCAGCCCTCTGAGTAGCTAGGATTATAGGCATGAGCCACCGTGCCCAGCTCTTTCCTAAGTTTTTAAATAAAGTGACAGGTGGGAAGTCTAGGCATGTCCCAGGGAGTGGAAGTGAGGTGAAAAGTCTACAAAAAGGCAAGAGCCATTCAGAGATGGGATGCAGAGGACAACACTGACAATCTCACCATTCTTCTGAGATCAGCACTAACCAATACACAGTGAGCCTCACCAAGCTTCAACTGTCAGACATCAGAGTGTTCACACAAGGCTCCTCCAGAGTGTGAGATTGCCACACCCACATCCCCTACAATTATATCCCTTACAGAATTATACTGAGCCTCGAAGGGCAGAAAGGTCATTACCTGTGGAATCTGTTTAACCTATGAATATACCTGAGGGGCCAGAGAAACCAAATGCCTGCTGATTGATAAGATTGAAATGTCCTCCTTTGACCTAGCCAGGAACCAAGTTGTGTGGATAGTGAGGTCATGGGTCAGAGAGAAGAGGCAGCAGCTGTGAGGGGGAGTACCTCTTCCTTCATCAGTCCCTGGTCTGACTCCAGTGTGCAGAGGAGGCAGGGCACAGAATTTCCGATGCCTAGAATCCTGTTCATCCAACTCCACACCCAACTCAGTAAAACTAGCAGTCACTTGTGGGAGAAAGTAGGTGTAAAGAGTAGGAAATAGAAAGGCACAGAAGGTGGGGGGAAGAGAATTAGGATTGGAGTGCAATGTGGACATCTGGTAAGGCAATATAGTGGGGCTTGGAGGATGGCCTCATCATGGAGCCTTGTTTCCTGGGGACTTTAGGTTACTGTCCTTGCTTGTTGGGTATGTTTCTTTGTGATTGCAGGGGCCTTACTGAATACAAACCAAGCACTCACTGGTCTAGGTGACACAATCTGTGTCTGGACTAAGAAAAGCAGATATGGCACCAGACTTAGTCCTGATAGGGAGATGATTTAAAAAAAAATAGAATCCTCTTCTCTGAAAGCTATTGATTTAGATACTCTGCATGTGGCAGATAGTCAGTACAGGTTTGTCTCCATCAGTAGCTAAGAGAGTCTAGTCAGAGTATGAAGTAAGAATGTGCCATTGCAGGTACCAATGTCCTGACATTATGGCAGGTTTTTCTCCAAATCATGTCACTCTAGACCCATAAACTGGTTGCTATGGAAGGAGCAAGAAGGTAGCACTGGGTGTTGGCCACAAGACCAGTCATTTTGTGAAAGGGGTACAGTCTTCCTGAATGACCCTCTCCAGGCCTTAAAGAAATGTCACACAATTACTGCATTAACAACCTGGGCTAAAAGAGAAGTAGAGATGTAACTTTCCCTCTTCTGTTGGGGCAGGAGAGGGTTGGCCATAAAGATGTGATGGCAATTTAATTATTTCTCTATAAATCTTGAAATGGAACAAATACATGTCATTCAAAGAGCTACATGCTCATTATGAGTCATGTGTGTGGACATGCATGCACAAGATGCACACAAATACCAGAGACTGAACTCAGGGCCTCAAGCTCTTGCTCACAACTGATGCTTTTCTACTTGAGCCATACCTCTAGCCCAGGAATTTCCTGATTAGTGTCCTAATCTTTTCTTCCTGGGCTGGATTCAAATGGTGAGTCTCAAATCTCAGTCTCCTGAGTAGCTAGAATTACAGGGTAAGCCACCAGCACTCAACTTCATTATAGGTTTTATCAATCATTTCTCATGTCTCCCTTACTTAGAAACATGGTTGGTTGTGAAGACATGGAACAAATGGCAGCCAGAGAGACCCTGCTTCTTTAGACAGGAGGGACAGAGACGAAAGCAGAAATTTGTTTTTATTGGGTTTTGTTAGTGAAATAAGGATTGAGCTCAGGAGTCCTGGCTCCTAGTCTGATGCCGTGGCATCATGGGTTTTCAACCCATCTCAATGGATCATGTTATTTCTGCCCCGTGCTCTGGGGAGATGGTCATTTTTCTGCTCCTCTTACGACTCCTCCCTCTTGACATCTGGCAGATCCGGGCAGCTATTCGAGGAACTGGAAGCAAGCACAACAGGTGCTAGGGAGGTCATGATGATCAGCCCAGACTCCAGGCCGTGCCCTGGCTTGGCCCGGTGGGTTGAGAGCTATGAAGCTAAGTGTGAGCGCCGTCAAGAGACCCGAGAGAGTCGGCGCTGCCGCCCCAACGTGACCACTTGCCGCCAGCTGGGGAAGGCGCTGCGGACTCAGCACAGAGAGCAGCTCCAGAGAGCCCGACAACAGCAGTTCTTCAGGAGAAGGAACTTGGAAGTGGAGGAGAAAAGTCAGGCCCGGCATCCCCAGGCTAAGGAGCAAGGTCCCTCCAGGAGGCCAGGCAGAGGGACAAGCCAGACAAATGCCCTCAAGGAGCTACTCTTCTGTGTCAACAGAATCCCATCTTCTGTACAGCAGGTGGGTCATACCCAGACACATACTATGTTGTGGGGGTAGAGGGAACACCATGGGAATGGATGGGTTCAAGGCCACTATCAAGGGATTAAAAGTCCCCTCTTGTACAGCCATATAATAATATACTATTAGTACATTTGCATGCATTAACACGCAAATGTTATGCACATTAGCTTATATGACATATCAGCATATAATACGTACATGTGGACGTATACATATATAACATATTAGCATATGCTACTATATTAGCATACCTATATCATAGCATGTATTACTATGCTATGGTAATCTGCCATAGTGCCCAGAAGTTAATAACAAGCCACAGAAATATACCTTTAAAGCCATCTGTGAAGCTGGGCATGGTGGCTCACACCTATAGTCCTAGCTACTCAGGAGGCTGAAATCTGAGGATTAAGATTCAAAGCCAGCCAGGGCACAAAAGGACCTGAGACTCTTTTTTTTTTTTTTTAAATTGTAATTAATAGAAGGATTACATTACATTCACCAGATAGAAGGTGCATTACTTCACAAACATTGATAACCCTTCTCATATTTTTTGTCCTGATTTCCCTCCCCCCACCTCCTCCCCTCATCTTGTTTTCTCCCCTACCCTATCCTATTTCAAATAAACATATATATAATATACCAGATAACAAGGTAAGATACTGTAACAAGATGAGATAACCAAGGGACAGCAAAAGAGATGAGAAATAACATAGTACATTAACAACAACAATCACACATTATATGGCTCTTGTTTCCATATAAGGACCTAAGACTCTTATCTCCAGTTAACCTCTGGAGAACGGGAAGTGGGGCTTGGCTCAAGGGTAGGGTGGTAGCCTTGAGCTGAAGAGCTCAGGGACAGTGCCAAGGATGTGATCAAGCCCCATGACCCCCCCAAAAAAAAGAGAAAAAAAGAAAAAATTTTAAAAAGCCATCTGTGAAATATGAATCATAATGATTCTAGCCACTTGCACATTCAGAGGAAGATGTTGGGATGGTTTTATTTGCTTAGCACTTTTTTGTTTTGTCTTTACCTTCTAGGAGAGAAAAAATAATTACAAAAATAACCTCATTGGAATGTTCTTCTCTATTGCCTGCATACAGGCCTATATACCACATTGAGTGGTATGCAAGTGCACACAAATGTATCAACTGAACTGTGATAGATTCAAGGGGGAATTCCACTAGCATGCTTCCTTAGAAAGGCAAAGTCAATGAAATAAATACCAGGCAGGGGGTAGTTGAAGGGAGTGGAGTGGGGCCAAGGGGAAAGAGGTACAGGAAGGAAGAAGAAACTAAAAGAGAATTTAATCAAAAAATTGGTGTAAATTCTGCAAAATTAAATAGTGAGGGAAGGAGTAGATAGGTCAATGATGGGTGAGAATGTTGACAGGGATGACATTGATCAAGGTGTCTTGTGCTCATAAACTTGTCTGTCTTGTCCTTTGTACAACTACTTAAAGATAATAAAAAAAAGAAAAACTAAAAGAAAAAAATAACATCATTGCTATATCTAGTATCGGTCAAATTTCAGCCATCTATGCATACCTTCTACCTGTCTTATAATTTTCATTCAGCTCTCATCCATCAAATATTTTGAAGGCTTGTTATATTTCAGGAACACAGGCCAGTCATCTTGATGCCTCTACACAGACAGACAGATAGACAGACAGACAGACAGACAGACAGACACACACACACACACACACACACACACACACACACACACACACACACACATTTTCTTCTGTAAGGCTACAGTTCCTACTTATCTTTTTTCCTTGCACCATTCTGACTCCATTACATTGCCTGATCCAGGAAGCCTTCCCTGGCTTCTCTAGGCTACCTCTGCTTTCTGTGGGCCTGTGAGATAATGAAGCTAAGTCTATGTAACTCACAGAGAATACTAGTATGATCCAGAAAGGAACAGTAGACTTTTTGAATTTGTTTCAACATGAATATAAAAAGAGCACTCTAAATTGTGACAACCCCACACTACAGCATTCTCACGATAACTACCTACTTTGCCTTCTCTTCACACAAAACCTCAGTGATTCTGCAGCTTTAGACAAGGGTGAAGGAAGCAGCTTTCAATCTTCATTGCACTGGCAGGGAACTGAGACCAAAAAGGCAAGATCTGAACCCAGATTATTTATTCCCAACTCAGATTATTTATTCCCAACTCAGACCGTTTGGATTACTATAACAAACTCCCATACAGGGTAGCTTAAAGAATATACACAAAGTTAGTTCTCACAATTCTGGAGTCTGGAAGATTCCAGCAGATCTGAAGTCGGGCGGGACACTTCCATATATACACATTGTATTCACCCAGGATGGAAAGCAGGCAAGGATGCAAGCAAGGTCTATCATGTATCTTCTGACAAGGGCACAAATCTTATTCATGAGGGCTTCACTATCTAACATATTTATTTCTCAAAGGCTCTGCCATTAAATTGGGAGTTGGAATTAACCAACCCAATCACCAGTTCCCCTTCAAAATATCATCTGGAAATTTCTTCTAATTGATTCTTTTTTCAGTATCTCTCACTTGCTTTCTAAGGTGACAGGAACCAGCTCTCAGGTGTCACCAATTCAGCATCATCCTTCCACAAGTATCCAGGGAGATCTGTCGACTCATCACTCCTCACAGACTGGGGCCTTTCTACTACAAGCCTCTCCCACCAAGAAGCCACACAGACACCACCGGGGTAAGAGCAGAGCTCCCTCATCTGTGGAAAATCCTGCCTATTAGCCCAGCTCATTAGCAATGGAAAGTCTCTGCCCCTTCCCATTTCTGAATCACTTTATCCTCTGTCTCTCAGGCACGCAGACAAAGGCAGAAAAGGCACAGTCAACAATTAAGAATGATGCCAGTCAGCAAACCGAGTGAGTTCCTGACATGTTTATGCCTCTAGCCTTCATACATCTCATCCATTTCTCGTGTGTGTGTGTGTGTGTGTGTGTGTGTGTGTGTGTGTGTGTGTGTGTGCGCGCGCGCGCGTGTGTACTCTAGTGTGCCAGTACTGGGGCTTGAACTCAGGGCCTGGGTACTGTCCCTTAGCTTCTTTTGCTCAAGGCTAGCACTCTACTACTTGAGCCACAGTACCACTTCCAGCTTTCTCAAAGCTAGAGCTCTAGCACATGAGTCTGAGCACCATTTCTGGCTTTTTCTATGTATATGTGGTACCGAGGAATCAAACCTGGGTCTTCGTGCATGCTAGGCAAGCACTCTACCACTAGGCCAAACTCCCAGCCAGACTTCCAGTCCTCAGGTCTCTCTCTCCAGAGTTGTTAGGATTACTGGTGTAAGCTACCAACACCCAGCCATTTATCTTTTTTCATCTTTAATTGACAAAGAGAAGTCCCTTCACCATCCTACTTGCTTTCCAGAAAGGATCCCAGAAGCAACTGCTTCCTAACTTGCTTGATCTTTTGGCTCACTGTCATGTTTTGTTTTTCTCTTCCCAGTTATGGAGTTGCTATTCTGGATAAGGTAAGAAAATCATCACTTTGAAGAAGCTAGGTCAAATGGCTTCTAAGCCCTGACATTCTGGTATTCCCTGATATACTCACACTGGGATGGAGGGATATCTTCATGGATTACCAGAGGGTGTTGAGCATGTATGCAGGCTTAAGGGTAGGTACCATGTCAGACTTAACACTCAGAGAGCTGTCACCCAGGAGCCAGCTAAGACCCTAGTTCTACATTCTAGTATTTCAAGAGACTGAGTCTTTCTGAATGTCCCTTTTCTCTTTCTTTCTAGGAAATCATCCAGCTTTCAGAGTACCTCAAAGTAAGTGGCCTGGCAACCTCTACAGTCACTGTATCCCTTCACATACTCCAGCTTTCTCATCCAGGTTAATATTATCCTCTTGCATTTTGCACTTCAGGAGGCTCTACAAAGGGAACTGCTCCTAAAACAGAAAATGGTGGTTCTCCAAGACTTGCTGTCTACCCTGATTCAGGCTTCTGACAGCTCTTGGAAGGTAAGTGATAAAAAATCTTTGGATAAAGCTAATGTATTTCTGTATGTACCCATTGCATTTTTCTTGGCATACCATCTAGCAAGAACAGAGACTGTCTTACAACTGAACAGTATGTTGGGAGCTAGTTGCCAATGCCTCACACCTGCAATCCTAGCTACTCAGGAGGCTGAGATCTGAGGATTGTGGTTTAAAGCCAGCTCAGGCAGGAAAGTCCATGAGACTCCTATCTCCACTAAAGTACCCAAGAAAGCTAGAAGTAGAGCTGTGGTTCATATGGTAAAACACTAGCCTTGAGCAAAATATCTCAGGGACAGAGCCTACGCCATGAGATCAACCGCAGAACTAGCCAAAAACAAAGAAACAAAAAATGTATACTAGGATGTAACAAGAGGTATGGGAAGGGAGAGCATGGTTAATGTCTGTGATTTTTTTTTTCATACCAATATTCATCCACGCCAGCCTGCCCCCAGACATGAGTGTCAGAGTGGGAAAGGACCTTAGATATCATCTAGTCTCATCTCATTTTTCCCCTGAAGAAATAAAGTCTTAAAGAGGCCAAGTAACTTGCCCAAAGTTTCATAGCTAGTTAGTGAAAGAACTGGAACCTCAAAAGATCAGGACTCTAATTTTAATCTATTATTTCTATACACATTCACAAATCATGTTCTTCCTACAGAGCTCTGAGACAGCATCAGAAATAATGAGATTGTTTAGGCAGCACTCCTGCATTTACAGAATTCATGATTTTGTACAGGAGACAGATGCCTAAGCAATACAAAGATAAGGGGGGAAACATGTGTTCAGGATATACTACACTAAAATCTGGAATGAATGATTCCCAAGAAGAGAACCAAGGGAATGTCTATAGTTATGGAAATATTTGCCAGGCAAATGTAGAAGCAGAAATAGTAACTTAGGCAGGAGATAAAAAGCAGGCAACATATAGTGGTTAGATATTATAGAAAAAAATGGTTCTTCATCTTCATTTATAATCCTAGGACCTTTTGTACTATTTTCTTAATTACTGAAATTCCAAAGTGCTTTTTATATTTATCATATTAGAACATGCCTCTTAATAATTACAGAAACTTAGAAATATTTATTAATTTTGAACTAACAAGGCAAGGGCAGGGCATGGGTGGCTCATACCTATAATCCTAGCTACTCAGGAGGCTGAGATTGAGGATCGCAATTTGAAGACAACTTGAACAGTAAAGTCCGTGAGACTCTTTTTTTTTTTTTTTTTTTTTTTTTACCAGTCCTGGGCTTGAGCTCAGGGCCTGAGCACTGTCCTTGGACTTTCTCAAGGCTAGAGCTCTACCACTTGAGCCTCAGCACCACTTCCGACTTTTTTCTATGTATGTGGTACCGAGGAATCAAACCCTGGTCTTCATGCATGCTAGGCAAGCACTTTAACCACTAGGCCAAATTCCCGGCCCCAGTCCGTGAGACTCTTATTGCCAATTAAGCACCAAACACTGGAAGTGGAACTGTGGCTAAAGTGGTAAAGCAAAAAGTGGTCTTGAGCAAAAAAGCTCAGAGACAGTGCACAAGCTCCTTCAAGCCTCAGGACCGTCACAAAAAATAAACTAGTACTAGTAGTAGTAGAAGTAAATTATGATATACAAATATAAAATATTTTGCTCCCAATACTGGGGATTGAAACTAGGGCTTAACATTCTACTACTTGAGCTACACCCCATTTCTTGTGAAGGGAGTAGCATTGTTTTACATTTTTTCACTTAATATCTACCTGAACAAAAGACTGCTAAATTCTCCTGTTTTCAGGTGGGTTCAATTTCTTGCAATACATTCATTTGATGTCTGTGAAGCAAAGTTGATTACAAATACAATTAGTCAAAGAAAAGAAAGGCTGAAGATCATGTAAAAGGGTCTCAAGGACTCTCACGGATTTTTCAGACTCCGTAGTAAAACTGGTATGTTCATATTTTCAAGCAGGATGATGCTACTACTGATAGGATACAGTAAGACGCAGCATGAAACCCAGTAGCCTCCATAAACATTGTGCCCTACCAAGAGGACGTCTTGTGCTTAGACAAAGGAACAAGGAGAAGGTAGGAGACAGAGCCAAGAAATGTGCAGTGATATTTAAAGGACTTCTCAAGCTCAGCATTTCCTCCTCACGGCAGTCACTGAACCTGGAGTTGAGAGGAAGTCATTTACATTGGCAGAGCGCGAGCCTGGAGCAGACAGCAGTGTGTGCCAGGTGGTTTCCGGTGCTGCACCAAACTAAGATCATCGCACTCACAATTGTCCAACAGACATTTGATAGGTTCCAACTTGCTGCTGGACCCTGTGCTTCAAAAGTAGAGTCTTGGCTCTTAAGGAGGAAGACAGAGTGATATAATGTACTCTACAACAGTATGATACAATGATAGTGGTAGTTAGGCATTGGTGACTTACGTCTATACTCCTAGCTACTCAGGTGGCTGAGCTCTAAGGATCAAAGTTCAAAGCCAGGCCAGGCAGGAAAATACATGAGACTCTGATTGCCAATTAACCACCAGAAAATGAGAAGTGGAATGTGGCTCAAAGTGGTAGAAAACTAGCTTTGAGCAAAAGAACTCAGGGACAGCACCTAGGCCCCGAGTTCAAGCCCCACAACTGACCAAAAAAAATTATGACAATTATATAATGTGATACAGGGAAGAGGGAAGGTTCCACTAGCAAGAGGTCAAAGTAGCTGAGTCCTGAGGGATGTGCAGCTTTCAGTCAGCACAGAAGTAGAGTAATGGACAAAAGGAGTAAAAAGGAAAAGAACGTTTAAAGGAACCAGATTGTTTCCTAGCCTAAATATCAAAAAGCATGGAATGTGACTGGAATATCATAGTACTAAAGAAAGAACCTCAGACAGCTTTCAAATTATGAGACTGGAACCTTTTTCTGTTGAACAGTTCAACAGAGGGGGGTGGTCATGGGGTTTGAACTTGGCCTAGGGGCTGTCCTTGAGCTCTTCGGCTTAAAGCTACTGCTCTACCCTTGAGCTAAGCCCCACTTCCTGTTTTCTAGAGGTTAATTGGAGATAAGATTCTCTCTCAGGTTCTTTTGTGCCTGGGCTGGCTTTGAACCTTGATCCTCAGATCTCAGCCTCCTGAGTAGCTAGCGTTATAGGCCTGAGCCATTACACCTGGCTTATTTTTATCTTTTAATTATCTTTAAGTAATGTATACAGTATCAAATTTAAAATAGTGTATGAAACCCCTTTTTAAAGGGAAGACACATTTATACACATGTGCACACTCTTGTGTGACTGCAAACTTTTTGAACGCACATGAATACATGCTGTCTCTAGTTTGAGAAATGCTGCTCTAGGCAAGAAGCAGCTGATTTGGGTCAAAAGTCCCACATTTAGCACCTTACAGTGTGCTTAACCCTTATCGTGAAACTAAATTGAAAGTTAATTATCAGTAGTGGGGTTTGTTGTTTTTATTCTTTTGTTTTGGTGCTAATCCTGGGTTTGAACCCAGGGCCAAGGTGCTGTCCCTAAGCTAGCTAGCTTGTTTGCTTGCTTTTCTTTCTTCCTTCCTTTTTTTTTTTTACTTTTTTGCTCCAGTTGTGGAGTTTGAATTCAGGGCCTGGGCCGTGAGCCTCTTTGTGCTCAGGTCTAGTGCTCTACCACTTTGAGCCACAGCACTGCTTCTGGTTTTTTTTGAATACTTTATTGGAGATAAGAGATTCACCAGAATTTTTCTGCCCAGACTGGCTTTGAACCATTCCTCAGATCTCAACTCCTTCTTAAATAGCTAGGATTACAGGTATGAGTAGCAGTAGTGTTTGAAAGTTTCTCCAACAATAAGGACCCTGGCTCTGAGTGGGGATGGGAGCAGTAGAGACTCAACCTAAATAAGCTGCACTCAGAACTTGAATTATAACAAGCTTGGTGGAGATGAGGAAGATATTTTAAGATCCATGTCTAGCATAAACTTCAAGGAGAGTTTCACCCATTCTCCAGCCATAGAGCAGAAGTTCTCTGGTTTTGTTTTTTTCCCCTCCCTATTCCAACCCCTCCCAATCCTCACTCTTCTCCATCCCCACCCTCTCCCATTTTTTTAAACAAAATAGTCTCCAGCTCTTCCATTAAGAGCTCCTACTTTTCAAATATGATAAAGGAACTCTATCACTCCATGAAAGCTTCAACTTCACTGGAAGGACAACTCTTGTCAGATACCTTTGTGGTGTCTGGAAAGATAATTAGAATAATAATAAAATATTATTGAATAGAGTAATAATTCAAACCAGGACTTGGACATCCAGCCTGGTTCACAGCTCACTTTTTTCATTAGGCCACCCTGAGTTGAACCTGCACGTGTAGTAATGCTCCGACTGAGCTATTAGAACCCCAAGGATAAACACACCATTGCTTCCATTTCTAAATGGAATCCTCATGTAGCCCAGGCTGCTGCTGAGAATGCTGTATTGGTCACAACCTTCAGAGTAGAAAGTATTTAACCAGTTGATAAAAATTCAATAGGCATTGGGCAATACAAAAACAAGAACAGGATACCATTGGGTTTTCAGATCTGCAGAGTAGAGTCACGATCTTGAGATGACAGAATAGCAGGGGATTGGTTACAAGTCCTACGCAACCTCTGCTACAACAGACGAGCTGGGGCTGGGTTTCTGTGGTGAGTTGGCAGTGTTTCAGAGAACAGAGAGGCGGGAGGGGGAAACTAAGCAGAAGCGGGAGCTGAAGCCCTCAGACTGGCACCATGTGTATATGATTTCGATTTTACTTACAATTAACTGTGTCCTCTGGACTCTAGGCTCTTCTGCCTAGAAGGTCAGAAGCAGCCCTGTAAGAAATGATTCTTCCCACATACTGTAACTCTGGGCTCCAGTGCAGAGACAACTGGGGCTCAGATCAAGAAACTACATGGCCCATTTGCAACAACTTGGCTATAGCTTTCATGCCTGCCCTGGGAAGTCTGGGAAGGCAGAGCTGTGCACAAGATTTTGTTCAAGCCCCAAAACTTGGGTGGCCCTTTATCTCCACTGAAGGGACCAAGTGAATTGTCTAGTATTGCAACATGAACGGAAAAGTAATCTAGGGTTGAACTAAAATACAAAAGTAGCCAGACAAGGCAAAATGTTGAACAAAAGCCATACTACAGGACAGAGGAGGGAGGAAACTATTCAAAAAATTATAGGAGGCTGCAGACATTTGTCAGTATTTGGGTCCTGTTTTCTTTTCGAGTTCCAACAAGACAGGCAATCCTTAAACATGGTGGGTTTGATCACATTCTTCAGAAGAATCCAGGCAAAGGAAAATGCATGGAATCGGTAGATACAAACCAGGGCAGATGGGTGGCACCAGCTGATTTCAGGACTTGAGGATGAATAGGCCACTTGGGGAAGGCAGCAGATTTACCACTTACCCCAAGGCTCAAACAGTAGAAGTCTTTGTCCATCTCTTTCATCTGTCCCCAAGCCCTGTAGTTATTATAGATGCCATATCCCTGGCTTTCCAGCTCTCTTTCTCTCCCATGAGACATTGGGGAAAAACATTAATAGCAGGAGTCACTTAAAAAACTTGGTTTTGGCAAAGTTTTTTGCTTTTGCAAGGCCAAGCTGAGTAACACAGGAAGCTGAAAGGGTGGGGGCACCCCTCCCCCCAACCCCCATGGTTAGAAGAATTAGTCAAACTAGATCAAAACAGGAGTTGTGCTGTGCAATACCACTTCCTGCCTCCCCAAGGCACCCCAACACTCATCTAAGGACGTAGACCTGAAAAAAGAGGCCCTTCCTCTGTCCCTACTCTGTTACAGACCTCAACTTCCATGAGGATTGAAAACATCCAGGCCTCTGACTGAGAGGATCCACAATATCCCAGTCAGAAGATAAGTGGAATTTCTAGAAACCACAAGCATCCCACATGGCTTGGATGAAAAAGTCAGAGAAAGAATATGAAAACCAGTTACTGGTAACAAGGCCCATGGCTATTTCTCTGGGGAACTTGCTATCCTTGTGGCACCTCAAACCCTATTTCTCCCCACCCTCGCCTCTGCCCCACTGCCAAGACCCTCCTGAGAATAACATCCCTACCTTGCAAAAAGAAGGAAGTATATATGTAGGGAGGAAAAAAGGCAGGAGGTGGCTGGGAGTTTGACCTAGTGGTAGAGTGCTTGCCTAGCATGCACGAAGACCAGGGTTTGATTCCTCAGTACCACACAGATAGAAAAAACCTGGAAGTGGTATGTGACTCAAGTGGTAAAGCTCTATCCTTGAGAAAAGTCCAAGGACAGTGCTCAGGCCCTGACTTCAAGCCCCACAACTGGCACAAAAAAAAAAAAAAGCAAGAGGTAAGTTGTTAGCAACTCAGCTGAAATGTTGAAAAATTTAAAAACAGAAGGTCTTATCCTGCCCACTTTTTTCTTTTCTTAGACAGTTCAAAATGCTGTTACCTAGATGCACAAGGCTCCAAGTTCTACACTCAGCAACACACAAAAATTAAAAAGGCATTGTATTCCAGAGCATTGGTAGCTCAAACCTGTAACCCTAGCTACTGTTGAGCCTAAGATCTGAAGACCAGTGTTCAAAGCCAGCCCAGGTAGATAAATCCAAGAGACTTATCTCCAACCAACCATCAAAAAAGCTGAAAGTAGGGAAGTGGCTCAAGTGGTAGAACATGAGGCTTGAGCTCTTAGCATCCAGGCCCTGGGTTCAAGCCCCATAAAAAAAGAAAAAGAAAAAGATTGGTTTCTCCTCGGGTTAATGGTGTCTATCTTTCCTCTTTGTTTCCATGTGGTCCCTTCTTATTCCATCCTGGTGTCCTGATCTCCTCTCTTTATGAACATATCTCCATGCTGAATTACTGCCCAGCCTAATGGCCTCATAGTAACTTAATTAGTTCTTTAAAGACACAATACCTAATTCATAACCAGTTATTTTGATATTGTTTGCAAGAATTCTATGAAAATGGTCTTATTAACTTCCAAAGACATAGGAAAAAATGATAAATATTTAGCTGATTGAAAATTAGCAAATAATTCTAACCTAACAGAGCTTTAGCATAATCAACCTTCATGATACAATAGCCATGTAAATAATATATTTAAATAATAATTTTAAAAGGAGAAAAAAATTCTGAATAATGAGATTATGGGAGTCAGAATTGCCCACGAGAAAAGAGATGCTTTCATTACTGTATTCATTTACTTATTTAAATTTTTGGTATAAATGCTGATGCTTGTTCAGGGTAACTTTTTTATTCAACTAGTTTTCACCACTTGAGAAACACCTAATTGGAAATAAGAGTCTCACAGATTTTCTTGCCTGGGCTGGCTTCAAACCATGATCCTCAGATCTTAGTCTCCTGGGCAGATAGAATTACAGGCATCTGGCTAATGTATTTTGTAAATGTATTTTACTGGAAAGGACAAAAATATGTATTTAGTTATATATAATTCAAGTATAACTTAAAATTAAATCCACTCCATTTATAGATATAAAGTCACATAATAGAAAAAAAAGACAATACCAAATATGGACATATTCTAAGGTACTGAGGATTACAGCTTTCCACATATAAATGGATGAGGGCATATAAATGGATAAACAAAGGTGCACAATTTTGCCATAAGCAAGACAGAATCCCTATTTTCCCAGGAAAGGGGGACCCCCATTATCTTTACTGGCCTTACTAGCCTGTTCTTTTTTTTATTTTGGGCTTAGCATCAGTACTTGGGCTTAACCTCAGGACTTCATACCCTAGCTTGGCTTTTTCCCCTCAAAGCTGGTGTCCTACCAGCTCTACTTGAGCCACACTTCCACTTCTGACTTTTTAGGGGTTAAACTGGACATAAGAGCTTGGATTTGTCTACTGGGGCTGGCTTCAAACCATTATCCTCAGATCTCATCATCCTGAGTAGTTAGAATTACAGGGTGAGTCACTGGCAACTGACTTTACTGGCCTATTTGTTCTATATAATACAGGGGTTCTATACAGATGTGGGGTGCAGAAGTGCCTATAGGGGAAGAAAAAAGGACATCTTAGAGGTGTTCCTTCCAGTGACTCTCTCCTATGGTCCCTGAGCCATTTGCTAAAGAACCTCAAGGTAAAAAGAAGACTTGGGGGCCAGGAGTTTGGCCAAGTGGTTAAAGTGCTTGCCTAGCATGCATGAAGACCCAGGTTCAATTCCTCGGCACCACATACATAGAAAAAAGCCAGAAATGGTGCTGAGGCTCAAGTGGTAGAGCTCTAGCCTTGAGAAAGTCCAAGGACAGTGCTCAGGCCCTGAGCTCAAGCCCAGGACTGGCAAAAAAAAAAAAAGAAGAAGACTTAGGAGGCCAATCTGAATCGTCCTTGTCTAGTCCAGAGTCCCATTCAAACATCCTGCTGTCACTTCTGCTCCCCCTACTTCCTGAAATAAATTAGTAACATGAGCATTTTTGAGCCATGTGTCAGGCATGGGCTGGGAATAGAGTACATTTCTTTGCAGATCGTATTTTGTCACAGGCTTATTATCTCCTCCTATTTTCTCTAGGGACAACTTAATGAGGACAAACTGAAAGGCAAACTGAGGTCCTTAGAAAACCAGCTCTATGCTTGTACCCAGGTAAGCATTCTGGAGGATGTTTCCAGCCCATGAATCTAAAAGTAAAGCGTGTACTTGAATCTTAATCTTACTTTCTAGGAAAGTGCTACCAGGTATGAATTAACATACCTATTCTGTTTGCAAATTTTTCATTTTAGTCTCTATTATATGAGTTCTGCATCCTCCCCTCTCTTTCTCCTAGTATCCACCCCTTTGCACCCTGGGAAAGAATCCAGCACTAAAAATGTTATGGCCTACTGGAAAACCTAGAAAACTCCCGCAACTATAGAAAATTACTTTTGATAAATATGTGTAGTACCCTGCTAACTCCATAGGTCCCAATATTCAAACAGATTAGATGTTACAAGAAAGTTCTGAAAAACTGAGTTTTGTTTCTTAGTTTGTGCACCCTTTAGAAGAAAGGTACAGTATTGCTCTTATTTTTTGTTCTGGGACCTTATATAGTGTTGGGGGCCGAGCAATGCCATTCTAATAACTTTCTGCTGAGACCTGTAGTAGGGGTAAACAAGTGGACCTCTTTATCCTGCCCACCTGTTGTGCTGATAGGCTCCCGCACCCAATATAAGGAGGGGAGTTTTAGAGATTCCTGCCTTGATGAAGCTGCGTGGCGTTTCTGTTCGTGCTCCGGAGAAGCAAGGCTGAGTGCGGGAGGACAGTGGGCCCTCTCCTCTCACAGCTTGGACTGGTTGGGGTGTGCTTTTCCCCATCCCTCCTCAGGAGGGACTGGGGATGAAGGACCCCGACAATATAGCGTCAGTAATCTCTTCATCTGACCTAATCTCGGCTTACAAAAAAAAATCAAGAAATCTGATTCCATGCTTAAGAAATGGTAGATGCCCAACAAGTGAGAATATGCAAAGTATGAAGCTAGGAGGAGAGGAACAGCTGGTGGACTTTACTTATGCGGAGTGAGAGAAAGTAGCATTGGACTTGCCATCAAGAATCGTTTATAATATGACCTGCTTTGTTAAGCTCTTATGAACTTAAATATGCCAACCAGGCTTTTTACGTTTAATATACTTTTTACTAGATTATATATTTACAAACATCATAACAGGAAAAATAGAAATAGAGGCAAGATATTTTTGAAAAGTCTAACATAAGAATGCAATTAAAAAAACAGTGCAATGAGAGGAACATGTTTTCCACTTACCATAAATTAGACTCAAGGTGTTAAAAATCTGATATATACCAGGAGTTTGGCCTAGTAGTGGAGCGCATGCATGAAGCCCTGGGTTTGATTCCTGGGTACCACATACACAGAAAAAGCCAGAAGTAGCACTGTAGCTCAAGTGGCAGTGCTAGCCTTGAACAAGAAGTGTCCAAGGACAGTGCCCAGGCCCTGAGTTCAAGCCCCAGGGCTGGCAAAAAAAAAAATCTAGATATATGTGTGTTCATATTAATAATGGGATATTTAAAGGTGTGTTTGTCTCCCAAGTATTGTCATCCTGTAGACAGTTCAAGGCATGATGGTATACCATATGGAGCACTTCAGAAATTCCAATAGCATAATAAGCCAGAACTTTGATACTCCTTGTGTGTTCTTCAGACCATCGGCAATGAATGACCTTTCTGGAAACCATTAAAAAGCTAAAAGGAAACTTACTGATAGAGAGTGCTGAGGCCTTGAAAAATAATAGTAATAATCAGAATTATGGAAAGGAGGAAATCATTTAAATCACTGTTAGAAATAGATACTTGGAGGGGCCGGGAGTTTGGCCTAGTGGTAAAGTGCTTGCGTAGCATGCACGAAGACCCAGGTTCGATGCCTTGGTACCACATACATAGAAAAAAAAGCCGGAAATGGTGCTGAGGCCCAAGTGGTAGAGCTCTAGCCTTGAGAAAGTCCAAGGACAGTGCTCAGGCCCTGAGCTCAAGCCCAGGATTAGCAAAAAAAAAAAAAAAAAAAAAGATACCGAATTAGAATCTGCATTTCAACAAGGCCCCTAGGTGATATGACTGCACATTAAAATCTGAAAGCTATAATCTTTATGGTAGAATTTATGCTGCACAACATGAAGTATAAGTAATATTGCCATAGGTCAGATTACTTAGAAGGAAAGAAAATTAAATAGGAGTTTTCATTTTGAGCTTAATTAAAAAAAATTAGGGACTTCGTAGTTCCTAGCTAAGAAAATTTTGAACTAATCATGATTATGAAATTAAGCCAGGAATAGGGCATAAAATAGAAAGGTCCTACTAATTTCATAGGATTTTCTTCCCACTTGGTATTTTAAAATATCTTTCTCATAATGCCACATTTTAGTCAAAACAGCAAATATATATTGCCCAGTTTGGATAGTCAGACTTGGTAACATAGCAAGTCCAGTACTTAGAAAAGTAAAAGTGACAAGTCTAAAGTGTTAGGCTTACCTGCACTTAATACTGTCTTAACTTTAAGGGTGGCAAATACCAACCAAGGATTTAAGAGACTAAAATATAATGCAGAGTGCCAGTCCACTCATTTTCAACTGGGGATGAAGGATGAAGCTTGGCCAGTAACCAGCATGGTTAAGTCCATGTATGTCTTCAACAATCACTCCTGGATTTGTTTTGTTGTTGTTTTAACAAAGGTTTCAATAAGCCAGCTATCAGTGGCTCACACTTTAATTCTAACTACACAAGAGGCTAAGATCGGAGGATCTAAGTTCAAAGCCAGGCCAGGCAGGAAAGTTCATGAGACTCTTATCTCCACTAAAACCACCAAAAATAGGCTGGAAGTGGAGCTGTGGTTCAAGTGGTAAGCACTAGCCCTGAGCAAAAGAAGTTTAGGGACAATGACCAGACCAAGAGTTTCAAGCCCCAGAACTGGCACCCTCCCCCACAAAAAAAATCCAAATACATAAGACCCAATCACATATAAATAGAAAAATTTCCGAAGACCTCAAAACTAAATGGAAAGTGTTCCTATTGATTCCTAAATTTCCATTATCTGGATTACTGCTTACTCTCCAGGATATCTAGAATTGATGGTAATAGCTGCTTGCCTTCTCCACAATTATAGGACAAAAAGATGAAGGGCATAGGTAGAGCCAGGCTCTTGGTGAATTTGCAAATCTGTTTTTGTGTTTTCCCTGTTACTGAAGCTAAGAGGAGTATTTTTTAAATGCATTCATTTTAAAACATTTATTGAGTTTACCAAAAAAATTCAGTTCTCTGGGGCTATTTTTGTTGTCGGTTTTCTTTTTTTGGTCAGTCATGGGGCTTGAACCCTGGGCCTGGGCACTGTTCCTGAGCTCTTCAGCTCCAGGCTACCACCCTAACCCTGAAGCCACGGCAACACTTTGGGTTTTCTAGTGGTTAACTGAAGATAAGAGTCTCTTGGACTTTTGTGCCCAGGCTGGCTTTGAATCTCGATCCTCAGGTCTCAGCCTCCTGAGTAGCTCGGGTTGTAGGCGTGAGCCACTGCACCCAGCAAAGATCTTTTCTTTTTTTTTTCAGCAGAAACAGCATTTTTCCCTACTATAAAGCTTCAGTATCAGTAAGGGAGAAATACTTTATTATTTTCAGTAGAGCAGAACAATGGAGGCTGGTAAGTGTACTATGCAACTGAATACTTAGAAGGATCACTTCATCCACAAGAAGTTAGGAGGATGGAGGTAGTTAAGATTTATCTGAACTGATGCTTGAATCTTGAACATGAATAAACAAGGTGAAAAGAGTGAGAGGCCCTAGGCAGAAACGGTGATTTGAGCAATGGAAGAGGCCAAAAGGCATGGTGCTTGGGGAACTCTACCTGCAAGCAGTTCAGCTTGGGTAAAGTAGGACAAAATAGCAGCCTGGGTTGTAAGCTGCCAAGTCAAGGAATTTGGACCTGATCCTTAGCAAATAGGAAGTAGCATGATCAGATCTGTACAAATGCAGATAAGAAGAGTATTCCATTAACCTATATATTAGTGTTAGAGTCTGAATTAAGGAATTATCCAAAAGGATGGAGAGGAGACGGATGTCAACTGTTTAGGAAGCTGACTTGATAAAGCTCAAGACAAACTGATTTCTGAGTTAGGAAGAGAAAAATTGATGACCCCCTTGGCTTAAGGATTAAAAGACTGGGTAGGTGATAATGCTAGGCATGAAAACAATGGATTTCAAAAGCCTTTGGAAAGCCTAGGGTGCAAGCCCCAGGGTGCAGTTTCAAAACCTATGACACTCACCTCTCATGGCCTAGGGGATCCCTGGAAAGAAGATGCCTATCAGATAATGGTATCTCACTGGAGGCAAGGACCAAATTCTTTTCATGTCTGTATCACAGGTCTTTTGGTACATGTAGGTTCAATGTGTATTTGTTGAATTGCATCACATTTTTAGAAATATTCCCCTTGGGGAATGAAAAAAGTACTATTAGAAATGGAAGACCAGAAACACAGCTATGAGCAGAAAGCCAAGGAGTCACTGCAGAAAGTGCTGGAGGAGAAAATGAGTGTGGAGCAGCAACTGGAGAGCACACAGGTAGGGATGCAGTGGTCCTTGAGCTGACAACCTCAGGGATAGCTCTGGGAACAACCCTTCTTCAGTGGAGAAGGCTTCCACCAGAACCAGCTCTCTGCTCTTCCTCAGCGGTCCCTAGCCCTGGCAGAGCTGAACTGTGAAGAGTGGAGAAGCCAGTATAAAGCTCTGAAGGAGGCCTGGAAGACCCTAGGGATCCAGCACAGTGAGCTAGAGAATCAACTCCACATCCTCCAGTCCAAACTGCAGGTACCAGGGGAGGCGGGCTAGGGTGAGAAAAACTGCAGAAAGCACTGAGCTTTTAGTTCCTCACTCAACTGCCCACTTTGTACCAGACTCACTGTTTTAACTCTGAAATATAAATCTGAGTTTAGTAAAGATACCTGACCTGCTCATGCAAATGAACTGTTCACTGAAATGACACTATCCCAATGCAAAAAGCAGCCCAACCCTTTGCATTTCTCATGAACTTACTCATGTCTTACCCCAACCTACTATATGAACGCCTTCTCAGTAGAATAGCAGTTTAGAATTGCACATAACTATGTGTGTACAACAAATACCACTAATTTGCTTGTGGGGTACTAACTCAGCCTGAGAATGCATTTTTTTAAGTGATTAGAGTGGACTGTTGGCATGAGTAAATGTTCCAAGAGTTCCAATCTGCTAGCTCGGAAAGGTAACCACCTCCTAATTCTTGGTTGTCTCATCTTTCAAAACGAAGGTAGTAAGCCAGGCTCATGCCTATAATCCTAGCTACTCAGGAGGCTGAAATCGAGGTTCAAAGCCAGCCTGGCCACTAAAGACCATGAGACTCTTTATCTCCAATTAACCACTAGAAAATGGGAAGCCTTACGACCGGGAGGAAAAAAATGAAGGCTACAGTACTTATATGATAGGATTGTTGTATGGATAAAACAGTAATCCATGCAAAAAAAACTTGATATAATGCCTGGCACATGTAAGCATGCAGTACATATTAGGCATTGCTTTGTGGAGATTTCACTTACATGGTTTGGAACTTTGAGGGTCTACCCTCAAAGTTGATCTTTACAATTTTTCTGAAATGGGTCTCTCATAGCATTTCGATAAGAAAACATGTATGAAACTTGTTAAAGGAGAGGACCTCCCTTGGCCATTATGCATAGCATGAACAACTCAACCTTTGTCCTTCTTCCCACCACCTGTAAGGCAATTTGTAAGCAGGTGTGGGGGACTGTTAAGTCTTAATTATGTGTGGAAATGGCCCTATTCCCCAGAGAAAATGAAAACATACAAAAGTTATACTCGGTATGTCTTAATCTAGAAATTTATCAAGGTGGCCAGACATGTCCCTTGTGGATGAATATTAAAAATGGAATGTACTGTTATAAATGTTAAAAGAAAGCAAAACGAAGAATCTCATGTTTTCATTCCCCTAACATGGTTTGTCCAAATTCAGCCATTTTCTGTGACTTTCCTCTTCCATTGGACTTCTCCCCATCTCTACCACGCACTAACCTGCTGTTGTGCTGGCCCTTCCTCCTTGCAGGGAGCTGACAGCAGAGATGCACAGCTCAATCAGGCCCTGAGACTTCTGGAGATGGAGCACCAGGAACTGCAGGCCAAGATTGAATGCCTACAAGGGGACAGAGACTTGTGCAACTCCAATACCCAGGACCTGCAAGGTATCCTCCTCCTCAAAAGCCTCAGGAGCATAAGGAACCATAGCAAGTGAGCTCAGAGAAAGAGGCTAAGGGGGGAAAAAAAGCTTCAGCCTTCGTTTGTTTGGCCTTATGATTTCATTTTTCCTTGAGGGAAGGGCAAAGCTATTTTAATCAGCCAAGACAAAAATTAATCTTGCTGCACTTGCATGAGCTCTCTTCTCCAGCCCATCCCCCTGGCTAAACCACAGCTGCTCCCATATTAGTCATGTGTCAAGGCCACATTCCTAATTTGAAAGGGAAAGGTCAGGGGAGACACTTGGCAGAATGAAAGCCTGTGCCGGCTGGGAAAAAGAACCAGAGTATAAATACAACTCTTAGTTCAAACCCTGTGGTGCAGACCCTTAGTTGTTGGTAAGATTCTTGGTTCCCGTTTCCCTCTTCAGAATGAGACAAGCAAATTATCCCACTTGACTATCAAAGACCACAGACAAGGCAGCACTTATTACTGATTTCCAGGTGTTGAGTTCATTAAGATGGCTTCTTCGAGTTCAGTTTGCACTGTTTCATTTTCAGATCAACTGAAGAGGTCAGAGGAGGAAAAACATGTCCTGATGACCAGAGTACAACAACTGCAGAGTAAGTTTCCTTTACAGAACCTCAAGTTGGCTCAAATAGCTTTTGGTGCATCTGGGGTTCCAGGTCCTCAAAAGGGTATTTGGAAAAGGGAATAGAGACCCTTACTTTTAAAGTCACTACTTTAAAGTAGGGTCATTTTCATAGCTCTTCACACATCACATCTTAGCCTGTTGTTTTTTATTTGTTCCCTTCCTATTCTTAACCTTACATGCTAATGTAACCACTTGCATTTCTGTCGGAACTGGACAACTAAAAAAATATTAGGAAGACTGGGCATAGTGGCTCGCGCCTGTAATCCTAGCTACCCAGGAGGCTGAGATCTGAAGATCTCAGTTCAAAGCCAGGCACTAAAATCTGTGAGACTCTTATCTCCAAGAGTAGGGCGCTATGGCTCAAGGGGTAGCGTGGTAGCCTTGAGCTGAAGAACCCAGGGACAAAGCCCAGGCCCAGAGTTCAAGTCCTACAATAGACAAATATTAGCAGCCAGGAGTATGGCCTAGTGGTAGAGTGCTTGCCTAGCATGCACGAAGATCTGGGTTCAATTCCACAGGACCACATATATAGAAAAAGTAGGAAATGGTGCTGTGGCTCAAGTAGTAGAGCTCTAGCCTTGAGGAAGCCCACAGACAGTGCTTAGGCCCTGAGTTTCAAGCGCCAGAACTGGCAAAAAATCGTGTGTGTGTGTGTGTGTGTGTGTGTGTGTGTGTGTGTGTGTGTGTGTGTGTGTGTGTGTACATAATCCTGTCTACTCAGGAGGTTGAGATCTGAGAATTGAGGTTCAAAACCAGCCAGGCCAAAAAAGTCCCGAGACTCATTTCCAATTAACCATTCAAAAACTAGAAGTGTCAGATCATACACTATCCTAGAAGTGCCAGATCATACTCTAAAAGTTATCCAGCCACTGAGCTGGTGGCTCACATCTGTAATCCTAGCTACTCAGACAGCTGAGATCTGAGGGAAAGTCTGTGTACCATGCACTCACAGGCCACGCCCTCTCAAGTGTGCTTACATACTTTGCGCATAAAGGTAGTAGCTTGTTAAAACTGACATTATAGAAGGAAAGGTTCTCCCTGCTCCCCTATGCATACCATGTCCTAATGACTGTTGGATGTCTGCTACAAACACTTTACATCTTTTATTATTTCAGTTTATTTTTGTCTGGCATGGGCTTGAGCTCAGGGCCTCCATGCCATCCCTGCGTGTTTTTGCTCAAGGCTAGCATGCTAGCACTGTGAGCCACAGCTCCACTTCTGGTTTTCTGATGGTTAATTGGAAATACGACTTTTCCTGCCCAGGCTGGCTTTGAACGGTGATCCTCAAATCTCAGCCTCTTGAGTAGCTAGGATTATAGGCATGAGCCACCAGCACTCAGCTAGTTTACATCTTTTAAAATTGATACCACTTGAGGCCAAAAGGTTGTAATACTCAAAAGCAAGTTGAGACACATTAAGAATCTTCAGGAAGTGGAACAAGAGATAAAAAGAAGACCTTTGTGCTAGTTTTCTATACCTGAGTCAGAAGATCCGAGGGAAAAACGTGTCAAAGGAAGAGGGGTTTGTTTGGGTTCAGAGGTTTCAGTCCATCATGACCTCAAGGTGAGGTCAAGGTCAACTTGTCATGCATTGGCTGAAAGGACATATAGGAAGCTGCATTAATTTAAAGGAGCAGGCAGCATGTTCATTTCTACAACACAAAGACCTTGAGGAGCAGCATTAGGGAATTGCCTGGTTACTGCTAAATGAAGGAATTGTGGGCAGACGGAACAAATGAAATTGTTTCAACAGCGTGATCATGAGAGAATCCCATGATTGTGTCTGTGAAAAGGAAGTTCTAGAACATGTATAATGTGAAGCTATTTACATCAAAACCAAAATGTCAGGAAGCGTGGATGGAGCATCAGTATCTGAGAAGAGAATGGGGAGAAGGATTTTTACTTTTTTACTTTATGAGTTGTTTTTTTTGTTTTGTTTTGTTTGCCAGTACTGGGCTTGAGCTCAGGGCCTGAGCACTGTCCTTGGACTTTCTCAAGGTTAGAGCTCTACCACTTGAGCCTCTGCACCACTTCCAGCTTTTTTCTATGCATGTGGTACCGAGGAATGGAACCCAGGTCTTCCTGCATGCTAGGCAAGCAGTCTACTACTAGGCCAAACTCCCGGCCCCACTTTATGTTTTTAATATAGTATTTAAGTTGCTTTTCTACCATACATGTGATTCAAATTGTAAAGAAAACGTTCAGCTGGCAAAGCACAACATATGTACAAAAGATGTAACTAGGAAAAGAATGTATTTGCTTCCTATCATGCTGTTTTTAACTGTATTGTGGCTAGTTTTACATCAAGATTTTATTGCATATACTTTTTAAATAAATCATTTTTTTCCAGAAAAAACTAGAAGTGTCACTGTGGCTCAAGTGATAGCGAGTACTAGCCTTGAGCACAAAGAGGATTTAGGGACCTAGGCCCTGAGTTCAAGCCTCACAACACAATTTTAAGTCATCTATATTGAAGATGTATAGGTCCTTTCCTAGCCAGATATCATAGTGCACACCTTCACTTAAAGATATCAGGAGGCTGAAGCAGGAGAATCACAAGTCCAAATCAAGGTGTCAGTAAGGTTGGTTTCCCCTGAAAGCTTTGGGGGTTGGTCCTATTCCAAGCCTCTGACAGATAGCCATCTTCTCCTTCTGTCTCTTTACATTATCTTCCTGGATGCATTCAAATTTCACTTCTTATGAAAACCCCAGTATCTGGATTTGAACCCACTTTCCTGACTTTTTTAATGAAGGCAGACTCTTATCTCCTAGAAGGTCACATTCTGAGGTATTTGGAGTTAAAATTTCAACATATTGAATTTAAGGGATAAAATTCAATTTTTAACAGATGGGAACATCTTTAACAATTATGGTTCTATGCAAAGATCTGGCAAGAGACTCTTGGAAATTAAGTCTGATAGCACAGGCAAATTATTTGTGTTTTCCAACAGGTCTGCTTCAGAATCAATCCTTACATCCTCAAGAACAGGAGAAACTAGTACAGAAAGGTCAGCAAATTTACTATCATGAATTCTAAGATAATACCTCTTTCCTATCTGGAAGTCCCATCCAGTCCTGAGAGTCTTGTCATGGCAAGGATATAAAGGAGTCTTAAGGAATGGTTTGATCATTGGCCCTGAGAACACTTTAATTAATTGCCCTTCCATGCTGGGAGATACATAAACTGTGAAAAAGTATCTTATACTTTCTCTGGAAAATCTTTGTTTATGTTAAACATTGCAATAAATTAATTTTGAAGTCAGGGTTTCATGTCAATTTTTACACACTCGACTATACAAATCACAATTGATTTCTCAGCCCCAACCCATTAAGTATTCAAGTGTCATCTAAGTTAAGCTCTCAATAGTATGTTGCCCACACTTCCTGAAAAGAATTCCTCACTCATTTGGAAGGGGCAATTGCTCCTCATTTACCACAACATGTTTTCGCCTCGCCATTTCTGGTGTGACATAAAAGTTACCATGTCCACACAGAGGGGATAAAACAATAAAGGTATCTGGCCATATATACGGGATTAAAACAATAAAGATAAAACTAACAATAATCCAGAACTTCTAATTCCTGGTCTAATGCTCTTTTCATGGAGATTAAAACTAAAGAAAATCCTAAAATTTGAATGCCATCTTCAGAAACTTGAAATAAGGACACAAGGGAAACTGAGTAATACAGATACATATAGCAAAATCACTTGAAAACTAGAAACTACATAGCATACAACCAAAGAAAATCAGTAAGTATTCAACATTAGACAACACTGGAGATAAGAAGAAAAGTAAGACTCCAGTTATCAAGTGAGCAGGGAAGATTCCAAAGGGGTTTTTTCAAGTCAGAGAATTTTATTCTATTCCATCTAGTCAAGGGCAAGCCCTTCCCAATTCCTTTCTACCCTGACTTCCAGAAATTCTCACTTGGTAATGAGGCCCTTTGACACAGGTGTGGGCCTTACTGTCACTGAGAATCTGGCTGCTTTTTTAGATGAGGTTTTACCAGAGTGGAATTCAAAGCCTTCACCCAATGAAGTGAAGCCTGAGGGCGCAGGGAAGGAAAATGACTACGATCTTAGAGACCAGCTGCAAAAGAAGACTTTGCAGCTCCAGGCCCAGGAAAAGGAGGTAAGACCATGTCCTTGGCCTGTGATGGTTCTGGGAAAACTGATGGGAGCCAGGTAGAGGGCAGGACTTCAGAATTTAAATTGTGAATCAATGGCCAGTGACTTGTCCATATTTCTCACTTCCTTATTTATGCCAACCCCTATTCAAGGTCTTATTAAGTAGTTTCCTTAAAAATTCTACTTAAACTCAAGCACATTTGAAAAGCACATTAGTTTCTCAAACTCTGTCCCAAATTGAATAAGCTTTCTATAGTATCTTAAGCTCTATATAGTGTCTTTTAACTAGTAAAAAATTTTCCTATGTACATACTCACAAACATCACATGCACATCTCTGGAAGTATAAGCAATTGATTTTGGGAAAGAAATTTGTACTAAAATCACTTCTAGATATTTTGTATTATAAGAACTCCATTTTGGGGAGAAGGGGAGGGGTAAACCACCGGCACACACACAAAAAAACCCCACTTGTACAGACAGTTAATGAGAACGTATATACATGTATTAAATGTAATATATATAATCAGTCATTCAACTGAACACATTCCATACAAAACTAGGTGAGATAGCAAAAAGACAGATGGAAATCTGTGATAGGCTGGGAAAGAAGAATGTTCATTCAAAAGAAGTGAAAGGAGCATCTTACTCAGAGCAGCCTCCCCTGCCTGGGTCTATCCCAGACACAACTGGTGGTAATGACTTTGTTGATATTCTCCCCAGTGCAGAGAACTGCATTCAGAGCTAGACAGCCTCAGTGATGAGTACATCTCCTGCCTGCGCAAGCTGCAACACTGTCGAGAAGAGCTGAGCCACAGCCAGCAGCCGCCTCCGAGAGTAAGAAGGTCCATCCTGCACAGTCCTAGACAATGGTGGAGTGGGCCTTCTTTTAGCCAAATCCTACAGATCAAAGTTATCAGCCCACAAGATCATCAGGTTATCCTGTCCTACTCCACTTGGGTTTATACTATGCTGACAGGATAGCAAGAAACCCTGGCTCATACACCCAAGCCCAATTTTCATGAAATTCTTAGCCTGAAAGGAAAAACTTACTACACAAGTCCAACAACCTCAGATAAAAATCCAAAATGTAAAATGTGATGAATCGAAAACTTTTTATGCACTGACATGATGCTCAGAAAGTTTCAGAGTGGGATAGGTTCAAGTGGAAAATACTTGTGTTGGCATGTCCCTGAAGCCCTGAATTCAATCCCCAGTTCTGAAAATAAATGAACCATGGGGTTAATGAACAAAGGAACAAAATCTTGGATGTTGTAGCATTTGGGATTTTGTATTAGGTATGTTGAACTGGTAAAGCTGATGCAAAGGTTACAAAATGTGAAAAAAAAAAAATTCCTAAATCTGAAGTACTCTTTGTACAAGCAATTCAGATAAGGCATACTGAACCTGTATTAGCTCAAGGAAAAAAGGATGTTCTTTTAGGCTTCAATGAAGGCAAGAGGACAGAGAGAGAAGAGCAAAAGTATTGAGGGACATGAACAGTTATCTTCACTCTTGATTGTTCATATCAGTATTCAAATGTCTGGCCCCTCTATATAATTCCATGCAAGACAGATCACTAGTGAAGTGATTTTATCAAAGAGGAAGTGACACAAAAATGTTTCCTTCCTGCCACCGATCCAAGATTTTTCACTGGGATACAAAAAGGTTATTTTTGCCCTTTTCTCCTACTCATATCTGCCTTCTCCTGTCTTCTCCCTCCAGAGGCAATGTGACCGATGGCTCCCAGTGCTAATAGTGGTGATTGCTACAATGCTAGCAGTGTTCCTGGCCAACAAAAACAACCCGGTGGTCTGAATAGCCTGCGATTGCTGCCTGGGATTGTAAGAAACTCAAGAGGTTTGGATAACTTCATAGCCTGGGTTTTCCCTCCAAATGAAGTGGGACTTTGACTTTTTGTTTATTTTAATGTGTACCAGTCCTGAGGCCTGAACTCAGGACATAGGCACTGTCCCTGAGCTTTACCACTTGAGCCACACACAGCTCCACTTCTGCCCTTTTGGTGATTAAGTGGAGATAAGTTTCACAGACTTGCCTGCCCAAGCTAACTTTAAACAACAGTCCTCAGCTCTCAGCATCCTGAGTGGCTAGGATTATAGGAGATACCCAGCTATTTTTTTTAATCTACTATAAATAAATGTCACCTTAACAAAATGTTCTCAGAACCTTCAGTTTACTCCTGAATATTACAAATATGACACTTAGGTATTCAGGTCTACTCTCCTTAATCCAATTCAGTTGGAAATATATAAATAGGCAGAAACACTCATAATACTTCTCTAAGGCACTACCCAGATTGGACAGGCTACTATACAAGACTATGTTATCTACAACCCTTCCTTTTCCTATGATTTCTTTCCTTCTACCTCTTATCAATGAAAGATGAATAGACATGGCTGCTAAGATGTCCTAGTAAAGAAATTACAAATGTGTACTACCAATACTTATCACCACTGCTCATTCCTGTATGTGACCAACTGATCCCAGCATTCTCCTCTTGTATTCTCCAAACACTAAAAACTGGCACTTTTTAGGATTCCACTTGGACACCGATAAGCCAGAGGTGATTGTTGACTAAATACCTTGTACATGGGAGGAGAATTAAAATCAGAGGGCCACAGCTGGCAGTGTGACTATCTCAGAAGAGATTCTAAGCTCAGCAAAGTCATTCTGAGTACTAAATCGGGTTCTGAGATCCTTCTCCCAGGCATTTAGAATATCCCTTAAGGCTGGAAACAAGCTCTCTGGGACACTAAAGGAATAGAGCAGGATTGGGGGCTGACCTTGCAGCCATGACATCTGGGCAGTGAATACACGTAATGGGGTCATGGCTAAACAGTTGTCATCAACTTGGTTCACAGGAAAGGCATAAGAGACAGGGTAGCCCAAGAGGATGCCAAATACAGTACAGAGATTCCAGTGTGAGGAATGGAGCCTGCTGTGGGAGGCTGCTAAGGATGAGGTTCTCTGCAGCCCCTGCAGATGTGTGATGATCTCAGTCACAAGAACCTTCAAATTCTGAAGCTGCTCCAAAGAACAGATAGAAGGGTGAGGCTGGGAACTGGAAACATCCACAAAGGCTATGGTCCCAAGAAGCACCTGCTCCAAATGCTGACATGCTTGCTCAGGATCGACAATTAGGCTGTTCTCTCCAATGTCAAGAATGTGAAGTCCTGAGGCCAGGAACCCCAGTTCTTGCAGCTTTTCCAAATACCCCTGAAGCATCAATACTCCAGCAGAGTTGCAATCATACAGTATGGCGGGCTTCAACCCCTGGACCACAGCCAGTAATTCTCCAGCTAGGTGGAGGCAGGCAGCTCGAGGTAGACCCTTTCTCTTTCCCATGCCCAAAGTCTGCTGAGCAGCTGCCACCAGCAACTGAGGGTTCAGTGTTGACATGGTGTCTGGAAGCAACATCGACCATGACCTCCTTAGCTAGACACAGTTTATTTCCCTGGGTCCAGGACCTTTGAGGAAGAGCCTAGAGAAAAACGAAGTGGTAGCAGGGAAAATGATTAACATACCAACAGGTTGTTTTGTTGTTGTTGTTTGGCAACTATTTTCTTCTTTCCTCTGATTTAGAAGGTTCATCTAGGTCAATGAGGAGGGGGATTACAAAGGCTACCTGGTTTCTCTGGCTGATTTAGTCCTCGTCCCCTAGAATTCGTCTGTCTGGCCTAAGAGCCAGATAGAAACCTCTGACGTCTGGCTTCTCTTCTGAAATGCTGTCGGATTAAAACCTTCAGAAGTTGAGACAGAGGACACAGCTCCACCTGCCTTCCAGCCACGCCTGCTCCCCATTCTGCTCCCTCCGCTGTACGAATCTCACCCTGAGACACGAAAAATAAACGACAACGGCCAAACCCGCAGGAGGATTTTATTTTAGCCTCTGCTGACTGCGCGTTCCCGTTCGGGGAAGAAGCCCCCCCCCCCCCGCCCCACCGCACCCCCAACACACGTACCGCGCCTGCGATCACCGACTGGGTAAGGAGGCCGAGGTCTCCCCCACAGACGCTCGGCCTGCACTTCCGCCGCAGGGTCACGGGCCCAGGAACTCCTTCCGGTGTCCTGCCAGCCGCCCGGAAAGGCAAGCCAGTGCCTGGCACGCCATCCACCACGACACTGGAAATCCCTCCCGGAAGAGGGCCCGGGCAGCCAGCTGGGTTCCGAGACAACCACCTCATATCCGGAACAACCAGCTCGGCTCCAGGTTGAAAACCTGAGGCGAATGAACAACCATCCCGCTCTCCCCGCCCCCCGCCGCCCGGCCGGCGGGAGCTTCTCCCATGACGTCATCGCGCTCCCGCGATAGGCCTGACGGGACAGCCGCCCCGCGGGCCGGAAGTGTGCACCTCCCGGATCCCGCCTCTTCCGGCAGCGCCGACCACCGCCCCGCCCACCCGTCTGCCTAGGGAAGAGGCGGGGCGGCGGTGGAGGAAGGCGGGGGAGCCGATGCTCGTGGCTCTGGGACCCCGTTCCCCTTCTTGTGTTGCGGAGTCTGATGTCCCCTCGACTGGGGGGAAGCATTTAGTAAGGGTGGGGGGGAAGGAGGGAGGGGCGGGCTCCCGAGTACAAGCCAACGCTGGAGGCTGTGAGGTCTGAGGTTCTGGGTTCAAAACCAGCCCGGCAGGATTCAGTCCGAAAGTCGACAATTAACCAGCAAGAATCCAGAATTGGAACGGTGGCTCAAGCAGTCGAATGCTACCAGTCCTCAACGAGGAGAGCCAGGAAAGAATGCAAGGCCCTGGGGGGGGGGGGGGGGGATCTGGGATGCTTTGGCTTCTATCTGGGAAAATGATCTTTTCCTTCAAGACAACTGACATTTTGCAGGATATCCTAACCCGTGGGTGCTGTAAAAACCTGCCTTTTTTTTTTTTTAAACTTCGATGTGTTTGAATCCTAAAGTTGCTAGGTCGAGTTCCAGGCGGGGGAAGATGTTCAGTTACTAAATGCTAGATATGTTCCTGGGCTCTGGAGGTATATTATTGTACAAAACAGTAAACCTACCTTCATGGTTAAGAGTCATTTTGCAGATTTCCAATGATAAATGATGATCATGGTTTTAGACCAGATCATTACGAAGGAAAAGTTTTATTTGACCTAGTGTTTAACACGTTTTTATCTACCAGCAATTTGGCCCCATACTATGAAGGGAAAGAGTTTGAGAAAACCTAGTTTGTTGAGAAATGTGACTACTTAATTTTAGAAAGTTTCCTTCTCCTTGGAAATTAACAACAAATCCTCAATATGGAAGACTTTCTTCGTTCATTTATTACAGCAACCAATATTTGAGAACACATGGTTATAAGACACTGTTGCAAGGACAAGGCAGAAAATTCTAAGACAACTGTTACTTTTAGTAAGTTTGTAATCCAGCAGGATACAGATGCTAATATAGTTACAAAGAACATGATAGTTCTGAAAGTGAAAGTTTGGGGTGCTTTGAGAACATATATTAGGGATGTTAATTATATGAAGGGACCCCACCCAGATTCAACATTATCTCCCACTTTACCTATACTGTGTTCTTTTTAACTTTCAATTAATCTAGCATAATGGGTTGTACAGTGAAGAAAAGCCAGTGCTAGTGATCACTGAACTCACCAATTTCCAAGGAGTAGAAGACACCTCGTGAGTGAGTGGTATAGCCACCCAAAGGGGACAGAAAAGACTGAGTGCCCAAGAATGGAGGATTCCTGGGTATCAATACCAGAGAAACTGCTAGAGGGCATGAGGAGATACTTGCATGTACATTCCCAGCCTTCTGATAAAAGGTTTAAAACAAGAGCAGTGAGATACCTATGGTTAGGAGCACATAAAAGCCAGGCTGGGCATCAGTAGCTCATACCTATGGTCCTAGCTTAGCTACTCAGGAGGCTGAGATCTGAGGATCCCCACAAGTCCATGAGACTTTTATCTCTAGTTAACCACCAAAAAGCCAGAAGTGGATCTGTAGCTCAACTGATAATGACCTCCCACAAGCAGACACCAGTATTCAAGAGGATTGGGGCTACCGCTAGAGGTTCAATTTTCCATTTAGGTCTTGGAGTTTAAGTATGTATAATATCATCTTAAAGAGAAGGGTCAAGGGCTCAGCACTGGTAACTAGATAAAAGACAGTTTGTGGCAGTTTTAGACAGCTTCAGTGTTCTACCCCACTTTTACCTTCATGGTTCACACCCAAATACCTCCTCTAGCAAAGGAGATGAGCAGGTTTGTGCCAAATGAGCCTTCTCCAGAAGTACACTGCCCAACCCTTCTTCACCCTACATTTCCTAACACACCCAATGCTTCATTTATCTCAGCTACAGAGATCCAAGTGGCATGCAGATTCCAAGCAGCTAAGCACTGCAGTACCTAAGCTTAACACTTGGGGAGCAGAGGCAGGAGAATCACTTTTGAGGGGAGCCTGGGTTACAGAGTAAGACCCTATGTCAACAGTCCCATCCTACCCAACCCCCAAAAGAGTCTACAAACAAGAACTGTCCTTTGGGGCCAGGAGTTTGGGCTATAGCATGCATGAAGACTTGTGATGGATTCCTTGGTACCACATACATAGAAAAAGCTGTAAGTGTTGCTGTGGCTCAAATAGTAGAACTCTAGCCTTAAGAAAGCCCAAGGACTGGCAAAAAAAAAAAAAAAAAAAAAGTCCTTTTTGGTTTTTGTAGTTTTGTAGTCAGTATATTTTGATGCCCAATTCCTTCACAAGTGTTCCTCAGAAAAGGAAACAAGAAAAAGAGATCCTATTGGGCCTGGAGTTTGGCCTAGTGGTAGAGTGTTTTCCTAGCATGCAAAAAGCCCTGGGTTCGATTCCTCTATAACACATATACAGAAAAAGCTAGAAATGGCACTGTGACTCAAGTGGCAGGGCATAGTCTTAAGCAAAAAGTATCCAAGGACAGTGCCCAGGCCCTGAGTTCAAGCCCTAGGAGTGGCAAAAAAAAAAAAAAAGCCCTCTGAAGTGTACCAGTGAGTCATGTGTCTGTCATATACAAGGTGAACAATGACAAGGTATATGCCCGGCAATCCATTCTTTCACAGAAGCTCTTAAGCTTTCTATGTCACCAGCTTCCCTTTAAAGACTTGATTTATGAGTTTTTACTCCACAGGTCAGGTGACTTTCAGACTTTGGCTCCCATTTCTATTTAGATATAAAGCTTGGTTACTAAGCAACCAGTCAGTGCCTCTCTCCCCCGTCAGGGAGCCAGCATACTATACTAGCAGAACAGGTCAAACAGAGCTCAATCCTGGACAAATCAGTGCTTGAGGGAACTTTGAAGACAGCAAGAAAAAATGTGGTATAATAACAACTCAGAAAGATCCTGTTCTGGGCAGTGTTGCCTGTACAAATATAATGAAGTATTCTAGTCAGAGTTTAAAGGCTGGATGCATTTGCGGGCATCTTCTTTATTTACAAGTAAGAAGTTTGAAGCCCACAAGTTAAATGACCTGTACAAGAAGCAAAGCTGCAGCTAGAACCCTAATGTCCAAACTCCCAGATCAAATCTCCTTCTACTATGTCATACTACCATTAAAAGCTATAAAAAGAAAAAAGAAATTGACAGGTGATTTTTCATAAATTAAATCAACTCGTAAAAGCTAGGTGTGTTCGGATAGTCACAAACTTCTAACAATGTAAGAGGAAAGAGATTTAAAAGCTGGTTAAATCTGAAAAATAAAAAATATCTGTACAATATTGTAAAAAAAAAAAAAAGAGGAGGAGAGAGGAAGATGGCATTTGTGATTACTGAGCAGGCAGGGCAGGGGGGAGTTGCATGCTGGGGGTGGGTTGCATGGGTTGCCAGCTTTCCTGGGTTTGGAGAATGCGGTACAGCTGCTTGAGTTGAGTGACGATGTTATCTTTGATATCTGGAGTCGAGATCTGCAGGCGGACACTGCCACTGTCAAAGGACCGTGTGAAATCACCAGAGAACATCTCATAGATCATCCGAGCCACCACCGGAATGACCTGTTCAGGCACAGAGCACACAAGTACTGAATGAGGAACGCTTGGTTACAGCTGGAGCTATGCCTCCTGAACCAGGTCTTCCAGCAGAAAAGGTGGGGGGTTTTGGGGTTGGTTGTTTTACAAAGCAGGAGAGCAAAAACTTTAGAAAACCAAGCAGATCCTGGGAGAGTCATTCATACTAATATCTAGTTAACAATGTACATCTTGATCCCTCCAAATTATCCCATCAATGTTCATTTTAGAAGTTGACTCAAGTGAGGAGTCTAGATGTAGTGTCATACTATATGCCTAAATGATGGCTTACCTAGCAATACTTTTAAACCAAATGTCATCTATTGCCTGCCTCATTGTACAACTCTGAGGCAACCTCCAAACCTTTCCACATTAAGGTAAAAGCAGTACCACTGGTGGCTCACGCCTGTAAGCCTAACTGCTTAGGGGGCTGAGCTCTGAGAATTGAGTCAAAGCCACCATAGCAGGAACTTATTTCTAGTTAATACTAAAAAAGCCAGAAGTGGACCTGTGGTTCAGTGGTAGAGTCCTTAAGTACAAAATTTCAGGGACTGCCCCAAGGCTGTGTACACGTGCACTTGTTGGTCCTGGGACTTGAACTCAGCATATGGGAGCTTTCTCTTAGTCTTTTACCTCAAGTCCAGCACTCTACCACTTGATCCACAGCTCCATTTCCACTGTTTTAGTAGAGATAAGAGTCTCACATTCTTGCCCAGGCTGGCATCAAACCTCAGTCCTCAGATCTTAGCTTCCTTAGGAGCTAGGATTACAGATGTGAGCCACAGGAAAACTGCCACCCTCCAAAAAAAGCTTCTTAGAAAAACTCCCATTTCCAAAGGTTTCAGCAAAGCTTCAGTGTTAGTGAGAGAATGGAAGGATAAGGTCTCTAGTAAAGCTGGCACTTATTTTAAGAATCTGGTATTTTTCAGCTTGATCCTCTGTATAAGGCCTTGTCTGATACCTCTTCTGATGGGATAAGAATACATACAAGCAAATAAATGCTAAATCAGAACATTGCCCAAGATAGGAGCTGAAGCATTAGCAAAAAAACCTGATACAAGCTTAACTCCTTACCTGAACCAAGATGAGTTTCCTTTCCAGAGGCTTTCCATCTGGCCATTCTTCCCCAAAGCATAAGTAGATCTCAAATGGTGGCTGCTTCTCTATCTGTCCTTTCTGGTGGGCAATGAGCTCTGCAGAGGGTAAAACAGCAAGCTTGGTACACTGGATCAACCATATCTATATCCATTCTGCAAATACTATCTTTCATGATGCCCAATAGTGGTCACTAGCCACATGTGACTATTAATTTCAAATTAATTAAAATTAAACAGCTCCTGTGTCACAGTGGTCATACTTACATACTCAGTCGCAATGTATGGCTAGCAGTTATCATACTGGACAGCAGTAATATACAAATTTTCCATTATTTCCCAGGGTTCTACTGGATATGATTGATCTAGGCTTGGGATTCAAATTACATTGTGAAATGCACATCTCAGTTTTCTTTCTAAAATTATCTGCTTCACTTCATCATTCAAATATTTTGAGGGGAAGAAAAAAAGTATGGATTTTGCTGAGCATAATAAAACAGTTACGTTGACATTGGGTACTGGTGGCTTATGCCTATAATCCTAACTACTCAAGAGGTGGAGATCTGGAGAATTGAGGTTCAAGGGCAAAAAAAAGCTCCAAAATCACCATCAAAAAGCTGTGCTGGAGGTATGGCTCACAGGGTAGAGCTCCTGCTAAGCAAGCCAAACAAGCATCAAGCCCTCAGTATACACATACACACACACATACACACACACACACACGCACGCACATGCACACGTAATGGCAAGACTGCCTCCCTCTCCTGCTACCAAATTCTGCTAGGGCTTGACCCCTTCCAGGGCTTGACCCCTTCCAAAAGAAACTTTTTGGTTAAGATCTTTGCTGGGCCAAGAAAAGATGGAGGATGAGGGGAAACATGCAAGATATAAACACCCAGGGGATGATACCGTCATCAACATTCTGGGAAAAAAAAAAAAGGTGGAGGCGGGGGTGGGGGGGAGAAACTCACCGCTCAAAAAGGTTTCCAGGCAAAACAGCTTGACCTTCTTTTGTCTCTCAATCAGGTTGGGAGCAACAAGTGATGGGGCACATGGCCCAGACCAGTATACTTTGCACTGGCACAGCCTGATGGCATAAATGGCATGGCCACTGACCTCCAGGATCAGTCCTCTGTCCATGACATCTAGTAGCTTGCTAGTGAAGAGCTTCTGCTTTTCATTGGTAATATGCTCTGGACCTGGGAATTTGACCTGCTCAAGGCTGACAGGACCAAAAAGCTCTTCCTGGTCAGGCATAGGACCCAGGTCCCCATAGAATAGCCGGCAGCCTTGGGGGTTGCTTACGGTCATGGTCTGCCCATATTCCTTCCCACGGTACTGAAACTTGATGTCCAGGTCAGTCACTGCAAGGTGAGAGACAACAGTGAATCCTGGCTCCCATGTGTCTGCCTCCCTGTCCCTAAGGCTCATACAAGTCCATTAAGATCAAGTCATGTTTCAGTCAACATTCAGAAAAGCCATGGCTGAGCCAGGTAGCACAGGCTCATACTCTAATCCTAGCTACCTAGCAGCCTGAGATCTTAGTATCACGGCTCAAAGATGGGGAGAAAAATCCATGAGGCTTTTATCTCCAGTTAATGACCGAAAAAAGCCAGAAGTAGAGCTGTGGCTTTAGTGTAGTAGAATACTAGTTTTTAGCCAAAAAGCTTCAGGGATAGCACCCAGTTCAAATTCAATAAATAAATAAATAACTAAATAAATTTAGTTAAATAAATAAATAAAATAAATGAATGAATGGCCATAATTATTCCTGCAACAAAAAGAGACAAAACCCTCCAATAGTTACAAAAAAGGCTGCCTTGAAGCAAAGGACTTAAGATAACGAACTCTCTCCCTTCAATCACCATATGCTAAGGTCCTAGAATTTCACTAAGTAAAGTACTGTGATATCCCTTCAAAAATAGGCCATTAGAGGAAATTGAAATCTTGAAGATCCAGTGTGTCTCAATTTTGGGTCCTTTTTTTAAAAAGCTAGAAGAATAAAAAGAAATAACAGGCCATCTTTCTGAAAATCACCCCTTTAACTCAGCAAAGTAAATTTTCACCCAACAAGTCTCCATTAAACCCATTAGGTCTTTCAAAGCCATTAAGCCTCTTGGGAAAGACTCCTGTACTCAGAACCTGGCCACATATAATACAAAAAGAGAAAACAGGGCAGTGATATCAATTCTTCAAGATAAACTCACTGTTGGATGCCAATGGCTCATACTTGTAATCCTAGCTACTCCAGGGGCTGAGATCTGAGGATCATGGTTTAAAGCCAGCCAAGCAGAAAAAGTTGGTGAGTCTCTTATCTCCAATTAGCTACCAGAAAAGCCAGAGGTAGAGCTGTGTTTCAATGGATAGAATGCTAGACTTGAGCAAAATAGCTCAGGAACAGCACCTAGGCCCTGTGTTCAAGCCCCAAGAGTGGCTTAAAATAAAATGTACCACGTTCAGAAAGAGCTCCTCAAGGCCTTCAAATTCAAGAGTCTCCTTGACCAGGGTCATGAACCTCCCTATATCATAACTTGTCTTGTCACTAAATTCCCTAGTCAGACTAATGGTGAGTAATCCGGAGCTCTAATCAATCAGCATATGGACAAGTAAGTACAGACCAGTTTCTTTACTTCCTTGGTGATTCACTGAATAACTCCTAAGGAGACACAAGAGTACCTGTGGAATAAATACCTATTCTTTACATAACAAAGAGGAGACAAGAGAGGTGGAGGATATAGCTCAGAGGTACAGTGATTAACTAACAAACAAGAGGCCTTGAATTTGATTCCTAGGGCTCACTTACTTGGAAGAGAGCTAATCCACAGCTCTGGGGAGCTATGAAAGGGCTGAATAGGTGCCTGGGGTACTTCCATCTCCAGCGGCTCTGTTTTGGGCCACACTGCTTCAGGGCTACAGTTGCCTACACTGCAGTTACCCACACTGCAGTTGCCCACACTGGCTGGTGCCATGGGAGAACCTAGAATAGAAGGATGTGGATGAACAGTCAGGGAGACCACCCATGTACCTGGCTTGAGCCTTGTAGAAACTAACAAGGTCTGCAGACAAGGATCAAACACTACTAATCTGTGACTTAATTTGATCGTCCAGCCCATCAATACTTCCTATAACTCATACGAAATACGAGCCTGACTTCTAATCATTTTATTTCTAAGTTCTAAGAACTTTTCTTTGTTTGGCTAAACATTCACCTAAAGACTATTTCTTCTGGAATTAAATTAGAAAGGACATGAGATGGTCCTATCAACTTAACAGAAGGTGGCTGCCTTCCATAAAGTGAACTCAAGTGAATTGCTTAGATTTAAGTAAGTATTAATGTTTAGGAATGTTATGAAGAGAAACAAATACACTTTAATAAGCATAAAATTTCTGGAAGGATACTCAAGAACCCACAAGATTGTCTCCACCAGAGAAAAAACTAGAAGACCCAAGAGCAAGTCAGCAAGAAAACCTTTCTTCTTTTACAATTATAAGTTTTAGACCATTCAAAAGTATCCAATTAAAGTTTTTTAGAGAGTGAAAACCCAATCCTACTTCCCTGTTACTGTCAAAGTTTGTTCATTCTAAAATCCACAGCTCTCTCCTTCGAGTTTATTCTTCCAAATACTGCTTTCTCTGACTCAGTCACGTTAAAATCACAGAGGTTAACATTTGAGTTGAGGCCTTCTAATGTGGCTAAATCCGGGTATCTAGTTATATCTTATGTAATATAAAATTTTCCAATAATGATCCAAGGCAGCCACAAACATAAGAACATACAGGGCTGGGAGTTTGGCCTAGTGGTTGAGTGCTTGTCTAGCATGCACAAAGACCCAGGTTCGATTCCTCGATACCACATACATAGAAAAAAGCCAGAAGTGGTGCTATGGCTCAAGTGGTAGAGCATTAGCCTTGAGAATGCCCAAGGATAGTGCTCAGACCCTGAGATCAAGGCCCAGGACTGGCAAAAAAAAAAAAAGTACAGTATTAGTTTTCATAAAATATAAACAAAACTAGGAAATCAAGATTCTCAATTTGTTTTCCTTTTGGTATGGTGGTACTGAGGGTTGAAATCAGAGACTTAAATTTGTTAGGCAGGCACTTTACAACTTAACCTATAACCCAGCCCAAGGTTGTAACCTTTTAAGAAGTGAGAATAGCAGAATGAGTCAGGGGAAAAGATTTCCATATATCTAATTCCTAAAACTTCACTAAGTGTTGGCCAGGAGGGTGGCCTAATGGTAGAGTGCCTGCCTAGTATGCACAAAGCCCTGGGTTCGATTGCTCTGTAATACATACACAAAAAAGGCTGGAAATGGTGCTATGGTTCTAGTGGCAGAGCACTAGCCTTGAGAAATCCCAATAACAATGCTCAGGCCCTGAGTTCAAGCTCCAGGACTGCCAAAAACAAAAATCTTCACTACGTGGGAATGTGGCATGTGGCCAGATTTGCCTAGGGAAAAAAAATTCACAAAATTTTCCTTTACCTAGACTAAATGGGCCAGGAGCAGTGTCTCATCCCTGTAATCCTAGCTACTCAGGATGCTGAGATCTGAGGATCAAAGTTCAAAGCCAGCTCTGGCACAAAAGGACCTGAGACTCTTATCTCCAACTAGCCTCTAGAAAACGGGAAGTGGGGCTTGGCTCAAAGGTAGGGTGGCAGTCTTGAGCTGAAAAGCTCAGGGATAGCACCCAGGCTGAGTTCAAGCCCCATGACCCACCAAAAAAAAAAAAAAAAATGGACAGACAGTAAGTATCATTATTTCACCTTCAGGAAGTAGGTTACCCCAAACTTCTAAAGAGAGTATCTTGATAATACCAAGTTTCAAGGTAGAAAAAGTTCTTCCATTTGACCCACAGAATCCAGACAGTACTAAAAATACCTCAAAAATCTACAGAACTAAATGCAAATTATTTGACAAGGAGCACTTCAGTGAAAAGATGGAGTGAAGATGCAGTACAAGGACAATTCTACAGTTGTGTTTTGTGTCCTCAGAAAGTACCCTAGGAGACTCCATGCCTACAGTCACATAGTAACTCCCAATCCCTCAAGCTATCTTCCTTGATTTATTTGCAAGTCCATAAAAGGAAGTTTCTGGCAAATAAATCCTAGCATAACCTAGAATAAATAGCCAGAGAAATTCAAATGTTCCATATTATAGCTTAAGTGGAATGATCGTCATTAAGAAAGTAATACAGCCAGGCACTGGGTAGCTCAAACCTGTAATCCTCATTACTCAGGAGGCTGAGATCTGAGGATCAAGGTTCAAAGCTAAGTCAGCAGAAAAGTCTGAGACTTTTATTTCCATTTAATCACCAAAAAGCTGGAAGTGGAGCTGTGGCTCAAGTGGTAGAGCACTCATCTGGAGCAAAAAGTGCTCAGGGACACTGCCCAGACCCTGAGTTCAAGTTCCAAGACTGGCACCAAAAGAAAAGGAAGAGGAAAAAGAGGAGGAGGAGAAAGATAAGGAGGAGGAGGAGAAGGAGGAAGAGGAGGAGGAGGAAGGGGAAAAAGGCAGAATACAGAATTTATTCCAACAGAAATACTAGAAGAATTTGCCTACAACATGAAACTTACATCTGTGCTTGTTCTAAAAGAAACTTGAGAAAATTTATAACCATTAGTATGTTGATGTGTAAAACTAAGAATTAAACTTTCATTTTTCCTTCTTTGGATTAAATAGTCCCTGGAACCTTAAAGCTCCCCACAGTGGAATCAATGAGCCAGCACAGTTCTCTTGCTTGTCAGTCCTGCTTACTAACAAACAGCCCAGCACTCTGAACCCAGGGCCCAATCACTGCTCTGAAGGCAGTTATGGACAATGGATCAACATTCAGAGAATAAAACTCCTAACACCCTCCTTATCCTTCTGTCCCACCTACAACCCCACTTACCATTGATGTTCAGAAAGGGAAAGGTGTCCTGGATGGGAACATGGTGCTGTGACTGATCGAGCTCATCTTCCTCATCTTCATCATCCACATCATTATCTTTCTCGTCCCAAGGAGCAGACCCTGTGGATCCTACCCAAGACACACAAGCCCACAATCAAGCAATTCAAGTCAATCAAGCAGTTCAAGTCACACTGCAGCTGACTCACCACAAGCTAAAGATTGCTAGCACACAGCATCCTCAAGATCAGTATTGCACCCGCAGGTCCTAGCTAGAAAGAGTGAGAACCAAAGGTGTATTAAACTCCTAGTTCCAACTCCTCCTACACAGTCCTAATGCAGCTGTCTTTGCTTCCTCTACTCAGAAACTACAGGTCGCAACTCCTTTCTCTTAGAAATGTCTGCAGATTGACACAGCTACACATTAGCTTCCTGAACCTTAGTACCTCTTGTAAGGACTCAGGTATATCAACTTCTCACCTTAATGAATTTAATGTAAGGTAAAGATCCCATTTCTCATGGTTAGGCCTCACTGGACTTACTTGAACTACATATCTAAATTATCTGGCTCCTATTACTTATTACACCTTGAGTAAATAGGAGGATAAGGTGGTATTCTCCCTACAAATTAAACAATCACTCATAAAAATAAAAATAAAAAAAACTAGCAGCTTTTACCTGTCATACCAACTGATTCGTACAGAAGAGACAGAATGGAGTTGAAGAAACTCAGGTTCAAGAAACCCAACAACTTTAATCAAGTCTCACAAAAGTCAAGTTATAATATCCAGATTTAAAACTCAAAACATACTAAGTTCTAAAACCTGCTACAACCATCTTCCCCACCCCACCCCCACCTTTCCACTCCTCTCCCTCCCTGGCTGGCTTCTCAAGTTCCACGAGAGGTTATTTTTACAGTAGAATTCTAGATTCTCTTTACTTTCTCCATCTGTAAGAATCCTTGGTAGTAATCATTCCTCTCAATGAACATGAAGATTTTTGCTGAGTTTATAACAACTTCTCCTCTGAGTTCTTAAGGAATGGCTTTCTACTTTTACCACCTAAACTTTTAAAACTAAACTGCTTTTCAATCCATTTGAAGAGTCCAGCCTAGAATCTGGCATGATACCACTTCTCCCAGGTATCTAGGCCTCACCTGGGTTAATGATCGAACTCTGGGGCTGAGGGATGTCACACACTTGGTATATCTTCACCGGGTTCATCGGCACCTCCTTGGTGCCATCATACATCAAGTTGAATTCCCTGCTCTTGTTGAGAGCACAGCGGAGCTGGGCCTTCCATTTCGCTGGGTCAGGATCATCCACCCCTTCCTGGTACTTTCCTGTCTCCACAGCCCAGGCCTGAGAAACCAGAAATGGAAGTGAGTGCTTACCATTGTCCAGAATTACAGCAAGGTGTATGTTTACAGCAAAATGTGTGCTTACCATTCTCATACACACACACACACACACACACACACATCTATAAATATAACTCATATTCTTGACCTTTTCACTTACAGACTTTGCAGCAGGCAATATTGCCCCTAGAACCAGACAAAGCAAGGCCAAAGGGAAATGAAGCTCTGTGCAAATACAGTCTCTTGAATGAGTCCTTTCTCAAAACCTGTCCAGATAACAATGAAGAGTTGAAAATAAAGAAAGGTCTGGCAAAATATGTGCTGAAATGTTCATAATTCTAGATACCAGGACTTCGGGCAACCTGTGTACATGCAAGTGTGCATATATGAGTATGAGTGTGAGTGTGTGTGTATGCTCACCTATACCTTTCCTGGATCTTGAACTCAGGACCTGGGTGCTGTCCCTTGAGCTTCTTTTGCTCAAAACTAGTTAGTGCTCTACCACTTGAGCCACAGCCCCTCTTCTAGCTCTGAAGGTAGATTATTAGAGATAAAAGTCTCTGGGCCTTTCTTGCCCTGGCTAGCTGGCTTTGAAAACCAACAGCCACAGATCTCAGCCTCCTGAATAGCCAGGATTAATTACAGTCCTGAGCCACTGGCACCTTGCTTCCCTTTATCTTTTTAGCAGTTTCTTAAAGAATAAATATGGAAAGAGAATGGAAGATGATGTGAAGAGCAGGGTCTATTCTTCCGTCTTTTCAGATATATACAGAATTGCAAAACCCAAGTGCCTTTAAAACAGGATGCACACCATAGTTTTGTGGCTGAAGCCCTAAGTTAAATAATTTAAAAACAAACAAAAAACCTATACCCAGAACCTTTCCTTCTTTTTTGAGCTCCTATGTTTTCTTTGTTTAGGGTTTTTTTGTTTGTTTTGTTTTTTGTCTTTTCTATTTTGGTCCTGGGGATCCAACCCAGGATGTCGCACTTGCTAGGCAAGCACTTTGCCACTGAGCTACATCCTAGCACGAACTCCTATGTTTTCTATATCACTCGGAAATTTCATGCCGTAGCCACACAAGTGGCCACTGGCATGGATTAAATCTTCTTTGGCTCCTCTTGGTTTCCAAATATGGGAATTCACAGTGTTATCCCCAGAAAAGAGGAGTAAGATAGTCTCTCCAGTAAAGAAAACGAAAACCTAAGCTGCTCATTCTATAGAGTATGTTTCTCAGGATTATAGCAAGGAGTAGAAATTCAGCCCATTTCCATGTCCAATATGCATTTATGTTTCTACTCACAAAAGGTCTATTTCCCTGGCTGCTAATATACGCTGGTCCCTAAACTTTCTTCAAAAGTATGATCTCCTCTAAAGTAGAAAAAGGAGCTGTCATTAGAGAGAACTCATGGCAGGAAGCACATACTAAACTCTTTCAAGCCAACAGGGCATTCTGCCAACATCTCCCTGCCTTTGATTCTGACCACAGACTTCTTTCTCAAGCTGCAAATGAATTCTTCTGCAGCATCCTTTGAGATCTGTGATCTCCCTCGGTCACCTACAAAGCCCCACAATTGTGAGGAAGATTTTTTCCACAGTTACTCTAAACGTCCCCCCTCTAACTCTTAACTCCTTCTCAACTTCTTTCTCCTCATCTTCAGGCCCACTTCCTCTTACAGCCTTCCCAGATTTGGGTTCTGGTATGGAATGAAGAAGAGCTTTTAACAAAGCTGCACTGGCTTGGGTGGCTTAGAAAGCACTAGAAGACCCAACTGCTGCTCCATTCCATGCAACACTAATAGGAGATTTTAACTTCACCAGTCCCTAATGTCTGGGAGGCACATCTACAGTACCTGGTGTACTTGGCTGCTGCTCCCTCATTGTCTCTTCTGTTTGTTAGGTCCTTATGTTTATGCTCACCCTGGCCCCACCCAGCCTGATTGGGAATGTGCAGATTTTGGCAGAAGTATGTTTCCACTACAGTCCTGACCCTCCATAGGGATCAGCCAGACGAAGCCAGCCACAGTCCAGCTCTGGCTTTCCACACAACACCAAGACCATTCAAATGGCATTAGGAACACAAGGCTAATGCAGCAGAGGGCCACAGCCTTTTATGAGTGTAACTTCAGAATCAAGAAAGGCTAGCCTACAAGATATCATATGGCAAACGGAATCATAAACATGACTTGTCCAAACTCATCCCGACTCCAGCTTCAGTGAGATTATGTTCACTGTGTAGGTCCTTACTTCTCTTCCTAAAATAGAGATGAGCCCTGTATTTTTATGACACTTTACAAATCCCTTTCCATACTTTATTTCATTATATTCTCCTAAAAATCCTAACAGGCAGGCAAGGTTCATTTCATCTTCAATTTTCTACAGAGGACACTGAAGCCCAGAGGAGGTATATGCCTTGCTCAAGACCACACAAGTGGATGATGGTTACAGAAGTTCAAGGTAGATATTCCAACTCCTAGTCAGAGTCAAAAGGGGCAGTATTAAAGCAGAAAGTTGAGGGGGGTGGGGGAGAGTGACATGAGTTCCAGCCTTGATTCCACTGTTTATTGGCTGTGTAACTTGAGCAAGTTACTCAGCCACACTAAGAGTCAGCTTTGCTCATACATGAAAGCAGCATGGAGAGAATGAAATGAGATCATGAACACAGCACCCATTCCATGCTAATGTCTCACTTGTATATCTTGCTAATGTTTCATTCAAGTCTGGGATGTGTAAAAGCATCCTTCCTCTGCTCCTGACTTGCCTGTTCCTCCCTTAGCATTGTGCATACAGATATACTGATACAAAGCTTTCCCCATGTCAAGCATACACGACACCTTCAGGTGTAGGGCTTTCAGGATCTAGCCTTTTCCCCACGGACAAAGGCTTCAACAGGAAACCCAGGTTCAGACCAAATCTCAGTTAAAATCTATCAATTTCAGTTTCAGGCCACAGTGAGGCAGCCTGAACCAGAGCATGTCGGTTCCCCTCACAACACCAACCACAATCACTGGTGCTGGTTTTCAGGTGTTGTCCTTAACATTTTTCATTATTTATAACTAAATTAAGAGTGCTCATTTACATCCCTTCTAAGTAACCTCAAACCAATGTTCTGTCTGCCTTGCCTCTTTAACCTGACGTAACAATCACTGGGGGACCACTGCTAGGATGGCTTTCCCCTTGAGCTCTGAAACCATCTCTTTTTCAGCCCTGTATTGATCCAATCTCAGCAAAAAGCTAGAGTATCAGTTTTGACAGACTCATAGTCAGGACAAGCTTACATTTTTGTCTTCTAGATAACTTCTCTATGTCTTGGGCTGCAGAAACTAAGCTACTCCTAGGATGAGGAGGAGGCAGCAGGGGGAAGACGGTGTGGTGTGAAAATGTGGTCCATGGAATTATATTAAGCCTTTTCCCACGACTACTACCTACCCACCTACTTCTGTCTGAAGTCAAGCTTTGGTGTCACATAAATTTTGTAAGATGCTTATGTGATCAAATATTTGCTTCAGTAAAATGATTATCATATCTGAGCTACTTTTTAACTAAGAAAACATAATTAAGATTGAAACTGCAATCTGGCAAATATAATGTAACCCTTCTATTAATTACAATAATAAAAAAAACAAAACTGAAGTTGTAGCTACGTGGTAAGTGTCCTGGGTTCAATCTTCAGTACTGAATAAGGGGAAGGGGGAAGAGAAAGAAAAAATTAAAACTAAAAATTTGTAATCAAATCATATTAAATTTTTAAGCAGAGAATATAAATAGGGAAAATATTTTCATATCAAAAGAATAACTTGGGCCCGGGAGTTTGGCCCAGTGGGAGAGTGCTTGCCTAGCACTTGGTACCACATACATAGAAAAAAGCCAAAAGTGATGCTGAGGCTCAAGTGGTAGAGCTCTAGCCTTGAGAAAGTCCACGAACAGTGCTCAGGCCCTGAGCTCAAGCCCAGGAATAACTTGCTGATAACCTCTATTAGGAGCATGTTAAACCCTGGTAATTCTGCCATGGTCTGGACAGCCATCCCTAAGCCTAAGCACTTCTCTTAGTGTCAAGAACCCGAGTGAATGAAGAGTCAACCACTGACCTTTGGTCATTTGGAACCACTAATAAACACTAATAGATTAGTTAAACTCACCTTGATTCCTGTGAGACATAAACTGAGTATCATTAACCAATGGGAAAGAATAAAGGGTTAAAAATAAGTGTGTGTGTGTGTGTGTGTGTGTGTGTGTGTGTGTGTGTGTGTGTATCCCAATGAGAAATTACTATGCCTGTTAAGAGTTTGGGCACCATCATATACATTCCGCTTCATCAGAGCTTTTGTATTTAGAGTACTCTCCATGCTAAAAACAAAAAAAGAAAAAGAAAAAAGTAGCCAGGTTTTGGGTGCTGGTACCTCATACCCATAATTCTAACTACTCCAGAAGCCAACATCTGAGGATCATGGTTTCAAGCCAGCCCATGCAGGAAAGTCCGTGAGACTTATCTCAAATTCACCACCACAAAGCCAGAAGTGAAGCTGTGGCTCAAGTGACAGAATATTAGTCTCGAGCAAAAAGTTCAGGGACAGCTCCCCAGGCCCTGAGTTCAAACCCCAGGACTGGCTCAACAACAGCAAAGCAAGAAAACAAACAAATCCAGAAAGGTCTAAGAGAACTTGGAGAAAGAACTAAGAAAGTCCTTTACCTTAAAAATGGTGTTTTCTTCCTCTTGTTGGGGGCTATGTCGGGTAGCATGTTTCCAGGGAATCTGAAAGCGTTTGGAGTCTCTGTGTAGCCAGATGAGCCCAGGGTAGAGGCCACTATCCACCTGGGCCACCAGCCAGGGCTTCAGCCGGACTCTTCGAGGATGAAGGGCCATGATCTGGAGGACTGGGAGGAGGGGGAGAAAAATAAGGGGAGGACAGGAGGTTTAGGCCAGTCACCGGGAACTTTTCCCAGCTATCATTCCCTTATGCTGGGGCTACAGTTTCATTAGATTACAGCAAAGAAACTAAATATGGGAATAAACTATGCCAAGTAGGGGGGAAAAAAAGAGGTTAAAAGGTTCTTTTGATTCTTATACCAAAGCCATTTATATACTTCCATGTTCTAGCCAAATCAGACTTATCAGGCAAGTAGATCGCATTTCTTCTACTTACAATCCAGAAGCCGAAAAAAGGTGATGTCATCCCCAGGGAACAGTCCTTCCTCTAGGGCTTTGGAAAAGAGAAGTAACTGCTCTTTTCAAGCTTACCTCAGAAGAGGGAAGAAAAAGTTATGGAAACAGGAAGATGGGCTGAAGGCTAAGCTCTTTATAAACAAGCCAGAGTATTTCAATAAGAAGTGACACCATCCTAACTAAGAGAAGGAAGTAAGGGGCTAGTGCTGGGTTCCAAAGTCCTCACTTACATGAGTGAGCAGGCAGACAGTCCACCGGGATCTAAAGAACTGGGCCAAATCAGCTTTCCTTTCTTTCTCTTACCTTCTATACCAAAAGGGGCAGAGGTAAGGTTTCCAGTATGTGAAGATTTGGGGGACTCTAAAGACCAAGGCTTTGCAAATACTTCTTTTGCAACTGAGTCTGATAAAACTAAGAAGCCCTACAATAATCAAATCTCACAGTCCCCAACCTTAGCAAACTAAAAGCAGCCATAAGACAAGCTGTACCCAGCAAGGCCAGCCTCCTCTCTTACTTCTGTTTATCTCCCCAGATGCTGGCATGAACTGATTGGTTACAGGCGCCAGCCTGGGTAAAGTCTGCAATTGATTCTCATAAAAATACATGGCATAGCAGATAACATTCGACAGCAGCTGGCACTCAGCAGAAAACAAACACCTGCCCAGATCAGTTACCTAAAGGAAAAAGGAAAGATCACTCTCAAGAAATAGTTGTCTAGGATATTGTATTTGGATTTTTGGTATTTTCTTTTTCTTTTAACATGAGAAATGGATGCTTGGAAAAATAAGTCATTCAACAAATATACTTTTCTCCAGTTACTGTGTACCAAACACTGTGATAGCTACTAAACAACAAAGCTCAGTGTTTTCATTAGATTTCCCTTCTTGAAAAAGACGACAAATATCCCTTCTGGAGAAAATGTACTTTGGAACAAGAAGCCTACAATGGCCTGAGAATAAGTTACCTTCCTATCCAGTACTGAAACCAAAACCAGTTAAGTCAGCCCAAGATGACCAGGACTTGTGAATGACTCCCAACATTTCTTCCCTCATCAACCACATTCCCAGCAGATACAAAAGACTGAAATATAAATTAGTCTCTGGCACTTTAAGAGCAAGGTAGGTCCAGCTCACACCTGAGCCTTCTGACCCAATTACTGAGTCCTGCAACCGAAACCTTCCCCCTGGGAACACAGCTCAGCTCAGTGAACAGGCTTTGCATGCTGTGTTCAAGTGCCCAGTTTCTTGGCCTTGATGTGGGGTGGTTTGTAGGACAGCACGTGAAGCTATGGTATATCTACACTTTATTAAAAAAAAAAAGTGTATATTCTCCCTGGGGCAAGTCTTCTCTTCCCTAGCCTGAGCCCTAAAAGGGAAATGGGCCACCAAAGGAAAAAGATAATGGAGAAATTGGAAGTCAATCAACCTAGTAGAATTGGGAGAATTTCTATTAGAGTACCAGCTAAATGCTATACCTCTGTCAGTCACATGGAAGCCACCTCTTGACTGATCGTGGACTGACCCATGGTGACAACCAGGCCACTTCAAGGAGCTGAATCTACTGAGGAAGAAGGAGGGGCATCCACTCAGAGAGATCAGTGACTAAAATCTAGAGTTCTCAGTGTTCTGAGTGGCCTCACACATGAACAACCCACCTCAGCCTCAGGGGATTCAGTGCCAGCCTTTCCTCCTCAGTCCCTTACCTCCCTAATTGCCAAGATCGCCCTGGAAATGCCATCTGAAAATGAGAATTCTTACAAGCAGAGGGAAAAATGAAAAAGAAAACTAAAATGAGAGAAGAATGGTTCATTCAATCATATCCACAGGCTGCAATATTCAGCAGTTATTATTGAGCATCAGAAGGATTTCTGTTAGATTAGGAGATTTACAACATGACTCCAAGGAGCAGGACTGCAGTACGATCTCATACCTCCAGTCTATGTCATAAATTGTTGTTGGTGTGCAAGCTCCCAGAGTCATGAAAAGCAAGGTACCAATGCAGTGTATTTGTAATGGTTAGCTGGGAACAGGACTATGGGCATCTTTTCTTTTCCTATACACTTGTACAAATCATTCACATTCTCCTCCAGTGATATGTTTCAACTGATTTTTTCAAATCACATTTATCAACAGTCCTCTTATCTGTATAGGCCTCTTCAGTTTCCTGTGTATTAGACATGTCTAATTTCATCCTCACGATCCTAGAATTGATATCCTCATTTCACAGACAGATTAACTAAATCACTGAAAAGTTAAGTGCAGTATCCGGGGCTCAGATCCAACAATCCCCAAACAGAATGCACTATACCAAACCCTGCCACTGGAGTCTTGACTTCCGAATCTCTCCAGGTTCTTTTATACTGAGAACAAACCAAAATCAACATAGACTCCTCCCTGCCTTTGGAAGACCTACTGAATACATGAACCCCACTCTCAAAAGCACCTCAGCTTTAGTCTAGTTGAAATCAGCTGGAATTCCAGCAGCCATCACTGGGAAGTTCAACACCTGTGTCTCTAACAGGTCTTAACCATACAAGGGACAAGGATACCACAGGTCTCTTACCCTTACTTCGAACAAAGATCAGGGACCCAATAAGCCTCCCCAGGAAACTTTCCTGTATCACACCCCAGTTCGAGGAAGCAGTCCTTCATAAAAACCCATCACCACTTACTTTCACAGCTTCTGCTTGAGCCAGTTTCCAGGGCCCACTACTACCTCAAAGCCAGGATATAGTTGTTGATGGTTTTGCTCCTAAACATAGCTGCCATTTTCTGCAGACAAGTCTTAGAGGCAGTCTCATTTCTTTTCCTTCCCACCCTCCTGAAGGGAACTGAAATGGCCATCTGTTTCCAGGCTTCCCTCCATTAGGTTTGGTCCTGTTCAGGGGTAAATTCTGAGCCTCCAGCTATAACTCCACACCCTTATTCCCTGGTGCACCTTACTTGGAAGGTGTTGGAGAGCTGTCATGCATTATTATTACATACACATTAAACTGCACCAATCCCCGTTTCAGTGCCTTTCTTCTCTCCCTTCCCTGGCTTCCACTCTTGACATCTACCAAGACAACCACAGAGGAAGGGCCTGGTGACCCTTACCACAAAGCAAAGAGTGGCACCCCAGGCCTCCTTCCCAATGGAGCCTGGGAGAGACTTTCTCCCTCTTTCCACAACGCCTCCAGCCCCTTCAGGCAAAGAGGGCCTCACCCCCGGAGCAGCCACGCCTGGCGCCACCCTCCCCAACACCTAGCTCGGCTACTTAGAAATCCATGGGTGTCTCCCAGGCCCAGAGCAGAAAGGCCTGAGTGCTAAATAAATTCCGGGGAAAGAAAACCAACCAAAGCTCCAGATCGCCCCCCCCCACACACACACACCCCGCCCCCTACTACTATTTTCTCAAAACACGCAGGACCAGGAACACGCCGGAGGAACTGGGAAGTTCCCACCCGAGCCAGGGGCAAAGTTGCTTAAGGCAGGGGGAGTGGGGGGAGAGAAGAGCGGAGCGGAGTGGGGGATGCCTCCGCTCCAATCGACGGAAGCGGGGGCGGGGGGCGCATGGGGCTTCAGTGGGAAGGAAAGCCAGTCGGCTTAGTGGGAGGTCCGGAGGGGCCCAGCACGGCGGGGCTACCTGGAAGTCGACCAGCACCCGAGCCCGGGTAGGCTATCACCAAACCGATGTCCTAAAGCCACGCTCCCATCTTCACCTAGCCGGCACCCAGCCCTTCCGCGTCCGCGGAGGTGTCGCCCTCCCTCCAGGTCGGCTTCCCGAAGTCGGCGTCCCCACCTTTCCCACAGCTAAGATCACCTGTCGTCAACGCGCCCCTCGACGGCCCGGCTCAGGGTCGCTCCGCAGTGCGCAACTGGAGACTGTGGGTCCCTCTCCCGGTCCCACCACCAGCCCTCCTTACCTGCCCAACGCAGGTGCGCCGAGCTCACGTCAGCGCCCAGCCCCGGAGCACCCCCGACGCTCCGCGCGGCATGGCCACGCCCCCTCGGGCCTGGCCACGCCCCCGGCCCGCGCGATTGGCCGGGTGGCGAGCGATAGGATACTCCGCGTTCCTGAGTTGTCCGGCCCCGCCCACCGCCTTCCCCACCCCACTCCCCCGCTTCTCACCTGGGCTAAGAAAAGTCCCAGGCTTCGGCCTCGCCCTACGCCTCGGGGTTGGTGGTCCTGGGAACTGGAAGCGTTTGGGAGGTCAAATCTAAGTCGACTGGGTGTCTTCCAACTTTTATACCCCACAATTAGCCCGCGGTGTGGAGACAACACTAATAAGGGTTTGAGATTCTGAGTTGGCCCTACTACTCAGGGGCCTGAGGAAGTGGAGTTTACTGTGAAGGGACACCGTCCTTCCCCCACACACACCCCAGCCCCCCAGGACTGGAATTCCACCTTTACTGGAATTCTGCCTCCTTACCCCTGTGACTTAAGGGTAAGTTACTTACCTTCCTCAATTTATTGTCTCACCTAGTCAGTGAAAACAATAATGATTAAAAACATAGCTCTGGATCCAAGGACTGGTGTTCAAACCCCAATGCCATTAGGTACTGCAGAGAAGGGGTGTGTGTGTGTGTGTGTGTGTGTGTGTGTGTGGTGTGTGTGTCAGTACTGGGGTTTGAATCTGGGGCCTTAGCGTTTTTTTTGCCCAAAGCTAGCACTCTACCACTGGAGCTACAGCTCCACTTAACGTCTTTTGCTGGTTATCTCAAGATCAGATTTGTCAGCAAACACCGACCTAGATGCATGATCTTCAGCTCTCATACTCCTGAGTAGCTAGGGTAGGATTACAACTATGAGTCAGCAACACCTAGGTAGAAAAGTTTCTAATCTCTGGGTTTTCGTGTCTTGGAAGAAAATGAGGCATCTGCCTCGTAGTGGGTGTTATGGAGATTGCATAAATTATTAAATATAAGTTACTTGGAATAGTATGGTTGAGGGATACAAAAATACCTTATAGATGGTGCCTTGCAGAATAAGAGGATAGTCTTTTTTCTTCTTCTTTTGCCAGTCCCGGGGCTTGAACTCAGGGCCTGAGCATTGTCATTGGGCTTTCTCAAGGCTAGAGCTCTACCACTTGAGCCACAGCACCACTTCCGGCTTTTTCTATGTGTGTGGTACTGAAGAATAGAACCATGGTCTTTGTGCATGTTAGGCAAACTCCTGGCCCTAAGAGGACATTCTGATTATCTGAAAATCAAGTCCTTGTCCTAGCCTCAGCCATATAGAGCATACACTTTCTGGGAGCTCAAAATGAAACATATTCTCTACCACCAAGCACAGGTGAGATGAAGAATAGGTGAGCACTTAAATTTTGATGTTAAAAGCAATCAGGGGTGGTGGAGGTGGCTCAAGTAGTAGAACATCAGCCTTGAGCATAAAAGCCAAGTGAGATTGTAAGCTCCAATATAGAAATTTAAGCTCCGATATACAAAAGAAAGAAAAGGGTAAAAAAAGAAATATGAAAAAGAGAGAAAAAGAAGAAAGGAGGGGAGGGGAGAGGAGGGGAGAGGAGAGGACGGGAAGGGAGAGAAGAGGAAAGGAGAAGAGGGGCGGGGTGGGGAGGGGAGGGGAGGAAAGAAGGCTGGGAATGTGGCTTAGTGGTAGAGTGCTTGCTTAGCATGCATGAAGCCCTAGGTTTGATTCCCCAGGACCACATACAGAGAAAAAGCCAGAAATGACGTGGTGGCTCAAGTGGTAGAGTGCTAACCTTGAACAAAAGAAGCTCATGGAAGCGCCTAGGCCTGACTCCAAGCCAGAAGAAGAAAAAGGAGGGAGGGAGGGAAGGAGGAAGGAAAGAAAGAAAAGAAACAGCAAGTAATGAGCAATAGCCCAGCACTCAGGGGTTGAGACAGGAGAATCAAGAATAGAAGGCCAGCCTGAGCTACATGGCAACTACTTATCTGAAAACAATGATTGTAATAAAAGGGCAGGTACTGGGCCAGGATGGTGGTATAGTAGTAGAATGCTTGTCTAGCATGCACGAAGCCCTGGGTTTGATTCCTCAGTACCACGTACACAGGAAAAGCCAGAAGTGCTGTGGCTCAAGTGGTAAAGCAGTAGCCTTGAGCAAAAAGTGTCCAAGGACAGTGTCCACAGATAGACTGAATTGTATCTCCCCCCCCCCCATCTATATGATAAGTCTCGGTCTCCAGTACCTCAGAATGCGACTTCATGATAAACCGGTTAAGATTAGATCTTTCATGTACTATGACTGCTGTCCTTTTATGTCCTTTTAGAGAAACCTATTCCTACATGCATGCATAGAGGGAATATTATGCAAAAAGACAAAAGAGGGAACGTTGCCATCAACGAGACAAAGACAGAGGCCTGGAATAAACCAACCCTGCCTCACAGTCCTCAGGTCCTAATGACACTTTGATTTTTTGAACGCATAACCTCTAGGGTGATGAGATAATAATGTTAAGTCACCTCTTCTGTGGTACTATGTTACAACAGCCCTAGTGAATTAAGATCAGTGGGTTGGAGAGCCCCAGATCCATAATAATGTGAGCTTGTTCCTAGCCTCATCTCAGCTTTGGGAATGCAGCCAGCGAAGGCCTGGGAAGGCAGTGAGACCCTGCAGCCTGACTCAGCCAACCTGTGTCTCAATCACTGCCTGTGGCCACCATTCCCTCGACTCAGGGGAGAGTCTGGCTCATCCTCCCAGCCCACTCTGTACTGCCAATGAGCTCATGAAACAAGTAGCATCTTCCCTCTGGCCTACGGCTGGTTGCTAGACCCCAAGTACACCATCCAATTTGGGTGTGTGTGTGGATGTGGAGAAAGACCACCAAGAGAGTGACATTTCAGGGGAGCCAATAACCTCATGGCACACAAACATGAGCCCACACATAGGAGTCTACATTTGTACTAGCTGACCGTGACTAAAGTGATTTCTTGAGGATCATCTTTAGAAAACATTTTAGAATCAGGAAAATTCAGGTCAGGCAAGCTCTAAATCTCCTAGGGGTGAAACTAGCTTACAGATGTTTGACAGACATAGTATTGAGTCCCCAAAGAGGTCAATTAGTTTGCTCAAAGTTACAGTGCAAATTAGCCCCACCAGACGAGTGCTCATACTCAGAGATATTTCCACTTGGACCCTGCTCAGTATCCCTGCAGGATCTTTCTGACTGACACTTTCTGACTATTGACTATTGAAACCCACCCATGCATCTGTGTTATAATGTGCAAAATGAAGTGACTTTCTTGTCACTCTGCTAAAGAATACATGAAACTGGGCATGGAGGCTCATGCCTGTAATCTTAGCTACTCCAACAGAAAAGTCAGTGACTTTTAATCTCTAATTACTGGGCAAAAATGGTGGGAGCATTGCTCAAATGGTAGACTATCCATCTTGAGCACAAAGAGTTAACAAATAGCATCCAGGCCCTGAGTTCAAGCCCAAGTACTAGCATAGAAGGCGAGGAGAAAGAGGAGGAGGAGGACAAGGAGAAAGAGGAGGAGGAGGAAGAGGAGGAAAAGGAGGAGGAGGAGGAGGAGGAGGAAGAGGAGGAGAAATAATGAGAGAGGAGAAAGCAAGAACAATTCAAGTGGTTATTAGGAGAAATCCTGAGCTCTTAAAATGGTGAAATCTGGCAATAGGCTATCCTCAACTCTGAGGCTTGCCCCCTCTACTTGGTTTGAATGATAAGAACATTCTGCAAACCCCTCTAAGACCCTGGAGGAATTGGTTCTTCTGTATCATCAATAGAGCTCCCTCGGAGTGCAGCCATTCCTTGGGTGGCTTTGGCCTCTGATGCTGCTATCAGTTTCCCTTCCATTGCTGCCCAGGTGGGGCAATGCTGACTCACGAGTGAGTCTGAGTTTCAGGCAGTGGGATGTACACTTACTTCAGCACAGGGGTTCTGATTCACAGCCACCGAGAACTGGGAAATTCCCCTCTGCTGCTCACTCAGCTCTTCTTTTGTGGGGAGGGGTCTTTTCCCTGCCCGGAAATTTTAACTTGTATAATAGCAAACATGAGACAATAAATCTATAAGATCCAAGTCTCATTCTCTTGTAAGCAAAACAGAGGGTGTGGTAAGTAAGAATCCAACCAAAGACTCTGGGCAGTTGAGAGCTTAGTCTTGCTAGAGTCAATGATAGCTATTAATCAATCATTCAGGCTGGTTGAGTTGCTGAAGATTGAGTGAAGGCATCACGCTAAATAGTCTAGTTCTATACTCTCTTCAAAGAAATCGGACTCCACCAACCTTCTGGAATTCATGAGGTCTACCCCAAATCCTTTCTTGGGCTGGATTTAGTTTTGCCTCCACACTGGTATTTCAAGGCACCTGGGCTACAGATGTTCATAATTCATTGCCGAAGCCACAGCCTGACCTGTAATGCACATTGCTCTCTTATTGGCACTTGCTCTAGTCTCTTAATCTTATGTGCATTGTATCCTAGAATACATTCCAAATCCTAGAATCATCAAGAAGACAGAGTAATGTAGCAGGCCAGCAACAGAAATGTGTATGAGATGTGTGAGTGTGTGTGCACACCTTGTTTTCCAGCCCAAGTGGTACTCTAGTAAAATTCCTCACCAAAGTGTTCAGTGTTGCTCATTTATGACTCCCCTTTAAACCTTGAACCAAGGTGAGCACTGGCACGTGTTCTCAAACAAGCATCTTTCTTTATTTCAAAGTTGATCTATGTGGGAGGAAGAGAAGAAAACAATGAGAGTAAATCATTTGGAAATAAGCTCATTCCCCTCCCCTTCCTCCCAGCATTCTTCCGTCTATTCTTCTTCACCTTCGGTGCAAATTTGAGAGTCTATTTGCCATATTGTCTGGCTTGGGGAGTTTCCCTTGGATCTTGCTGAACAAGAAATCACAACCACCATGTGTATGTGATTTCATAGTCATGATGGAAATGGGAGCCTGTGGGGACAGAGCAGTGGCCTGATTCTGGCTTCATGGTAAATACCAAACAACCTACCATGTGATTCTATGCTGCTCTGAAATGAAGTAGTGGATACAAAAGTGATTTGTAATAAAATGATGGATGTGGTATGTGGATGGTAGCAACTGTCACTGCTGTCACCTCAGGTGATTCCTTTGAGTAAATTATTCTCTCCTTAAGGGCAACCAGATAGAAATTCTTATAAACCAGGAGTTTCCAGAGCAGTTCTGGGCCCAATATGAATTAAATGACCACTTGGATAGTTTGTTGTCCTTGGAAAAATAAGTTGTATATGTGGATAGAGAATTTCAGGGAACTGTTGTAGCAAGAAGCTAGATGGCTGTTCCATGTGACCTCTGTCCAAGCTGGGAGCAGTGGTTCACTCCTGTAATCCTAGCTACTCAGGAGGTTGAGATCTTATCTCCAATTAATCACTAGAAAAAAACAGGAAGGGGTGCTGTGGCTCCAGGGATAGGGCGGTAGCCTTGAGCTGAAGAGCTCTGGGACAGTGCCCAGGCCCAGAATTCAAGCCCCATAACTGAAAAAAAAAAATCTCTGTCTACGCAGACCACTCCAATACAATGACAATAGGACAAAAAGCATGGGAGGGAGATAAGAACATGAGACATTTCATTCCCTCCCCCCATCCCCTCCCCTCATCTTGTATTCCCCCTTCCCTATCCTATTTCAAATAAACAAATAAACATATGAGAGAGAGAGAAAAAAAAAGAACATGAGACATTTCAATTAAAACATTAGAAAACGGGGCTGGGAGTTTGGCCTAGTGGTAGAGTGCTTGCCTAGCATGCACGAATACCCGGGTTCGATTCCTCGGCACCACATACATAGAAAAAAGCTGGAAGTGGTGCTGAGGCTCAACTGGTAGAGCTCTAGCCTTGAGAAAGTCCAAGGACAGTGCTCAAGCCCTGAACCCAAGTCCAAGACTGGCAAAAAAAAAAAAAAAAAAAAAAAAAAAAAAAAAAAACATTAGAAAACAGGGCAAAGAGAAGCAGAGAGAGAGGGAGGAAGGGAGAGCAAACATAGAAATCAGTACACACTATGTGGAAGTGAATCATGTAACTTGTGGGCAGAGATGGAAGGGATAAACTGGGAGAATGTGAAGAAAGGAGCGACATTGTCCAAAATAAGAAATGTACTCATTATGTGACTTAGGAAATGGTAACCCCTCTGTATAGCACCTTACTAATAACAATCAAATTAAATTTTTTAAAGTATTTGAAGAAAGGGCCGGGAGTTTGGCCTAGTGGTTAAAGTGTTTGCCTAGCATGCACGAAGATCCGGGTTCAATTCCTCGGTACCACATACATAGAAAAAAGCCGGAAGTGGTGCTGAGGCTCAAGTGGTAGAGCTCTAGCCTTGAGAAAGTCCAAGGACAGTGCTCAGGCCCTGAGCTCAAGCCCAGGACTGGAAAAAAAAAAAGTATTTGAAGAAAAAAACAGCAGAATTAAGGATTCTGGAATACTGGTATATTGGTTATAAATCTTCCAGTACTATTTGATTTTTAAGGCAGATATTAAAGTATTTTCACAATTACTTTTCTGTGTGTATGATGACACTAAGGCTTGAACTCAGGGCATGGGAGATGTCCTTTAGCTTTTTTTTTTCTCCCTGCCCCACCAAGGCTGACATTCTGTTACTCTACCTCCAGCTATTTGGTAGTGAATTGGGAATAAGAGTCTCACAGATTTTTCCTGCCTGGGCTGGCTTCAGATCTCAGCCTCCTAAGTAGCTAGGATTACAGGTACAGACCACCAGTGTTCAGCTATAATTATGGTTTTTTGTTGTTGTTGTTTGAGGTTTTTTTTGTCATTTATGAGCTTGTACTCAATGCCTCAGCCCTGTCCCTGAGCTTTTTTGCTCAAGACTAGTGCTCTACCACTTTGAGCCACAGGGCCACTTCCAGTTTTCTGGTAGTTAATTTAAGAGTCTTACAGACTTTCCTGCCCAGTCTGGCTTCAAATCTGATCCTCAGATATCACCCCTCCGAGTATCTGAGTCACTGGTGCCTAGCGTATAGTTTTTTGTTTGTTTGGTTGGTTGGTTTGGTTTTAAGGAAAAGGAAAGAATCTGTGAGGGAGCAGAGCATCAGTCACCTTCTAGTTCCAGCCCTTGGTATCTCTGTGATTTCTACACTGAGATCTTCAAAAAACAAAACAAAACACCCGATTGTGCCTTAGAATAGTCTATCTCAGATTTCCATTCTCTCATTTCCTAGTTTTATGAGCTATTAGAACCTCTATTTACTCACCTCATAAATGACAAGACTGCCTACCTACTAGGGCTGACAAGAGTATTTAATGACATAACTAAAACAATAATGGGCTTCAGAAAATGTTATATTCAATATTCCCTACCCACATCCCCACATCTGTTGACAGTGGTAGGATGCAGCTCTGAGAAACTAGAGTTTCATGAAAATCTGTGAAATTCACAAATGTGTTCCTGTATATTTATGTTTGAGCCAGGAATAATATGAAGTATCTTATTTCTGTTGACTAGAGTAAGAGCTGTCTAAGTCCGAGCCTAATGAATAATTCCCTTGAGGAGATGTGGCTTACTAAAAGACAAAGGATAGTATAATTCTTTACCGTCTTGCATCCCTCCACTTCCTCTCTTAATCTGTGGGACATTCTTTTAATGTAGGAAATATATACCCAACCTCAGCTGAAATTGCCTCTCTCTTAGCCAATTATCCTGAGGTTCTGGAGAAAAGGCAAAGATGATGTCTATGGAGATTTCTCCTATCTTGAGTAGTTCTGAACTGGCCAAAGAAGGCCTATAGATTCCTTTTTAATACTAATTTCCCAACGTAGCCTAACACTTCAGTTGCTTAGCATTTAAAGAAGTCATTTGATCTTGTTTCTATCCTTAGACATGATAATCCAATATTTCCCTTACTTTATATAACTTAATTTGCAGCTTAGTATAAGCAAAAGTGATAAAGGTCCATAAAAATAGTGTTGAACTCATGTAATTCTTGGCTAGGGGACCCTCAGTAGCAAAACAGGCTCACTAGGTTTTTCTAGTACAGACCCAGATCAGAGTTCTGGGATTATCGCACATAAAATATCAGCAACATTTCTTCATTTGTTATTTAGTAAATATTTATTGAACATCTACTATACAGCAGAAAAACCCTGACCTTTTGAAACATCCTACCTCCTACTATCTCCTCCTGCTCCTATCAAAGTCTGTTTCAATTTCAATTCTGTTCTCCTATTATTGCAATTATCACCTAATAAAACCCCCAATCTCATTCCAATTTTTCCCTTCTGAAACAGCAGCCTGAAGGAGCTCTTATCTGTTCCTTTCCTGCTTAAGAACGTCCTATATTTTCCTGAACTGAGAGACTTTATCCGCTTACTCAACAAATGTATCTCACTTATCATTCTAGTGTGCCAGGCTCTGTTCTACATGCTGGGGCCACAGCACTGAGCAATAAAATAGGTGACAATTTCCATGTTAGCAGTGCTTATATTCTAGTTGGGAAGGACAGACACTTAAGATGATTAAATAATGAATATTAGTTGGTAGTCATCTTGAAATAAAGAGTAACTGGGCAACTAAACTTGGCTAGGAAGTGGTGTGAGGTAAAGAGAAATAGAGAGAATAAAGAGAAAGACTAACCAGGAAGATACTTGAGTGGAGACCTAGGACTGAGATAGAGTGGATCCACGTGGCTATCAGAGAGGTCACTGGCAAAAGAGGGGGACTGCCAGGCATAGGGGTCCTGAGACAAGAGTATGTTTGCCTGTCAGGGCAGGCAAAGAGATCATAGTTGGAGCAGCAGAGTAAGGAGAGACAAAAATGATAGGATGTGAACCATCAAAGGCTTTTATTTGCAGGTTTGTGACAGCTGCTCTTTAAAAAAATTTTTTTGTGGGGTTGCACTCGTGGTGCTTGAACTCTGGGCCTGGGTGCTGTCCCTAAGTTCTTCAGCTCAACCACTTCTTGTTCTACCACTTGAGCCACAGTTCCACATTGTTTGTTTGTTTAGTGCTGGTACTGGGGTTTCAACTCTCTTAGCTTTTGACTGATACCCGGTCATTTGAGCCATACCTCTACTTCCAGCCTTTTGGAAGTTAGTTGGAGATAAGAATCTTTCAAATCTGGCTGAGCGCAGTGGCTCACGCCTGTAATCCTAGCTACTCAGAAGGCTGAGATCTGAGGATCAAGGTTCAAAGCCACCCCGGGCACAAAAGGACCTGAGACTCTTATCTCCAATTAACCTCTAGAAAATGGGAAGTGGGGCTTGGCTCAAGGGTAGGGTGGTAGCCTTGAGTTGAAGAGCTCAGGGACAGTACCCAGGCCAAGTTCAAGCCCCATAACCCACAAAAAAAAAAAAAAAAAAAAAAGAAAGAAAGAAAGAAAGAAAGAAAGATCTAGAAGGCCTTGAATGAAAGAGCTAGATTTTTCTCCTAGTTCCAATGAGAGGGATTTTAGGTTAAAACAAAATGCAAAGAAACAAAACGCCAGGTTCTGTCCTAGCTGGTGCCTGTGTTCTCAGGGTCTGACACACGGTAGGTTTGTAATGCATCTTTACAAAATTTATTGGCTACAGTTTAACAGCATTCCTACTTTATACCTAAGGAAAAGTGGCGAGCAAGACTACGTTGAAAGTAGTTATGCTCAAAATTCAGGTCCAAATAGACAAGTCAAGCCAACAGAGCTGGAATAAGAGTAGTAGTAACAGTTCTTCCTCAGCTTCTTAACATCCTCACCTCCCCCCCCCCAAATTTAGGACTGTCCTAGGCTTGGCTCCAACTTCATTTGGAATCCCCAGAGAAACTCCTAATCTGAACTACCTTTTTTTCTGTCTTCTGTTGTCCAGACCTAGGAATCAGAAACTGGACAGCCCACACACCACCTGTCCCTCCCTTCCTCAGCGCCATCTGCATAACATTGAACTGCTAGTGGCAGCAGTTGTTCTGTCGCCTGTAATTTCCAAAAAAAAGGATCTAGCAAGCCAGGCCTATGCTGGTCAGGTGCCTGCCAACTAAATCCCTTGGTGATAGCCAGGAACATTCAAAGCTCTCTGTTTTCTATTCTAGTTCACTGTCCACAGAACATTCTTAGCAGAGCTGGGCATGGTTGCTGCATACATACAAATGATGACAGTATGGGAAGCAATGGAAGAATTACAGTGCCAGCATTGAAGTCATCAAAATAAGTCAGAATTTCTACTAAGATCTCAGCTGAAATAAAATAGGCGCTTCATTCTTTCCTTACTTCCTTCTTCCCTTTCTTCTTTCTTCTCTTTCTTTGTACTTTCTCCTTCCTTCCTACCTTCCTGTAGCCAGTTAATAAATATGAATAAGACTGTCAGTGTTCTTTATGCTCCCTAACTGGCAAATAATGATTTGACTGGTGCCCATAAGCAGAATGTAGCACACTTTAGTCTCACACACTTTGATGGAGAAGGGAAGGTGAGAAAAACTGACATATTTATTACTTCAATTCATGGGACTTTATTCCTTCCAGAATTCAGGTTAATATTTTATTGTAAAAATGTGTTGTTTCAAATTTAGAGACATAAGGCCAGATAGTATGATACTAAATGTAAGGACCTCCAGGATAAGGAAACAAAAGCCATATAATGAGTGATTGTTGTCCTTAATGTACTATGTTATCTCTCATCTCTTTTGCCATTCCTTGGTTATCTCATATTGTTACAATATTTCATCTTGTTATCTGATATATTTTATATGTGCTTAATGGGGGAAATCAAGATGAGCGAGGGGGGGTGGAGGGGGGAGGGGGGAGGGGAGGGGGGGAGGGAAATGGGGACCATGTCATGAGAAAGGGTATCAATGTTTGTGAAGTAGTGCACCTTCTAGCTGGTGAATATAATATAACCCTTCTATTAATCACAATAAAAAAAGATAAAAATGTGTTCTTTCATTTTTATCCCTCAGCCAGTTAGAGTGTTTTCTGTTTAAATTTAATTATATAGTAGGATATATTAATTGTACAAAATAATAGGTTTCATTATGACATTTTCATACATGAACAGAAAAGTTATTGTTGTACTGGAGAATACAGTTCTCTGTAAGTGATTGACTGATATGAACTATTCTGGAATCTTCCAGAATCCTGCCCTTTGAAGAAAAGATGTGGCAGAAGATGCTGCCTGTCTGCATAAGAATCCCCTGTACTGTATTTTCCAGTCAGGTTAATCTTGGACCTTTCTATTTTTTTTAAATGGGTTTATATTTTTAGCCCTTCAGGGGAACTATTTTAAAATTTAATTTTAAGAAGAGTCGTACTCTAGCAACTCAGAAGCTGAGACTTGAAGAATCTCAGTTTGAAGCCTAGCCAGGTTTCATCTCCATTGAATTGCAGACTTTATCCCCCCGTTAACCAGCAAAATGCCAGACTGAAAACATGACTCAGGTTGTAAGGCAAGAAGGCTGAAAGAGAGCAAGAGGCCTTGAATTCAAGTGCTGGTACTGGGGCTCACACATTTTTAAGAGAGAGAGAAAGAAGGAGGAGGGTTAGTGTGTGTGTGTGTGTGTGTGTGTGTGTGTGTGTGTGTGTGTGTGTGTGTGTGTTTGCCAGTGCTAGAGCTTGAACTCAGAGCCTGGGTGCTATCTCTTAGCTTTTTCCAGCCGGGACTGATACTCTGCTACTTGAGCTATAGTTCCACTTTGGGCTTTTTGGATGGTTAATTGGAGAAAAGAATCTCTGGACTTTCCTCCTCCACTTGGCTAGAAAACAGGCCACAAGCCTCTGATCTCGTCCTCCTGAGTAGCTTGGATTGCAGGCATGAGCCACTAGCAGCACCTGGCTGAGAAAAGTTTTATCCACAGCTTGAAAGTAGGAAGTAGGAAGCTGATCTGGTCTGATCTGTTTGACGCCATGCCTTCACATTAGGTCAAGAAGGGAACTGAAGAACTGGAGTTTTGGAATGTTAATCTCACCTAGAGGCCTGAAGTATTATCCCAGGATGTGAATGTGTTTGGCCATCTGTCTATCCTAGGGGTGCGAAGAAGGCAACGGGCTCTGTCCATGAACCTGATGGAGCCTAAAGGGCTGGATCTGAAGCTTTTAAGAGCCTGGGAACTTCTCTGCAAGTCTCAATGTCTGGAGGCCCCAAAGAGTTTCGCTCTGGCTCACAGCAGACAGGCATCACAACCTCCCAATACTGTGGCAAGTAGCAGCTTGCCTTCACTTCTCCGCCCAGCCAGGGAAACTGTGGCATTTTTAGTTCAGGCCTAGACCCGTCCTGGCAGCCCGGATTCCACTGCCTAGGCAGGAAGCTGATCTCAGCCCAGTAACCTTTTCTTTTCTTTTTTCTTTTTTTGTTTGTCAAAGAGGACTTTCTATTCCAGCAATTAGAGGGTGATAAGGGTGAGAGCCACATGTTTCTCTTAAGTTACAGAGCAGTGAGTGGTTAGAAGAGTATAGAGAAGAAGAACAGGGAGAAAGGGCAAACTTGCAAGTGACTGCTTCATTCCCCAAATTCTAAAGCAAAGGAAGGCAAGATTTGGGAAGGCTGAACTCTGTATTGCTATGCAGCCCTTAAGCTATAGCCCCTCATTCTCACATGAAGGTGGGAAAGAGGCTGGGCCTGGGCAGATCTGCAGAGTCTTTGCTCCCTGGTGCCCTGAGGGAACACACCTTGATTCATCCAGTCAGGAAGGAACCCATGTGGGGTGTGTGTGTGTGTGTGTGTGTCTGTCTGTCTGTCTGTCTGTCTGTCTGTCTGTCTGTCTGTCTGTCTGTTTGAGGAGCATTAGGGCAGGGTTGCCAGATTAACAACAACAACAACAACAACAACAACAAAAAAAAAAAAAGACTACGGTTACATTTAAATATATAAATACATGAAGCAATTGTTGTTGTCTATCTGAAATCCAGGCTTAGCTGGGTGCCCTTGATTTGATCTGGCAATCTCAATAGAAGAAGTTAAAACTCCAGGGAATGGGATGAAGGCTGACAACTCCATTGCAATGATCCTCCAGTCCCAATGAAGGGCAGTCCAACTTCTGGATCCAGATCTTTGTCTCAACCAGCTCTCCACCAGAAGGCGAAAGAATCCCTTGGGTACTGGCTTTGCAGGCTGCCGCCTGGGGCGCAGCCCACACAGCCAGGGCCCCTCTCACCTCAGTTCTTAAACTCCAGGCACTTTCATGTCAACTGTTAATGTTCCATCCCAGAGCCCCTTTGAAGATTAAAAAGCTCTCCAGAGAAGGAAAGTGCTCTGTTGTTGTAATTAACATAATTAAAAGCATTCCCAACCCCCCCCCCCACCAAATCCCAGAGAAACATCAGTTCTTGTGATAAATAACCTAACCCATTCTCCCAGGAGATGGCTAGCCACTTCCACTCCAACTCCAGACATAGCCCGTATTTTTTACCCTGTGCTGCCTTAGACTTAATTGTTTGGTTTCACCTTTTTGGGAGGAGGCACCCAGCTCTTCAGGCACAGTACACACCCTCTCCTGGGACATATCTATGTCTACTTTCCTAAGTTGGAAACACCAGGAGAATAGTAAATGAGGGCTACCATTTCAGCCCTAGCTCTGGCCCCCAGCAAAAGGATACTGTCTCATCTCTCTCCACTCACAGGCCTTGCCCACTAGGCACAAACTGCTTGACTGCCCTGTGAGGCTGTTTCTGTACAGTTTCCAGGCAAGCCTTTCTCTAAGTAGCCTATTCCATAATGGTAACCAGGGTAGCTAAAGGTTATGCCTTGAGGCTCTGTACTGAGGAAGGAGTCTGTCATCTTAATTGCTTCTGGGACATGAATCCTTCCTGATTTCCCCAAGGAAGCAATAAACTCTTCCATAGGAAGAGCCAAAGCATTTCATTCCCTAAAGGTCTAGCATAAAGGAGACGTTCATTGCTCCTAATTGGGTTGGGTCAAATTAATGTATTAGTGACGGCCAAAGAAGCATTTCTTGTCTCCTTCTGGATCCAGGGCTCCTAGTAGACAGTCCTAGAAGTTCCTGGCACGCCTGCAGTATGATTGGTCTCTGACCTATTATGTGATTGTCAAAACTTGAAATATTCTGTGTGGCCTCTGTTGGCAGTGCAAAGTTTCTGCCCAAATGAGCCACGTACTCAAAAACTTTTAGACTATAAACTAGGTAAGCTAAGAGTCAGAGGCTCATGACTATAATCCTAATGATTTAGGAAATATGTGATCTGTGGTTCAAAACCAGCCTGGGAAGAAAACCCATGAGACTCTTATCTCCAATTAAACAGCAAAAGTCAGAAATGGATCAAGTACTATAGTGCCAGACTTGAGCAAGAAAGCTAAGGAAAAGGGCCTTGGCTCTGAGTTCAAACACCAGTAATGCTGTACTCCTGTGTGCACACGCATGCACACACACATTTTAGACTGTAGATTGATGATGATGATGATGATAATAAATTAAAAATGATCATTTCCCTGTCATCCTGAATCAGTCTTTAATAACTTTTATTGGTCCCACCTTAAGTTCCTTTAGGAAATCATAAGACACAAGAAATAGTCCTAGGGCACAGAGGAATGGATTCTCAATAGCTGGTCTTTTCCACTCTTCTCCCTTCAATACACACACACACACACACACACACACACACACACACATCACATGCACACACATATCTGACAACAGCAGAACCAACTCTTCTCTACTCTTTATGTTTCTCTGAATTTAGCTTAATAGAAAAAGCACTTAGCAGTGCTAACAACATAATTGCAGCCCATATTGGGCACTCGTGAGCCCCAATGTCATTGAGACTTGGCATCATAACATAACAGAGAAGAGGACCTAACAGGCTTAGTGACAAACAGCAGTTACAAAGATGTGGGCTTCCTCTCAAGAATGGAGCATACTTTAGGGCACAGCTAGATCCAGGGACAACTTGAGGCTGATGCTGAAGGCTCCTTCCAACCAGCCCTTGACACCATGTGAAGCCTGCACACATGGTCATGCACATGTGAACTGAAGAGCTAGATCTAGAAAGAGCTACACTATCTGGAAGTAGTTCCAGTGTGAAAGACCTGAGGGGATAAGGAGTTGACAGGAGATGGGGGGAGGAAGGAAAGACATCACCAAGGTGAATGGAGTCAGCTTCTTTGAATGACTTGGGTAAACCAGAGGAAGAAAGAACCTCCTGTTTATCCAGTTGTGTTCATTCTGGGTGGAATTGCGATATCCAGAAACATACTCAGAGGAACTGGGCCTGTGGCTCATGCCTGGAATCCTAGGTACTCAGGCTGAGGACTGAGGATTATAGTTGAAAGCCTTCTGTGCCAGAAAAGTCAGTGAAATTTTTATTTTAAATTAACCTCCCAAGCCAGACGTAGAGCTGTGATTCAAGTAGTAGAGGACTAACCTTGAGCAAAAGAGCTTAGCGACAGTGTGCAGTTCTTGAGTTCAAGCCCCAAGTCAGGCACAAAACAATAATGATGATGTTAATAAAATAATACTAATAACTACAACAACAAAACTCAGAAAGATGGAGAGAATGATGAAAGGGTGATGTTGATCAGGATGCATTGTGTTCATAAACTGCTTTGTTAATTGGCAACTCTTTTGTATGCTACTTAAAGATAATAAAAATTTCTTAAAATACCAACCCACTCTGTTTAATTAAAGGGTAAAGCACAAGGACAACTTCCAGAATAATTACTCTTCAAATACTATACCTACTTAGGAAATAAACTTCAACCATTTTTTTCTTCAAGAAAAAGTTGATGTTTTTCACTTAAAATAAGGAATACATATTTCTTGAGGGATTTCTTTCCTTTTTTTTTTTTTTTTTTTTTGCAAGTCCTGGAAATGAACTCAGGGCCTGGGCATTGTCCTTGGGCTTTCCTCAAGGGTTGCTCTACCACTTGAGCTACAGCACCACTTCCAGCTTTTCTGTGTATGTGGTACCAAGGAATCAAACCCAAGTTTTCGTGCATGCTAGACAAGCACTCTACCACTAGGCCAAACTCCTGGCCCCAGATTTTTTCCTTTTTAATAATTTGTCAAGGTCTCTCTTTTTTTTTTTTTTGAAGAATCAACATTGATACTTGGTATTGTAAATACAATTAGGTATTAGGAGCAAAATTTCATTCAAGGTTGTAATTTTTTTGTTGTTGTTCTTGATTGTATTGAACTCAGGTGCTGGGTGCAGTCTGTGAGCTCTTTTGTTCAAGGTTAGCGCTCTTCCACTTTGAGCCACAGCTCTACGTCTGGTTTTCTGGTTGTTAATTAGAAATAAGAGTCTCACAGACTCTCCTGCCTGGGCTATCCCTGAACTGCGATCCTCAGATCTCAGCTTCATGAGTAGCTAGGATTACAGGTGTGAGCCACCAGAGCCCAGCCAAGGGGCTTGAACTCAGCCTGGGCACTGTTCCTGAGCTCTTCAGCTCAAGGCTACCTCCCTACCCTTGAGCCAAGCCCCACTTCCACTTTTCTAGAGGTTAATTGGAGATAAGTCTCAGGTCCTTTTGTGCCAGAGCTGGCTTTGAACCCTTGATCCTCAGATCTCAGCCTTCTGAGTAGCTAGGATTATAGGTGTAAGCCATCCTGCCTGGCTTTAATTTACTTTTTAATAGCAGCAGTACAGGGCTGGGGATACATGTAGCCTTCTGGTAGAACATTTGACATATGCTTCACATGAGTGAAGTCCTGGATTTCACTGGCAACACTACACAAAGTAATACAAAAATATGACCACAATGGGTACCCTGAAAAATAGTTTCCCTTTCTTTTTCTTTTCCTTTTTTTTGTCAGTTGTGGGGCTTAGGAATTACAGGTGTGAGCTACCATGCCCAGCTTTGATTCTTTTTCATTACCAATTTCAACCTGAGTTACACCAAATCTTCTAATGATAATCAGTCAAATTTGTGTGTGTGTGTGTGTGTGTGTTAGTACTGAGGTTTGAATCCCAGCCCTCACACTTGCTAATCTAGTGTTTGACAATTGAACTATGCCTCTGGCCTTGTATTTTCTCTTCCTCTCATATATTTTTAGGATAGTGTCTTACTTCATACCAGGAGCACTCTGAGTTGCAATTTGCCTTCTCTTAGAGTTCCTGAAATCACTGGGATGACAGGTGTGTGCCACTATGCAGATTGAGAAGGGGTCTGAAGAACTTTTCTGTCCATGTTGTCCTCAAACTGCAATCCTCCTGTTCTCAGCCTCCTAAACAGCTAGGATCATAGGAGTGAGCCACTGGTGCTGGATTCAAGTGTGTGTTTTCCTTTTTAGGTATTCCATTATGAGCTTACTGAATTATATAAATTGATGTGTTTTGATCCCTTGAACATACTGTTTACGTGGTTTGAATGAACTTGTTTGGTAGATGGCTATGTATGAAAGAGAAAACCATGTTCTGCTACAGAGAACAGGCAGTAAACAGAAGCTTCTCTGAGCTACTCTTAATGGGGCCAGAAGGAGCAAGGTTGGATGATATATCTCAGGGAGGAAGTCTGACATTTGAAACATGGTAAAATATAGTAGCAAGAGAAACTCTGACAGGGAGGCACTTTTAACCGAAAGGTGTGGCTCTAATGAGCCAGCTGCTTGTCTGCATATGAGTGCGCACAGGTGTGTGTGTGCTTCTGTGTGCTCCTCTTAGTGGTCTTCTGTCAGTTAACTTCCATATACGACCACCAGCTCTCCCACGACATGCACGCCTGCATGCCTCTTCACACACCCAAGAGATCCAGCCTCTTTCTGAGTGCTACAAAAAAAAAATCCATCTCTCACTAACTCATAAAATTAGAAAAGCAGCTTAGCTATTCATTCTAAAGTTATTGATTGAATACTCGCCATGTGCCAGGTGCCAGGCTGACAGCTGAAGCTAAGGAAGAGAATAGGATCCATGCCAATCTCCTCAAGGAGCTCACAGCCTTGTCTGAGTATGAATAATGGTTACACCGTCTATTACAGTAGTCTGTGATAAATGATGAGCTGATTGAGGCTGGAGGCTACAGATGCAGCCAGAATCCCACTTCTACATCTCCCCCTCCCCCACTCACCCCCACTGAAGGATCTGCTCTCAGGATGGGCCTTTGTCAGTTAGGCACATCATTGACATAATTAATACTGAACTGAAAATTGATCTGGAGGAATGCTTGTCTAGCAACCAGGAGGCTGTAATCCCCAGTTAACACTCCCCCCCACACACAATTACACAAGCACAACACAGAGTTTCTACCAATTCCTAATAGAATCCATCATTTTATGAAGTTTAGAGACAAATGCTTTCTTTCATTCATGGGCTTTCAGGGCACATTTAAGACCCAAACTGGCTAGGTGTAGTGGTGTACACTTAGTTTCAGCACTGAGAAGGCTGAGGCAGTAGGACTGCAAATTGGAGCCTAGCGTGGGCTATATAGTGAGTTTGAGGCCAGTCTGGTTTATATGTAAAACAGACTTAACAAAAACTAAACACTGGCAGGCTGAGAGTTTGGCCTAGTGGTAGAGTACTTGCCTAGCATGCACGAAGACCCGGGTTTGATTCCTCGGTACCACATACATAGAAAAAGCTGGAAGTGGTGTTGTGGCTCAAGTGGGAGGGTTCTAGCCTCAAGAAAAACACAAGGACAGTGCCCAGGACCTGGGTTCAAGCCCCAGGACTGGAAAACAAACAAAACAAAACCAAAAAAGCACTGAGTCTTAACCTGGTGGGTGCTGATGGCTCACACCTAGCTACTGAGGAAGGAGGCTGTGATCTGAACATTGTGGTTTGGAGCCATCCCAAGTGGGAAAGTCTGTGAGACTCTCACCTCCAGTTAACCACCAAAAGAGCCACAAGTGAAGCTGGAGCTCAAGCACTAGCTTTGAGCAAAACCTCTTCAGAAAGAGTGCCCGGGTTCTGAGTTCATATCCAAGGACTAGCAGCCCCCACCCCCCTTCAATCAACAAAACAAAACATAATAGAGGCTGATCATTCTCTGCAACATCATTATGTGACAAACTACAGAATGCAATTATGTGTCATACACTGGGAGAACTAAGGAGGGAGTGATTGATCCAGCCTAGGAGAGCCTGATTGAATCGAAATCATGTTTTGCTATTCTTCTTCTCCATGCCAAATTATGACTTTTCTGAGTAGCAGTGGTCATGCGATGATTTATGAGAATTTTTTTTTGAGAAAAGAAAGGGAAACCAAGCCAGGTGCTACGGCTCAAACCTGTAACCCTAGCTATTCAGGAAGCTGAGATCTGAGGATCACAGTTCAAAGCCAGCTTGGGCACTAAAGACCATGAGACTTTTTCTTTCGCCAGTCCTGGGCTTGAGCTCAGGGCCTGAGCACTATCCTTGGACTTTCTCAAGGCTAGAGCTCTACCACTTGAGCCTCAGCACCACTTCTGGCTTTTTCTATGTATGTAGTACCGAGGAATCGAGCCCGGGTCTTCATGCATGCTAGGCAAGCACTCAACCACTAGGCCAAACTCCTGGCCCTGACCAGGAGACTCTTATCTCCAGTTAACTACTAGAAAACCGGAAGTGGTGCTTTGGTCAAGGGGTAAAACGGTAGCATTGAGCTGAAGAGCTCAGGGACAGCACCCAGGCCCAGAGTTCAAGTTCCATAACTGACAAAAAAAGAATCAAGCATGTTTTTTCTTTTTCCTTTATGAACTGTATCATTTGGGAACCAAATATAGGTAAGGGGAAGTATATCCACTAAGCAAAGAAATAATAAAACATGAAGCCCTAAGAGAGAATTAGAATGCATTCATGAATTGATATAGGATGTCGTACGTTGATTTTTATACCATCACAAAAAGAAAGAAAAGGAGACATCATATGCTTCATGAAGTATATCAACCCTTACAAAGACTGGTCAACTTTGGGAGCCAACACTAATCCTTGAGAAATATGCAGAATGGCAGAACATGTGAAACCAACAAAGTAGAAAAAAAAATTAATAACGTGATTATCAGAAAATTGACCATGGACTGCGTAGGTAATAACATTAAACAGCTGTTACTTTATTTTATTTTATTTATTTTTATTATTATTATTTTTTTTGCCAGTCCTGGGCATGAGGTCAGGGCCTGAGCACTGTCCCTGGATTTTCTCAAGGATAGGGCTCTACCACTTGAGCCACAGCACCACTTCTGGCTTTTTGCTATATATGTGGTACCGAGGAATGGAACCCGGGTCTTCATGCATGCTAGGCAAGCACTCTACCACTAGGCCAAACTCCTCGCCCCAGCTGTTACTTTATTTATTTATTTATTTATTTATTTATTTATTTACTTTGGTGGGTCATGGGCGCTGTCCCTGAGATATTCAGCTCAAGGCTATGGCCATACCCCTGGGCCTGAGCTTTGTCCCTTGTCGCTTTAGCTTAAGGCTACCACCCTACCCTTGAGCCAAGCCCCACTTCCCATTTTCTAGGGGTTAGTTAGAGATGAGTCTCAGGTCCTTTTGTGCCCAGGCTGGCTTTGAACCTTGATCCTCAGATCTCAGCCTCCTGAGTAGCTAGGATTACAGGTGTAAGCCATCATGCGCCTGGCTTAACAGCTGTTACTTTAAAAAAAGGTTTTAGCAAGGATTTCTTTTATTATAACCTGGTAACATATGGAGAAATTTAAAAAAGGGGAGAGGAACACTTTCTGTTCCTCATGCCGGAAAAATATTCCTATTACTTTTATTTGGCAGGGGAGAGGGAAGGGACAGTCTGTCTATGAAAGTCAGAATGACCCTGGACTTGAAATTTTCCTGTCTCAGACTTGAGCGTACTGGAACTAAAAGTGTGCACCACTACACCAGCTATGGTTGTCTGAGATGAAATTATGCCATGATGGCTACGCTGAGAAGAATTCTTCTCTTTTTCATATGCATGCTAAACTATTTAGAAATGAAATGATACAATTTCTGGGATTTGTTTAAGAAATAACTCAGTATGGTCACGAAAAGTGTGTGACCATATGTCTACAACAACATAACTTGAGTTGATCATTCAAGTTGAGTGTGGAGTTCATTATACCATTTTTGTAGTCTTTTATAAATTGTCTGTAAATCCTCCATAAAAGTTTTTCTTTTAAGTCATTAAAAGGCTCCTCAATATTCTGACATTGTTGTCCCAGAGGATAACCATCCATCTTCCACCTCCTGAGATAAGTCAAATACCTCTTGAAATATAACTTAATAATCTATTAATATTCCTTTGGAAATTAGCATAGAAGAGAAGATTATTTCCTGGACTACCTTTAACCCTGCAAATCTGTAAGTAGATGTGTAGAAGAAACCCTTAGAAAAAAGCAAAGGAAGCCGGGAGCGGTGGCTCACGCCTGTAATCTTAGCTACTCAGGAGGCTGAGATCTGAGGATCAAGGTTCAAAGCCAGCCCGGGCACAAAAAGACCTGAGACTCTTATCTCCAACTAACCCCTAGAAAATGGGAAGTGGGGCTTGGCTCAAGAGTTGGGTGGTAGCCTTGAGCTAAAGATCTCAAGGACAGTGCCCAGGCCAAGGTCAAGCCCTAAGACCCACAAAAGAAAGAAAGAAAGAAAGGAAGAAAGGAAGAAAGGAAGAAAGAAAGAAAGAAGGAAGCAAAGGGAGGATTGAGACTAGGGAGAAGGAAGGGGAAGAACAAATTGTATCTTGGCTTATTGTAAAAAAATGTATCTTCATCATAACTTCCTTAGAGTTCTCAATTTTGGTATAAATTTTTGTGGAAGCTGAACTAAGAAGTTCTACTATGGGCATTTAAAAATAAGATTAAGTTCTTGCTAATGGGTTAAACTTTCACAAAGGAGCCCGTCATGTTCTTGAAGGCTAATACAAATATTGAAGGGGAGAAGAGGCTTGTTTTCTATTACTCAGTAAGCCAATGATGAGAGCAAGGGTCCATTTTTGGCCTAAACCTGAAAACAGTCTTGGTTGACAAGGATGAGGAAGCTAGGAACGAGAGTTAAAGCAACTGGGTGTCTCTGGAGAGGGAAGCTGAGGTACTTGGACTATGGTGAAAGAAGGAAAAGGTATGGTTCTATATTGTTGTAACCAGGTTGTACTGTGGTCAGTGCCATAAAATTATATGATGACATTTTGCAAACAGCCTTTTTATGGAGCTAAGTGACTGTATCTTTTATCATGAAACCAGATGTCTATTTATAGATTCCTTGGCTGGGCCAACTGCTATGCACTACTTGCCCTGTTTGCTTATATTTACGTATTTTCAGGCTCTGTTCTCTCTTTTCCACACTGGCTTGTCAAAATCTAAGTAAGTAAGTATATACTCCTACATTGACAATAGTGTTCTAAGAAGTTTATTACAACATGGATGGTGTGGCATGGTATTGATGTTCCTCAGAATCTTCCCTAAGAGCAGGAATAAACAGTCTCTTTTATGAAGCTTCCTTTACCTTCAGTATTTGAATGCATTACTGCAATCAGTACTTAAACACGTGATTTTTTTGCCAGTCCTGGGGCTTGAACTCAGGACCTGAGCACTGTTCTTGGGCTTTCTCAAAGCTAGAGCTCTACCACTTGAGCCACAGCTCAACTTCCGGCTTTTACTGTGTATGTGGTACCAAGAAATCAAACCTGGGTCTTAGTGCATGCTAGGCAAACACTCTACCACTAGGACAAACTGCTGGGCCTAAATATGGGATTTTTATGGGATATACTGTAAGTTACTCTTAGAGGCAACTCCCAAGGTTTCAAGTAGCCCAAAATATCCCCAGGCCAATTCTGGTTTTGTTTGTTTGTTTAATGTTTTTCTCTCATTTGTTTTCAAAACAAGGCCCTGCTAGGAAATCCAGATAAGAAGTTGTAATGTAGCTCAGCCTGGTTTCAATGTTGAGATCTTCTAGAGTGCTTGGATTACTGGAGTGCACTGCCAGCTACTAAAGTCAGTTTATTTAAACTTCTGCAATGCCAATGATCAAACCCAGAGACTCACATATTCTTGACAAGTATCACACCCCTGAGCCACACCCCCATCTTCCTATTTAGGTTATTATTTACACACACTTAAACCCAAACATTTAAAATGTACAGGCTGGAGGCCGGGAGTTTGGCCTAGTGGTTAAAGTGCTTGCCTAGCATGCACGAAAACCCGGGTTCGATTCCTCGGTACCACATACATAGAAAAAAGCCAAAAGTGGTGCTGAGGCTCAAGTGGTAGAGCTCTAGCCTTGAGAAAGTCCAAGGACAGTTCTCAGGCCCTGAGCTCCAGCCCAGGACTGGCAAAAAAAAAAAAAAATGTACAGGCTGGGACTGTGGCTAACTGGTATAGTGCTTGCCTGGTTATATATAAAGCCCCAGGTTTGATTCCTCAGTACCACATAAACAGAAAAGGCTGGAAGTAGTGTTGTGGCTCAAGTGGTAGACTAGCCTTGAGCAAAAGAAGCTCGGGGACAGTGCCCAAGCCCTGAGTTCTAGTCTCAGGACTGGCAAACAAAACAAAACAAAAACACCCCAAGTAAAATGTACCGTTTGATCCATTTTGGTAACTGTGTACAAGATGTTACCTTTCCTCCCTGGATGTATTTCTACTTTTGTCAAATGAGAAATGTTTAGAAAAGATTCTAGGCCAGGCGCGGTGGCTCACACCTGTAATCTAGCTACTCAGGAGGCTGAGATCTGAGGATTAAGGTTCTCCCATTAACCTCTAGAAAATGGGAAGTGGGGCTTGGCTCAAGGGTAGGGCAGTAGCCTTGAACTGAAGAGCTCAGGGACAGCACCCAGGCCAAGTTCAAGCCCCATAACCCACAAAAGAAAGAAAGAAAGAAAGAAAGAAAGAAAGAAAGAAAGAAAGAAAGAAAGAAAGAAAGAAAGAAAGAAAGAAAGAAAGAAAGAAAGAAAGGGTGTGTTCTAGGGGCTCTACCAAAACAGAAAAATAGGAGTAAGGAAGAGAATCTGTCAGGCAGCCTGGCTCTTCATGTAACACACCTAGGTGTAAGATCCTAGTGGGTAAGAGCATGTGTTTACACTAGCAAAAAAAAAGGATATTTTTATTTTTTGTCATTTGTTTTTCGGTATGAGGTTTTAACTACTTGAAGAAACAGCCAGAAGTTTTGCCTCTAGCTTGTTACACCGTGACCTTTGTGGGCCTGTTCTTCCTCTTGGGCTACATCAGGATTGAGACGCGCTGACACCTTCAAAGTATTTACTCCAAAGAGTGGCGGATGTTTGGTATAGCACAATGTGAAGTGTTTTCTATTAACGATGCATTCACCCAGGCTGATTCCCCCAGCAAAGGAGAGGCCCCAAATCACACTGCAACCCCACCCGCCTACCTTCTTCAATCCCCAGCCCCTCCCGCACGCCCGGGCTGAGTTCACACGCACACACGCATGCACTTCCGCGGAGTCCCGGCAGGGGGCGGACTCCTTCAGACGTTCCCACGCCTCGTCTTATGCGCAACGACGCCAAGCGGTTCTGCTTTACGGCCCGGGGCTTCCGCCGTAAAGCGCGCCGCCGCCGCCGGGAAGCCCACGTGCGTGTGTTGACTTCCTGGTGGGAAGTTGGGCTCTGGGCGAGTTCGCCATGGGCAAACGCCGAAGTCGAAGCCAGAGCCAGCTACTCAGTACCCTGACGAAAAAGCAGAAGAAGCATCTTCGGGATTTTGGCGAGGAGCATCCGTTCTATGACCGGTAGGCGTGAAGGGGCGGGGCTGGGGCCGGCGGGGCTGCGGCCTGCGGGGCGCCCGCGCGCGCCCGGGGCCCGGGTGCGGGGTTCCGCCCGGGGTGCGGGGTCCCGCCCGGGAGTCCGGGGTGCGGGGGACCCGCCCGTCGGGGGTGGTTTCCGAAACCGTCTGTGGAGACCTTCGGTGCCCCGCCACCCCCTCAGCTACCGCGGCCGCGCGGATGTCAGGGTTGAGGCTGGGGCCGGAGCTGTCCGCGACCCGCGGGGACCTCAGGGGAAGCCCCTGGCTCGGGCAGACCGAGAGCCCAGGCTGCCCGAGCCAGGCGAGCCAGGTTGTAATCTTGTAGGCGGGAGTCCTTTACCGTGTGACCCGTGTTTTTGCCATGCGATGTTCTTTAACCTGTTGACAGTACGCATCACCTCTTTGTTTTTGTTTTTGCTTTTGTTTTGCAGAGTTTCCAGAAAGGAAGCAAAACCACAGATTTGTCAGCTGGTAATTATATCTCCTTTGTACTAGTTGAATCTGGGTGGTTACCTTTAAAATTAGGTATGGGAAGAAGCTTGACTACATCTCCACTTTCTTTTTCTGGTTCAGTTATAAACTTTCATCTTAGTAATTCTGCTTAGTTGGATGTGCCGATGTCTTTAAAAAACTCCATTGTAATAAGACAGAAGCTAGATCTGAAAACTATCCCCAAGAGATGAGATCGTTAGGGCCTGATCTATCTTTCGCCTGATCTATCCTTCCTTCTTTCTTTCTTTCTTTCTTTCTTTCTTTCTTTCTTTCTTTCTTTCTTTCTCTTTCTTTCTTTCTTTCTTTCTTTCTTTCTTTCTTTCTTTCTTTCTTTCTTTCTTTCTTTCTCTTTCTTTCTTGGCCTGGTCTGTCTGTCTGTCTGTCTGTCTGTCTGTCTCTCTCTCTCTCTCTCTCTCTCTCTCTCTCTCTCTCTCTCTCTCTCTCTCTTCTTTGCTTAGCATTAAATAAAGAAATAATGAAACATAGTACAGAATGAACAAAGATCCCACTGGATTACAACACACTTAGAGAGCCTCCTCTTGTTCTTTTAAAACATAAACTAATGACGGAAAAATAAGTCTCGTTATGTCCTGACTTTCTCTATTTTAAAAGTTTGTTGTCAGGGCCGGGACTTTGGCCTAGTGGTAGAGTGCTTGCCTAGCATGCATGAACACCCAGGTTCCATTCTTGGGTACCACAGACATAGAAAAAAGCTGGAAGTGGTGCTGAGGCTCAAGTGGTAGAGCTCTAGCCTTGAGAAAGTCCAAGGACAGTGCTCAGGCCCTGAGCTCAAGCCCAGGACTGGCAAAAGAAAAAAAAAAAAAAAAAGGTGTCTTCTCTTGTAGACTTAGCATTCAGAGGATATAAGATCTTCTAACAATTGTGATTTAAGTGTTCTAAGTAAATTTAGTTCTGGGCTTGGGTGAATAGATCATGCTGCATAATTGCAGAACAACTTTTGTATTTAGGGAAGTCTCAATGTGTTGTCTTAGGGTGATGATAGGAAGAGTAGAATCTTTAAAATTTCCATTTTCCTTTAAGTCAGAGAGCTCAGACACTTCCAATTCTGAAAGTGAATCAGATGGTGAACCAAAACAAGTTTCTGGGTACCACAAACTGCTTGCTACATTAACAAATGCTTCTGAGGAGGAGGAGGAAGATGAGGAGGAGGAGGAGGAGGAAGATGATGAAGAGGAGGAAGACGATGGTGTGGTAGATGATGCAGACGTGAACGATGAAGATGATGGTAGTGAAGTCAGTGTGGAAGAAGAAACAGAATCTGCTGAAATACAGGACAGTAAGTTTTGGGGTTGGCTTCTGGATACATTATCGGCACTAAGTCATAGACAGTACCCAAGGGGGGTAGTGTCGTATGTTGTGCTTCAAAGTGATAACCTGTGGGGGCAATGCAGAGATTAATTTTATTATATTTGGGAAGCTGCTATGAAGAACACGCACCAGAAAAAAAATGCAGAAGTATTTGTGCTATTTTAGGGATTTGGTCGAGCCTAATGTGAGGTTCCTTGACACTGAGGAAGGACATAATTCTAGCATGTGGTACTTCAGTATATTGAAGAGGTAACTGTATTGCTTTAGGGTAACCAAGTTTGATGGAAGACATAAAAATATGTATTCAAGCAGTAGATTTGTATTTGTGTGGAAAAACAGCTGGCGAGAAGGTGTTGAAGTGATGTTGAGTCATTGTACACTGTCAAGATGTTTAGGGAGGACTTTTGGGAAGATACAGGATTAAAAGCTCAGAGGGACTCCATCTCACCCAGACCAGTAGATGACTTTAACTGTAGAATCAACCTTATTAGGTGTTTTTCACATACAATAAAATATTCCTGATTTTATATGATTGGATTATTTTCAGCGAATAATTCACCTATGTTACTACCATCCAAATTAAGACAGAATATTTCCATTATCACTAGAATGTTCCATCTGCCATTAGTTCTACACCCCAGACATCAGGCAACAACTGACCTATTTATGTCTCAGTATTATGTTGATCTGAATTTGTCTCAGTCTGATCTTATGAATTCATATTCACATGAATAGGATCAAACAGTAAGAATGATTATGCCCATCATTTGCTGTCCATGTCATGATTCATCTGTGCTCAGAGTCCAATCTCAGTATACCTGGTGACTCTATATCTTACTATCTTAGGTCCTAATGTCTGCTTTCCTCCTATCCTCGTTTTTCCCCTCTATGCTTTAAGGTATGGTATATCATTCTCATCTTAACAGGTCAGTTTTTCTTGGATAAAAATTCATTGCCTCAGATTTGGACTTGAGTTCTGAGTTGGTTTTGAAAACTTTTTGTTGTTCAAATTCTAAAAGTAATCTTTACTGAAAAATGTTAAGAGGTAGAGCCAGGTACTGGCCACACATGCCTGTCATTGTAACTACTCAGGAGACTGAGACCTGGAGGGTTTTTGTTGTTGTTGTTGTTTTGTTTTGCCAATTCTGGGGCTTGAACTAGGGGCCTGAGGACTGTCCTTGGGCATTCTCAAGGTTAGTGGTCTGCCACTTGAGCCATAGCACCACTTCTGGCTTTTTCAATGTATGTGGTACCAAGGAATTGAACCTGGGTCTTCGCGCATACTAGGCAAGCACTCTACCACTAGGCCAAACTCCCGGCCCAGGCCCTGGAGGATTTTGATTCAAAGCCAGCCTAGGTAGTAAAGCCTGAGATTGTCCAGTTAGCCAATAAAAAGCAGGACTGGAGGCAAGACTGAAATGGTAGAGTGCAAGTTGTGCAAGCAAACTAAGTGAGTGCAAGGCCCTAAATTCAGGCTTGCATTGTTACTCCCCCCCCCAAAAAAAAAATAAACAAAAAAAACTTTGAGATGAACATTTAACTTTATAACTTTCAACCTTTTTATGGATATGTGTATTGAATCCAACTATGTAGGGATGTGTGTGTGTATGTAATGATTTAGGGTATTTGTCTTAAGGTTTTTTTTTTTTTCTGCACTAATGTGCCATTAATCCTTTTCTGTGTCTAACGGGAACCTACACTCTCCAGATCCTATTTCTGTGACTTTTCCCGAAAATTCACATTTGCTGGTAGGTGCAGTTATGTGGCTTGAATTCAGGGTTTGTCCTTGCTCAGCACGTGCTATGCCACTTGAGCTAAATATGTAGCTTTTTGGCATTAGTTATTTTTCAGCAAGAGTCTCAGGTTTTTGCCTCAGACATTGAACGATCCTCCTTATGCTTCCCAGTTGCCCAGGCACAGGCAATTGAACACACCTTACATTACCTTTCTCTTTGCCTTCCTGCTGGCTTGCCTCTCTCCCTACTTCCCTCTCTCCATCCTTTTTCTCCCCTCCCCTGCCCCCTTTTTTTTTCTTTGTGGTACTAGAGTTTAAACTCAGGGATTTGGCACATGCTATGCAGGTGTTTTACTGCTTGAGCTATACCTCCAGACCTAGCTTCTTTTTATGGCAGTCCTGTGGCTTGAATTCAGGGCCTGGGTGCTGTCATCTGAGCACTACTTTGGGATTTTGGGTAGTTTATTGGAGATAAGAATCTCATAGACTTTCCTGCCCAGGCTGGCTTCAAACCACTATCTAGATCTCAGCCTTCTGAGTAGCTAGGATTATAGGTGTGAGCCACTTGAGTCCAGTTATTAACTTCTCAGTTATACTGTATCAAGTTCTAAGTGATTCAGTATCCATTTAATGCCCCATTGGTAGACAGCTTTTTTCAATCATTGCTTATCACAATAAGTACAGTTCTGAACATCATTTCAGATACATTCTCGTGTACCACTTTAAAGGAAGTTACTAAAACTGAGTATATTAGTGTTCTGCAGAGAAACAGATCATATGTGTGTGTATAGAAGGATATGTATCCGTATGTATAGTAAATATTTTCAGGAATTGGTGAATGTGATTGTGAAGGTTTGGCAGGTGCTAAATACCTAATGGGGAGGGTTGGTGGTCTTGAGGCAAAGGAAGGAGTTGTTTCAGGTCTGTGGACAGACAAGTGAAAGCCTACAAGGAGCCATTGTTGCAATTGAAGTTCAAAGGCATTTGGGCATTTGATATAAATCTGCTTAAGAGAGATCAGTCTTTTCTGTTTAGGACTGCAACAGAGCCCACTCACATTATAGAAAGTAGCATTTGCTTCACACAGAGTCTATTAACATGTATAAATCTCAACTAAAAAAAGTCTTACAAGAATATCTCCATTAATGTTCAGCCAAATACCCAGGCACTGTGACCCAACTACGTTAAAAAATTAACCATCATACCAAGTCAGTAAGCAAGCTTAATTTTGACATCTGAGCCTTCTGCCTGAATTATTTAACAGTTGTTTAAAAATAAATAGTGGGGGCTGGGAGGTTAACCTAGTGGTAGAGTGCTTGTATAGCTTGCGCAATGACCTGGGTTCAATTCCTCAGTATCACATACATAGAAAGAAAGCTGGAAATGGTTCTGTGGCTCAAGTGGTAGAGCTCTAGCCTTGAGAAAACATAAGGACAGTGCCCAGGTCCTGTGTTGAAGGCCCATAACTGGCAATAAAAAATAAATAAAAGTAAATAGTGGCTATGAGGATCACTGTTATACTAAAGAATTTTGAGTTCATATGTCAAAAGAACCATAATTATGTTAATGAGTAATTATTACAAAGTATTTCTCAAAACTATAGAGGTGGCGGTATCTGGTGACCCTGGAGAAAAAGATGGAGGAAAGCCACCTGGGACATCACAGACATCTCCAGAGGAATTCACAGATGCAAAACACGAGTCACTGTTCAGCCTGGAAACCAATTTTCTTGAGGAGCAAAGTGGAGACATCTGTTCTCTGAAAGCATCACAAGGTCAGAGCCCAGCATGTGGAGCTTGAATTCACAAGTACTTAGGGAGGTTATGCATGGGTCGGCGTATAGTCTATAGTTCTGGGAGGAGCAGCAGTAAACAGAGCTGGAAAGCTCTACTTTTCAAAGATACTTTGTGATTTTCAGTAGTCAGCCAGTGTTGAGGACCATATGGTTCATAAGTTGAGATTGTAACATAGTGCCCTGAACTCCAGGTGGAGAATGTAGTATCTTGTAGCACAAAGTCAGTCAATCATGCTGGGCACGGTGGCTCCCACCTGTAATCCTAGCTATTCAGGAGACTGAGATCTGAGGATCGTGATTCAGAGCCAGCCTGGGCACAAAAATCTTTGAGACTTTTATCTCCAGTTAACTACCAGAAAACTGGAAGTGGCGCTGTGCCTCAAGTGGTAGAGCACTAGCCTTGAGCTGAAGAGCTCTCAGGGACGGCACCCAGGCCCAGAGTTCAAGCCCCACGACCCACAAAAACAAACAAACAAAACCAAAAAAACAGTCAGTCATGGAACCTGACCTCAGGGATCTTGCTACCTACTACATGAGATACAACATATATACATATGTGTGTGTGTATGTGCATATATATATATGTATGTATGTATTGGGATGGATGCGTGAGGCAGGAGAAGGGACTTAGCAAAGTGGTAACTGTCTAGAGGGAAGGGCAGCTGACACAGTAGACCCTGGGAGATATTTGCCAGGGCTCAGGAGTAATAATATACTCATGAATGTGTAAACATGAGGTTGGAAGTTTTGGTTAGAAGGCTAAGAGGCAAAAGAATTTGAGGACCATGTAGCTAGAATTTGAAATTGCAACATATAAGTGCCCTGAACTCCAGGTGGGGAAGTGTCTTCCAAGGGTAAGCTGGGAAGTAGTATGGTGATTAAAAGAAATGCTTTAGGTAGGCAAACATGTTAGAAACTTTTTTTTTCTCCCCCCGCCCCCCAAGTCCCAGGGCTTGAATTCAGGGCCTGAAGTCTGTTCTAGGGCTTTCTCGAGGCTAGAGCTCTACCACTTCTGGCTTTTTGTATGTATGTGGTACCAAAGTCCTTATGCATGCTAAGCCAGCACTCTACCACTAGGCCAAACTTCCAGCCACATGTTAGAAACTTAAATTAAGCTTTGGACTGGCCTAGAAACTGGAGAAAGTGGGTGGGGAGAAGGATGTGTTGATTGACACCTTGAAGAACAATGGATCATCCACTAGGAACTCCCTGCCATTTGCACTGGTACACTGACTCTCAGAATTATTTTAACCTAGATCCATTTCTGCAACACGTGAACAAAGAACTGAAAGAAAAGGAAATTCAAGCTGTTGCCACAAATCCCAAAACTACCCAACAGCTAAAAGTAAGTGGTATTGTTGCTTGGTTAGCCCAGGCACAAGGGAAAAGAGAGAGAAGAAATGGGTGGCAGGAGGAAGGTGGTGAGGAGATGGGGAGAGAGAGAGAATTTGAAACCAATAAAGTTGAATTTGGGAGCATTTCAGGTTTTTGGATTGTTCCGTTTCCTTAAAGTATTAGTGGAAAGTGCTTCTTCGTTTTCATCATTGATATTTTCCATTGGAGTTAGTCTTTTATTGATAGACATTTTTATCAAGGTATTAACTACAGATACGTAGATGTAAAAAGTTTTCCAAAGGCATTTCTTGTACTCTTTACTCAGTTTCCCCCAGTGGTATCATCTAGCAGAAATACATCCCAATGATAGAATGGACATTGATGCCATCTGTTTCCTCTGTTTTTTGGCAGTCTGGTGGTAGAACTTAGAGACTTGTGCTCTACTACTTCATTATGTCATCAGCACCAGGCTTCGCCAGTTTTGTTCCTACTCAACAGTGTGAAGTTAGTTCTGTACAGTTTTGTTTTGTTTTGTTTTGTTTTTGGGTGGGGGGCAGGTCATGGGGCTTGAACTCTGGGCCTGGGCACTGTCACTGAACTCTTTAGCTCAAGGCTACCACCCTACTCCTTGAGCCATAGCCTGTTTTCTGGTAGTTAATTAGAGATAAGTCTCATGGACTTTTGTGCCCAGGCTTGCTCTGAACCGGGATCCTCAGATCTTAGCCTCCTGAGTAGCTACGATTATAGGCATGAGACAGTATCCAGCTAGCATGTAGCTTTTTGAGATGGGCTGTCCATTCAGTCTTAATCCTGGGAATGTTATCCAGAGTTTCATAGCTATCAGTAGTTCATTTCTCTTTATTGACGTTTTTGCTGAAGTGAAAAAAATTCCCAAATCATATCCTGAAAACTATTCCTAGGAAGCTGGGTCTGGTGGTTCACACCTGTAATCTTAGCTACTCAGGTGGCTGGGATCTGAGGATCCCAGTTCAAAGCTATCCCAGGCACTAAAGTCACTAAAGTCTATGAGACTCTTATCTCCAATTAACCATCAAAAAACCAGAAGTGGTGCTGTGGTTCAAGGGACGACGCCCAGGCAGAGAGTTCAAGTCCCACGACCATCTCCCCCCTCCCCCCATGGCCAACTAAATTTGGAAGACCAAGACAAAGCAGACAGAATTCTTATTCTGTAACTCATTATTAACATTTAGTACTGTGCTTAGTGTATATTGCGAATCTACTTAAGGAGGATTAGTTTCTATGAGAAATTGGGATTTGATGTCATAAAACTATGTCTGGATCCCATCTTTTTTGTTTGGATCTCACCTTTTTGGTTTTGGTTTTGTGGGTCATGGGGCTTGAACTCGGCCTGGGTGCTGTCCCTGAACCCTTCAGCTCCAGGCTGCCACCCTACTCCAACCGCGCCCCACTTCCTGTTTTCTAGAGGTTAATTGGAGATAAGAGTCTCAGGTCCTGGGCTGGCTTTGAACCTTGATCCTCAGATCTCAGCCTCCTGAGTAGCTAGGATTACAGGCGTTAGCCATCGTGCCCAGCTCTGTGTGTGTGTGTGTGTGTGTGTGTGTGTGTGAAAACAAATTACTGTTTACTATTTTTGGTCAGTACGAGGGCTTGAACTCAGGGCCCCAAAACTGTATAGTTTGCTTGAGCTGTGCCTCCACCTAGCTATTTCTCATTAATTGGAGGTAGAGTCCACACAACTTTTCTTTGTGGGCAGGTCAAGCTGCAGTTCTTCAAATATAAGCCTTCTGAGTAGTTAGGATTACAGCCATAATTCACTGGTTCCTAACTTTCAGTTACATTCTTTATCTAAAATTCTTTGCATTTTGGAAGCATCAAAATTCTTCATAAGTTTTGATACTTAGTTGTGCTACAGTATAGAAGAGCATTTAATTTCTTGCACTTCTTTTTGAGCTCAGCACTTCCTGTGTTGGACTAGGAGTATGTACTCTGCAGTTTGGAGAAGATTAGATGAAATAAAGTGCTGTGTCTATGTTGGATGGTATTATCCATGTCTAACAGCTCCTGATCTGTCTTTCCTCTAGTGGCCCATCCTCGGCCAGCTTGTCTTTTCATCCAAGTTTCAGAAGTTGGAAACATTTAAACCCCCAAAGGACATTGACTTACAGTCACTTCATCTCCAAAAGCCTCTGGAATCCACATGGACAAAGACCAATAGCCAGTTCCTGTCTGGATCACCAAAGTCAAGTGGTTCCTTCACTCCTCTCCAGAAAGAGCTCTTCTTAATTATGAATTCTTACCAGGACCTATTCTACCCAGAGAGGACGGCCCTGAAGAATGGGGAAGAGATTCGTCATGTGTACTGCCTGCATGTGATCAATCATGTCCTCAAAGCCAATGCCCATGTGCTTGGCAACAACAGCAGACGTCGAAGCCAGAAACTTGGGGTGGGTGATGACGATGACTTCAGAGACCAAGGGCTAACAAGGCCCAAGGTGAGTAGCAGCAGGAAAGCTTTATCTTCAAAAAGGAGACCATAGGGCTCCATCTAGGGGCTGGCCCTTGGCAGATACTTGAGTGATCATTGACTGGAATACTGAAGGGACCCAAAGTGAGCACGTGGAGTGACCCCTGTAGTAACAGAGCTCCGTGAAGTTTCTCACAGTGCAAACTAAAGAGGTGCTTCAGGGTGTTCTCTCTCTTTCCCCCCCCTCCTTTTTTCCCTCCTCCCTCCCCCGTATTGTACAAAGTAGTCTATGAATACAATATATCTTGATCAGTGTCAGTTCTTTCTCATCTCTCACCCATCTCTTGCCAGGATGATTTATTTATTTATTTATTTATTTATTTGCCAGTCCTGGGCTTGAACTCAGGGTCTGGGCACTGTCCTTAGACACTTTGCTCAAGGCTAGTGCTCTGCCACTTGAGCCACAGCACCACTTCCAGCTTTTTTTTTTGAGTATGTGGTACCTAGGAATTGAACCCCAGGCTTCATGCATGCTAGGCAAGCGAGCACTCTACCACTGGGCTACACTCCCGGCTTGATCTTTTAAAGATAAACTCAGAATATACATATAAATAACACCCCTTTGCTGATCTCTTCCTTATGATTTTTCAGCACTTGATATATCTTAGCTGTAGACAAAAACCCATATTCACAGAGGGCCCTGCTAAAGGAGTAGCAGGCTAGGATCAAGGATTCTCTCACTTTGTAAACTACTCCACAGACTTTGTGGCTTTAGTAGAAAAGCCTATTAATTCTGTCTATATTTTTCATGGTGCTGTGAAGCTAGACTTGTTAGCTGCTATCTTAGTCTATATCTGTCCACCTTGGAAAAGACTCCTCTTTTTGGATTTTTCTCATTGAGCTTAATAGGATTCTAGGACTTAAATATTGATGTGACTCTTAAAGAGATTTCTTTCTTTTTTTTTGCCAGTTCTGGGCTTGGGCTCAGGGCCTGAGCACTGTCCTTGGACTTTCTCAAGTCATAGCACTCTACCACTTGTCTCAGCACCACTTCCAGCTTTTTTCTATGTATGTGGTACCGAGGAATCGAACCTGGGTCTTTGTGCATGCTAGGCAAGCACTCTACCACTAGGCCAAACTCCCGGCCCCTCTCAAAAGATTTCTAATCAAACTTTTTTGTTGACTAACTGGGGAAAGCAGAGCTTTCTAGTTGGAATAGTAATCCATCCTTCTTAAATCTTGGCGTCCAGGCCTGCGGTGCACTGGTGAATCATTCCTTTGGCTGAGTTGATTGCTTTTCTGGGGAGCTACTCCAAAGTCTTGAACATTATATTTATAAGGTCTTCTGTTTTTATTCAGTGGCATTTCATAGACAAATAAGTCAGAGTACCTATTAAGCTCATTTATTACGGTGAATGGCATAATTTAACTGGGTCTATGTCCATTAATATTATTGTGAACATAAGATAGTTTGAAGTCAACCATTTATTAACTATCTTTTGTCTTTGCTCTTTAACAGTAACTAAAAAGTAACTTAAAAAAAAAAAGTCAGTGTCGTGGCTCACCTCTGTAATCCTGGCTACTCAGGAGGCTGAGATCTGAGGATTGCCGTTCAAAGCCAGCCAAAGCCCGGTAAGAGTCCTCGGACTCTTATCTCCAGTTAATCACTAGAAAATGGAAAGTGGGTCTGTGGCTTAAGCAGTAGGGCGATAGCTTTGAGATGTAGAACTCAGAGACATGGCCAGGCCCAGGGGTAGGGTACTGCTTTAAGCTGAAGAGCTCTGGGACAGTGCCCAGGCCCAGAGTTCAAACCCCATGACCCACAAAATCAGCACTAGCCACCAGAAGATTGTGGTTCAAAGTCAGCCCAGGTAGAATAGTATGTGAAACTTTTATCTCCACTCACTTTTGAGCAGAAAACCTCAAGAATAGCACTCAGACCCTGAGTTCAAGCCTTAGGACCAGCACAAAAAGCAAAAACTTAAAAAAACAAGTCTTGTTTTTCTATTGACTTACTGTGTTTTCGAAGTGATTCACCCCTCAATTTGGAAAAATGTTATAGGGAATGTGCTTTTAATCCTTTTCCACATCTTTTTGTCTTTTATTTAGTTACGTGTTCATTCAGTGGGTTTATGGGTAAAAAAATGTACTGTGCTAAAAGCCGGGCACTGGTGGCTCACACCTGTAATCCTAACTAACCAGGATGCTGAGGTCTGAGGATCTCAGTTCAAAGCCAGTCGAGTCAGGAAAGTCCCTGAGATTCTTATCTCTAGTTAACCATCAAAAATCCAGAAGTAGAGCTGTGTCTCAAGTAGTAGAGCACTAGCTTTGAGCAAAGAAGCTCAGAGACAGCACCCGGGCCCTGAGTTCAAGCCCTAGGGCTGGCACCAAAAGCAAAACAAACCAAAAGCCTGTTAAGAAATGAGGGACACTCCTTGCCTTTAGAGACCTTGGACACTTAGGTCTTTTGAGTTTTGCTGGAAGACACATCTGTTGCAGGCTAAAAGAAATTTCTTGATACTTGAGAAATTTCCATGAAGCCATGGAAGTGAGACATGGTATTGTGTGTACAAAAGCTGTCAGCTTTTAGAACTATGCCAGGTCCTGTACAAAAATAATGGCATAAGCTTGGTCCCTGGCCAGGGTCCGCTGCTGTGCTTAGGATTTTTGAGTTTCCCTTCCTTCTCCTTGCTCACACCAGGGCTGCCATGGCCCTCTCCACTCGGGTCCTCTCCTCTCCGCAGGTTCTGATTGTGGTGCCATTCCGGGAAGCTGCCTTGAGGGTGGTGCAGCTTTTCATCAGCCTCCTTGAGGGGGACAGCAAGAAGAAAATCATTGTAAGCAATAAGAAGAGGTTTCAGGGAGAATATGGATCGGATCCTGAGGAGAGACCACCCAACCTAAAGAGGCCTGAGGATTATGAAGCTGTGTTTGTGGGCAACATCGACGACCATTTCAGGATTGGTAATTTCTCCCTGTTCAAGATTCAGATCCTTTGGGACCTGAGGTGTAGCAGGAGTTAGGAAGCTTAGAAATTAGCATTCTCCCACTGGGTCACTCCCTCAGTCTCCAAAGAGAACCAGTATGCATTTGAGATGTCCACTGGCCAGGAGAAACTTACCTTGGCTCATGTGGTGTACACTTAGAATGGGTATGACAGGAGACTGGGAAAGGTCCTGATATTGCTGTCAGTTCTGGGTGAAACCTGAGTAGGGTTTAGTGAGTGAAAACAGAGAAAGGGAGGTTAATCAGAACAGAGGGCAGTGTTTCAGGCAGGAAGCCACGGAGGTATATGTATGGATGGCAGTGTCCAGACAAACCAGATTTCACATAGGTTTCAGTATGACTGCCAACACTTTGGTTGGTATATTTGCCTAACCTTCAGGAAAGAGATGTGGCTGGAAATAGAAATGTTTGTGTAAGGAGATGTCTGTCACACAGGTGAACCAATGAATAAAACAGGAACCGATACTGGTGGCTCACACCAGTGATCCTACTCTGGCTACTCAGAGGCTGAAATCTAAGGATTGCAGTTTGACGCCATCCTGGAGAGAAAAGTCCCTTGAGACTCCTCCAATAAGCCACTCAAATAAGCCAGGAGTGACACTGCGGCTTAAGTGGTAAAGCACCAGCCTTGAGCACAGAGACTCACAGGTAGCACCCAACTCCTGAGTTCAAGCCCCAGGACAAGCAAAAAAGAAAGAGGATTGGGGGGGAGTTGAATCTAGTCAGTGATAAAACAGTAAGCTGGAATTTCTGGAAGCTATTATGAAGAAAAAGCATTTCAGAAAGGGTGTGTTTAAGATCCATCTGTGCATTCTAAAATATGTCCATCAAATTGGTAATTGAGGACTGGTGGTGACCTTACAAAGGTCATTTCAGTGGAGACTTGCAAACCAGATGGACAGAAAAGTGAATGAGAAACTTGACTAGATAAAATTCTCTGGAGAAGTTGATTTGAAGGAATAGAAGAGAAAGTAGGAGTTTGGAGAGACTAGAGATGGATGGGAAAGATTGTTATGAGTATTAAAGCGCATTGAGTATGTAAGGGGAGGCTAGGGAGAGGGATGGTACTAATCTCATGGCGAATAATGAGTTGGTGTGCGTCCTTGGTGCTTTCTGTAGGAGTGGCAATACTTCAGCGAAGCATCCGACTCTATGCCCCTTTTTACTCCTCTGACATCATCATTGCCTCCCCCCTTGGCTTGAGGACTATCATTGGTGGAGAAGGAGAGAAGAAAAGAGACTTTGACTTTTTGTCATCTATTGAGCTTCTCATCATTGATCAAGCTGACATTTATCTGATGCAGAACTGGGAACATGTCCTGGTAATATGATTCTTTCACATTTAGAGGGAACCATTTAGAAGGTTGTTGTTTGCTTTTATATGTAGTGGTACCAGTATTTTTAAACTAAGTACCTGTGCTTGTTAGGGTGGCATTCTACCTCTTGAGCCATGGGCAACCTAAAATTCACACAGCCCCAGCCCAGAGGAATGTTATTTTTAGAGTGATGAGAAATTCTATGGTTTCAGTCTTTAAGGATCAAATCCAGAATACAACTTAGTTTGGATATAGAAATACTCAACATTTTCTGATTTTGTCTTCTTTTCTACCCACAGAAATAGGAATCATTGCTTAGTCAGTGATTAAACTATTCAGAAATGAATTTCTTGTTAGTGCTTTCAGATCATAGAACATATTTCTTCCTTAAAAGTCTTTCTTTGTAAAGAGAGGGGGAAAGAGAGAAAAAAAAACCCTCACAAGAAACATCTTTACCTATTAATTCCTGACATAATTTATACTAATTTTTTTCTGTCTGCTGAACATTTTTTGAGTGGCATTTTGCTTTATAGCAGTCTTTATCCTCCTACCATATGTGTGCTGTCGGTTTTGCTCATTTTGCACAGTCTTCATTGAAACATCCTGACCACAGAAAAAGGATTATTATTATTATTTGTGTGTATGTCTTTGCGGGGGGCGGGGCATGGGGCTTGAACTCTGGGCCTAGGTGCTGTCTCTGAGCTCCTCAGCTCAAGGCTACCGCCCTACCCCTTGAGCCACAGCCCCACTTCCCATTTCTAGAGATTAATTAGAGATAAGAGTCTCATGTTCTTTAGTGTCAGGGTTCTTTAGCACCTGGCTGGCTTTGAACCAGGATCCTCAGATCTCAGCCTTCTGAGTAGCTAGGATTATAGGTATGAGCCACCATGCCCGGCAAGGATTATTTTTAAGGCTGATAGGAATTCTCTCCTCTATTGTAACTGCCTTTTTTTTCTTTTCCACTCATTTATCTTTTTTTTTAAGTTAAAAATTTTTGAGTTAACATTTATAATATAATGGGATTTCATTGAAAAAATTCCATATATGCCCATAGTACACAGCCTCCATTATATTCCCATTCCTCTTTTTTTCAAGCACTATTGGTGGATTTCATTATGCTGTATTTCTATGTGTATATATGTTTGTATGCATATATGCACACATACATCTGTATATTATGTCCTTAGCTTCATTTAATCCCTCAGCATTCTGTCCTTTGCCCTTCCTTGCTCCCATGATCTCTACAATTCTAGACACTCCCATGTTTACATCATGTTTTAGTACTGTCATCATCATCATCATTATCATTTTAGGTCTTGATTCCTCAAATGAAGTAGAAAAGGAGATAATTTGACTTTGAATTGCGCTTATCTCACTCAATATGTTTTCTGGATTTTTTCCATTTTCCTGCAAATAATGTAATTTCATTTTTCTTTGTGGTTGAGGATCCCTGATATGGTTTTCTTTATCCATCCATTGATAGTTGAGCACTTTAGCTGATTTCACAGATCAGCAGTAACATGGTTATGCAGTGATCTTTCTTGTGTATTCATTTACTTTCCTTTGTATATATGACCAAGCAGGAAGAAAGTTGGGACACTTGAAGGGAATAAAATAGGGAATAAACTGACTATTCCAATACCCTTTGGTGTATATTACCAGATGAAAATATAATTCAAAGTCACATTGATGATTGTGATATTCCTTCATTTGAGGAGAGGTGGATGTAGTTGTTCTTGTCCCTTAATGAGAACCAGGTCTTTGAGGTAAAGCGCTGCTCTCCTTTTTTTTTTTTTTTTTTTTTTTGTCAGTTCTGGGCGTGGGTTCAGGGCCTGAGCACTGTCCTTAGACTTTCTCAAGGGTAGAGCTCTACCACTTGAGCCTCAGTACCACTTCCGGCTTTTTTCTATGTATGTGGTACCGAGGAATCGAACCTGGGTCTTTGTGCATGCTAGACAAGCACTCTACCATTAGGCCAAACTCCCAGCCCCTGCTCTCCTTTTTATTTCTTTCCTTGTGCAAGTTTGTAGTTAAGGAGCCTGTAGAGTGGCCAGGGTGATATTTTAGAAGTTCCTTATAACAAGAATATTCTAATTGGTGTTTTGTTGGTTTTTAAAGGCCCAGGAACTGGCCAGTTTCAGCTTCTCCTTGGGTGTTCAGTTGACTATGGGCAAGTAACTCACCCATCTGAGCTCAGTTTTCTTGCTGTAATTTGGGAGATGTTAGTATATGCTCTGTGGAGTTAACAGAGATAACAGGCTTGTAAAATGCTTAGCAGTTCCCAACACATAAATGCTCAATACACATTAACCAGCATATTGTTTTTGCTCAAAGCATCTGATGAACCACATGAACCTACTTCCCTTGGACTCCCATGGGGTGGACTTTTCTCGAGTGCGGATGTGGAGCCTCAATAACTGGTCCAAGTACTATCGCCAGACACTGCTGTTTGGGGCCTTGCAGGACGCCCAGGTCAACTCATTGTTCAACAAGCACTGTATCAATTTACAAGGCCAGGTGGGTTCCCTCCTGTGTCCTCTGGACCTCATGGAAATGCTGGTTGATGTTTGGGTATTAAAAGGACAGGATGGGGTTGTGACCAAGGGGTGGCTTGTCCCCTGAGGTTCTTGTGGACTCTTGGCAGGTGGCAGTGAGGAACGTCCCAATGACAGGCTCCATCAGCCATGTGCTGGTGCAGCTTCCACATGTCTTCCAGAGGATGGAAACAGAAGACCTCGCTTCCATGATTGATGCCAGGTGACCGACCTCCCATTGGGCCCCTCCAGGCCTTACAGAGCTTTGATTTTGGTGTTCCAGCTTAGAATAGTGTCATGCATCACTTTTATTGATTACTGTTTACCAAATGAGAAAAGGTAATTAAACTCTATCGTGCTGGTTGACCCAGGAGTTAACGGAAGCCCAGTTAAGGTGGCCTGGATCTCATGGCTGCCTGATGATAAGGTTGGCGTAGTCAGTCAGGTCTCCTCCTTTATTTAAAATCAAATCACTCTGCTTTGTACCACAGAATGGGCCATAGTGAATAGTATTGGTCACTTAATTTTTTATTGTACTTACCAAGTCATAACATTATATAATCTCCTTGAGAGGACGTCATGTTAGTCTGGGGGAGGGCGGGGGGCGGTGGTAATCTCTTAACATGATAATATTATCCACGTAGTGGACACTGTTGACTCTGTTCTAAATCATTTACCTGTTTTGCCTTTTCAATCAGGTTTAACTTCTTCATAAATAAGGTTTTGCCTCAGTACCGAGATGCTGTCATGTCCCATACGCTCGTCTATGTTCCTTCCTACTTTGACTTTGTGCGTCTCCGAAATTACTTCAAGAAGGAGGAACTGAACTTCACTCACATCTGCGAATACACTCAGAGGTCTGGTGTCTCCAGGGCCAGGCATTTCTTCCTTCAAGGAGAAAAGCAGTTTCTACTCCTAACAGAACGCTTCCATTTCTACAAAAGGTAAAATGGCCTCCTCTCTGAAGGGGCAGTGCAGTACAACTCACAGCCTGCTTGCTTCCCAGCCCAGGGAAGTGGTGTGCTGTGCTGTCAGGTCATCCCCTGCTCTGCTTCTGCAGAGGAGATGGGCTTGGGGCTGCACAGACTCCTCTGAATGCCAAGTGAATGTCTTGGTGGGTTGGCTGGTGGTTTCCTCTCCACATGGACTTTGCTTAGGAATATTATGGAAGGCAAAACATAACCTGTGAATAGATGCAGAGTGGGGCTGTGTGTATGCCCCAGTAGACATGACAGAATGCGGGCGGGGGAAGACCCCACCCAGCATGTGTGGTCTGGATGTGGTGCAGGCTGAACATGGTGCCAGGGCTCAGGAAGTGCCAGTGTTTCTGAGGTGGTGTGCATAGCCTTGTTATTGGGAACCAGGACTCTGGGTCTCACCATGTTGACCCATGAAAGAAAGGTTGCGAGTTGTGTAGTAAAGATTCCCCACCCACTGACTGACTGGATCTCTCTACTGGGCTTTTAAAATTTTTTATTTTTTAATTTTTTTTGCCAGTCCTGGGCCTGAATACTGTCCTTAGACCTTCTCAAGGCTAGAGCTCTACCACTTGAGCCTCAGCACCACTTCTGGCTTTTTTCTATGCATGTGGTACCAAGGAATTGAACCGGGTCTTTGTGCATGCTAGGCAAGCACTCTACCACTAGGCCAAACTCCCAGTCCCTCCACTGGGTTTTTTAATTCCCAAGTAGGTGGTTAGTGATACTAGCTTTCTTACTGTTGAGGGAAGTTGGAACCTTGGTGGCCTCAGGGCTGTATATAATATTGTTTTGCTGAGGATTTCTCTGTAAGCAAATAGAAAATAGAAAAATGTTTTTTTTCCTACCATTACCAAGATAGAAGTGCATTCTTTTCCTTCTTCCTCCTGATTTCAGAGTGCTATCTGGTGAATTTAACTTCTCAATTTACTGGTGTTTGTTTTTGTTTTTCAATTTAATTTTATTGTCAAGGTGCTGTACCAAGGGGTTACAGTTACATATATGTAAGGTAATGAGTACATTTCTTGTTGAACACTGCTATCCCTCCCTCGTTTTTCTTCCATTTTCCTCCCCCCTCAAGTTTTGAAGTTAATTTCCAATGTGCTGTTTTGTGAGTTATCACTGTCACATTGGTTCTCCCTTTGTCTTTTGTCTCATCATTTTGTTGTTCAGACACAGGGTGCCAAAATCAAATGCAGTGATGATTGGGGATAAACTCAAAAGTGGGGAAAAAAGAAAAAAAAAACAACTTCGCATAGTACATTAACAACAACCTCTTGTTTCTGTATCTTTGGAGTTCACTTTGGTTAGCATCATCTTATATGGTCATATGTACATAGCTATTGAGCTATTGTGATCCTCTTCTAGGACTATCCTAGACATAGACTGATTATTACAAATGAGGGAAACCATAGAATCTTTTGTTTGGCTTGCTGAGGAGTGCATTCATTCTACCTGAGATTCCCGTGCACGTAGTCGACTGTCTTCTGTTCAATGTGCCTTGGTGCTGGGTCCCATTTTTGTGTACTCTGATGTCACGATTGTGCTCTGTAAACATGTTTAGTTTTCTATGGGGGTGAGGGATAGTCCCTGTAGCCTGAGCTTGAGCTCAGGAGGGCTGGCATGACTTGACCTCCTTAGATATTCTGCTCACTAGCTCATCTGAGTGGAAAGTTGAGAAGGGACTCATTTGTGTTTCAGTAGGTCCATCTTGGGCAGAACAGGCTGTTTGGCCCAAGAGTGACCAGTGGTGCTGGACCTCACTATTGGCTTCGTTCCAGTAGGTTTTATCCAAGTTTTAGAGGGGAGTAAAAAGCCCTTGGCTTCCATTAGCTTGACAAGTGAAAGCAAGCCCTTAGAATGAAGTGAATAGATTGGAAAACTTCCCAGTATGATTGTCTGTAGGAAGTGTGAATTAAGCTGAACTGAGAATTGCTTTAAAATATTTCAGCAGTTTTACAGAGAGAGTTCATGTTGTCAAAGAAGCTTTTGAAGACAAGACAGCCTTATCTTTTTTTCTTTTTCTTTCTTTCTTTTTTTTAATTGCATATCACTCCTTTATTATACTGACCTGGAAAAAGATGTAGTAGTTATGCTCAAAGTGAGTATAGGGTCCCTGTGGCAGAGCCAAGCAACTAGAACATGATTCAGAAACCAGACCCAGTGAAACACTTGCACATGATTAAGAGGAATTACACTGCCACGGAACAAGGCAGGAGGGGTTTAAGTAGAAACAGGAAGCACTCCTGTGCTCTGAGGCCTAGGAGCTTTCCCTTACTGGTGTGACCAATGGCTTGTCTTCTGGTAACCACATTTGCCACTATTTCAACTGCCACAAAAAACCCTAGAAAGGTGTTTATTCGGTCTCGGTTTCTCTCTCTCTCTCTCTCTCTCTCTCTCTCTCTCTCTCTCTCTCTCTCTCTCTCTCTCTCTCTCTCTCTCTCTCTCTCTGTATATATATATATATATGTATGTATGTATGTATTATATATGTATGTATGTAAGAAACATACATGAGAGCATTGTGTATTATCTAAACTATTAAGTCACTAAAACGACCATTGAAGATGGGTCTGCTGGAGTAGTATTGTATTCTCTCTCTCTAAATTTTTGAGACATGGTGTCAGTGTGTAGCCCAGACTGGCCTCACATGATCCTCTGTCTTAGCCTAGTGCTGAGATTACTGGTATGTACCGTAGTGCCTGGCCATGGAGTGGTATTCTCCAGTTTTCTACATATTAATATAGCAGAGTAGAATTCAGTGTTTGTTGGGATAGCTAGTAGAGTAGGGCTGTCTCCATGCAAAGACGTCTTTCTCAGAGGAAAGGCTAATGATAGAGTGAATTGCAGTGGCAGTTTGATGAAACAGGGTGTTCTCCAGGGAGCTGGGGATGAGCCATGAGATAAAAAGGAAAAAAATGGTTAACCTTCGAATGAAATAAAATTCCCCTAAGAAGGTAGCACCATCAATGTATGAGACACAAGACTTTTCTAGGGGAAAAAAAAAAAGTCAGAACCATATCAATGTAATCTTTTGTTTTGAAGTTCCTGAGGGGACATCTGACCTTGACCTTAGCTCTATGGTGAGTCCCTAGAGTTCTTCCCCCACCCCCACCCTCAGCCAAGAAAGAAGTAGAAGTACTGAAAGCTGTGGAAACTTAATTGCTTCCTCCTGATGCCTAATGGGACCTCAGGCAGTATCTTGATGAACTTGAGACATCTGCCATGGAGTTAACATTTCTGCACAGTGACAAGAAAAGACTAATGGGAGTACATTTACAATTTGTACTGTTTGTTTTATGTGCTGGGTCTGACCTTATCTCCATTATGGAGCATTCTATCTTTAAAGCTTGATGGTGTTGATAATTAAGTTGTAAGTGCCCAGTTTCCTGTGACAGAATTTTAATCCTTGTCTGCTGCCTTCTCTACTTTACCTCAGCCTTTGCAGAGTAGGCTTGAGAAATGCACATATGTTTATTTTATTGTTAACTTTGATATGTGCTTTGTGTATGTATGTGTGTGCACGTGTGCACCTGCCTTCCAGTCAGTACTGGAGCTTGAACTTAGTACTTACCTTTTTTCACTCATTGTTGGTATGCCAACCCTTGAGCCATACTGCCAAGTCTAACATTTTGCTGGCCAATTGGAAATAGACATTTCTGGCTTTGTTGTCTCTGAACCAAGATAATCACATCAGCCTCCTCAGCTAGGATTACAGGCATAAGATTTTATCATTGTCTTAGACCAAGCATTAGTAATGCAAATATATGTAAAAAAAAAACCCTCTGGCTCTAATTAGGATAGCACTTGCTTTGTGTGATGGTTATTCTATTATTTTCCTCTTGTGGCATGGAGCTGTGAGAGTGAACTCTAACCCTGTAAAAAATATTGGGTAGCTTTGCAGGGAATTGTTTCTTGGGTAAACATAGCCTGTCTCTGCTTCACTCTGACAGGTATACCATAAAAGGCATCAGGAACCTGATATTCTACGAACTGCCAACATATCCTCACTTCTACAGTGAAATCTGTAACATGCTGAGAGCCACCAACAGAGGGGAGGAGGCCACGTGGACCTGCACAGTCCTCTACTCCAAGTATGATGCCCAGAGGTTAGCTGCTGTGGTCGGTGTGGAGCGGGCGGCCCAGATGCTGCAGTCCCAAAAGAATGTCCACCTCTTCATTACTGGAGAAAAATAAGAGTGTCGGGCAGGACCTGGTATGGAGTGTGACATATTGACCTTGTGCCCCCTGGGCCATTTCTGAAGAGACCTCCCATGAGAAGAAGGATGGCTACAGCGATGAGCTCTTGGCTGTGTCCTGATGCTTGTATGTTTTCAGGTGGTGTCCCTGGAAACCTCAGTGTCAGCTATCAGCCAGGCTTTGTTAAATCTCAGCTTTCACTCTCTAATTTATATACTTTTTTTAAAAAATGATTTTGCTTCTAATTTATTTCACTTGGAAAATTCTCTCAGATTTGCCTGTTTGTTTTGGCACTTTCTTAAAAGTAAAGCATCCACGTCACAGCTTGTGAATCTTGGTGAGAAATTGGAACACTTCTCACTGCTACATGTCATCTTAGTTTTTGATGGCACAGATTGTGGAAAACTGCTATTTTTCCCCAGCCAAATTAAAAAAAAAAAATCTTATATTTTACTTTAATTCAACCTAGAAAAGTACATCCATTTACTGATCTTTTAAGAACTTACAATGATAAAATATTTAATTTAGTTCAATTATGTTATATAAAGTCACATCAGGGCTTCAGAGTAGCCAGGATTACAGATGTGAGCCACAGTCACCAGTGCTGAAGTGTTTTTAAATAGATTTTTAAAAAATTACAGAGGTCTAATCTGAACTGTCTGGATGAAAGTAGGCTGTGAGCCTAGTTGGCCTGGTACTCGCAGGCTCTTAGGGGAAGTACCAGGGTTTGAATGTGGTTCTTTGAGCTTGCTAGCAGCTTCTCTTATCACTTAAGCCACAACCTTAGCCTTTTTTGCTCTTGTCATTTTTTGCATAGGGTATGATTTTTGTCTTAAGACTAGCCTCTGAATCCACAGTTCTCCACAGTTCTCCTGTTTGTGCCTGTCTGACATGACAGGCATGAGTAGCCGAGATTACAGTAGTCAATAGTCACTGCCCCTGGCCCCACCCCAGGTTGTTCTTCCTGTGTATACTTCTCCAAATGAGGAGCAATATCCTGTGTAACCACAAAAGTACCATATAAGCAAATTATCCCTGATGCATTATGGTTACCTACCATAAAGCCATTGAGGTTTTGCTAGATGTACCAGTCATGTCCTTACTGACAAGAGAATACAAATACAGTTCAGTTATCATTGCCTTTACTTGTTTGGTCTAGGGTCCTTCGTTCTGAAATAAAACCTAGTTTTCCCTTGGTTTTCTTGACCTTGACTCTGGTTTTCCTAGACTTAGAGGAGGTGAAGCATCTTAGGATCAGCATAGAAGATGTGCATCTGAATGGTGGTACCTCACCGGCTTGTTCCGTCACTTGTCCCGTCACCGACACTTAACAATGACTTGTCAAACGTGGCATTTGGCAGGCTTCCTGTAAAGTTACCATTTATATCAAGATAGATATAGTTTATTTTTCTTATTAGTTCAATCTGTTGCTATTATTTTTATTGATTACTTTTGGTGGTACTAGGATTTGAACTTGCTAGGCCTAGACCTGGTGCTTAACTTGGTATCTGACATTACCTTAAAGCTGGATTCTGTGTTCTCTTTAGGTAGCAGTCTTTTACTAAGTCATTACTATATATGTTCATTTTATTTTATTTTTGTCATGGGGCTTGAACTCTGGGCCTGGGCGTTGTCCCTGAGCTCATCAGCTCAAGGCTACCATCCTACCCCTTGAACCACAGTGCCATTTGCAGTTTTCTCGTGGTTAATTGGAGATAAGAGTCTCATGGACTTTAGTGCCCGGGCTGGTTTTGAACCTTCATCCTCAGATATCAGCCTGCTGAGTAGCTAGGATTACAGATGTGAGCCACCGTGCTTGGCTCCTTGCTATATTTTCTGACAAAAAGACATTGTAGGTTTCTCTACCCTAGTCCTGCATTCTCCTTCCTCCTAGTTTTGCACATGCTAGGCAAATGTTCTACTGAGCTACAGTCCCAGGTCTCTTTTTTTGTCCTAGTCCTGGGGCTTGAATTCAGGGCCTGGGCTTGAGCTTTTTTGTTTACAACTACTAGTACTCTACCACTTGAGCCACAGCTCTGCTTCAGCTTTCTGGTGATTAATTGGAGATAATCTTAGAGACTTTTTTTTCTATACTGGCTTCAAATCATGATCCTCAGATCACAGCCTCCTGAGTTGCTGGGACTACACACTTGAGACATTGGCTTATGTTTTTGAGACAGGCTCTCACTGTATAACAGCTCAAGCTAGACTTGAACTCGATACTTCTACCTTTGCTTTCCAAGTGTAGGGATTACAGACATGTGTTGTCAACCCTGACAGCCTTGCCCATTTTTAGTGAGAAATTATTTTGACATCTTAAGTTTGAGTGCTAGTTGCTGTAATGGTACCACTCACCTGGTTCATTCATCAGAGATTGGGAATATTTGCCATGTATGAATACATGCGCACATGTGTGCACATATTAGCATCTGAATTTACTTCTATATCTACATATTGAAAAACATGAAGTCACACTAGTACCCCCAACTACAGTCTGAAACCAGGGGTCCCTTGTAATTTTCTTCCATCCTACTTTACAACTTCTCAGACAGTGGTTACCTTATCTTCAATGTAGTAACCCAGAGTTGGTGTGTATTTTCTTATACTTGGATGTACTTAAATTTGCTTATAAGAAAAAACTATTGGGTTTTAAATTTAACTTAATAAATTTAAGCATTTGTATTTCTTTCTCTTTTTTCAACATTCTACAGATAGAGTCCTAAATTTTAGAAGATTTAAATGACAAATAGAAGCCAACCAAACTCATGCTAGTAAGAACTTTCTAGGCCAGGTGTGGCACACATCAGCAATCTCAGCTATGTGGGAGACATAGTTAAGAGAAGGAAATCCTAGGATGGCTCAGGCAAAAGTGGAAGACCCTATCTTAATGATAAAGCAAAAGGCATGGCTTAAATGGTAGAGTGCTTGCCTAATAGGCAAGTACAAAGGCCCAGAATTCAAATCCAGTAACACACACACACACACACACACACACACACAACCTTATATATGTCTACATTATGAAAAAAGAAATGAGTTTGCCTAAATGAGTTTGAGAAATAAGAGGCAAAAGGGCCACTATTGCACCCATCTTCTTGTTCCATATTCTTTCTCCTGTGAATTGTAACTCACCTTGCAGTAACCATCACAATTTACAAGGCTTTTAGACCTTCAGTTCCTCCGGCTTTCTACACATCCGTGCACCTGGATGTCCAGTCCAAACTGTAGCCCTAGCAATCTGCATTTTAGTAAGCAAGCAGCCCTAGTGATCTTCACATTGGAATAGCACCAGATGTGGCTCTGCTAATCTGCAGGGCACAGGATGCAAGTACGCGTCACAAAGTCCTCTTGCTTTGTTCCTGGCTCAGCACCTGGAAAGAAGATGCTTCTGTACCAGTCCTGCTCCCGAGTGGATTGGAAGTTCAATCTCTGCAGTGATTTCGTGAAAACAATGCTCAACATCTGGTATCTTTACACCCACTAAGAGTGAGGAGAGGTCACAGGATCTCGGATGGTAGTGTATGACAATAATGCAGGACTGGAATGACATGCCACCTTGGTATTTTTGCTTTTTGAGACAGGATCTTGCTATACAATCCAGGCTTCCTTCCAGCCCACAATCCTGCCTCAAGCTCCTGATGTGTACCACCATACCTTTCTGTTGTACTTCCTGTGAGTCTTACCTGCATACAACAAGCAGCGCCGTCAGAATGCTTAAAAAAGAAAACGAAACAGACAAAAGAATGGTCCTATCTGGGGAAGAGATAGAAAGTAAGACTTTAAAACTTTGTTTTCTTTCCACAGCTTTTCAGTTTTGAGTTGTGAATGCTGTTTGCAGCTGGCTGCACCATGTGCCATATTCAAACAACAAGAACAAGCTAATCATAGGGAAACCACAGCAGGCGGGCTAAACAGCCCTCCACTGGTTCCAAAGGGCTTATAATTGAGTGCAGATGGCCTCGGCAGGGCTCTCGATTGTGTCCCTGCAGACTCCTCAAGCCCTGGAGGACCGAGGGGGACTCCTGAGGTGTCAGCCCTGATTGTGCCCTCATGGGGGATAGGAGTGGGATGAGGGAGGGGCAGGTGGTGCTGGAGCCTGCTGACTGAGCTCAGCTTCAGGCGGCTCAATTTAAGTTTTGATGCATGTAGGATATGAAGACTGCAGAAGGCCTGGGGTGAGAGGGCAACAGTTGTATGTTCTTTATAATCTGCAGAAGAGCTTCATTGTGCAAGCTGAGAGATACCAGAAGTTTTCTGGAAAGGCAGACTGCTCCTTTCAGGGCCTTTCAGGGTGTATCCTCCAAGAGATGAGGGCTCTCCAGCTAGGCTTCGCTACTTCACCCCTTCTCTCGTGTTCCCTTGCTGGTCCTGTGGCTTGAACTCGGGGCCTCATATTCTCTCTTTGATATACATGTGCCAGTCCTGAGGCTTGAGCTCGCACTTGGTGTTGCCACTGAGCATTTTTTTTTTTTGCTGAAGGCTAGCACTTTACCACACCTCCACTTCTAGCTTTTAAATGGCTAATTGGAAATAAAAATCTCTTGGTCTGTCCTGCCAGAACTTCTTTGAGCTATGATCCTCAGATCTCAGCTTCCTAAATAGTTAGGATCATAGATATCAGCTGCAAATGGCCAGCCCCCTCTCCCAACTTTTGTTGGTGTTTCATCATCAAGTTCCAATTCCAGACCTCTCACTTTGGAAGCCTAGTAACAGAATTCTGAGCAAATTTCAGTCTGCTCACTCTTCTTTCCCTCCTTCCTCCCTCCTTCCCTTCCTTTCTGCCATTTCTTCTTTGTACTCTTCCTAGGGCTGGAGCTTAAGGGTTGAGTGCTGTCCCTAAGGTCTCGCCATTTGAGCCACAGCTCCACTTCTGGCCTTCAGACTTTCCTTCCTGGGCTGACTTCACACCATATTCCTCAGATCTCAGGCTACTCAGTAACATAGGCGTGGGCCACCAGCACTCAACATCAGTTGTTTGTTTGTTTTGTTTTTGGTCTGTCATTAGGTTTGGACTCTGGGCCTGGGAGCTGTCCCTGAGCTCTTCAGCTCAAGGCTACCACCCTACCTTTGAGCCAAGCCCCACTCCCCGTTTTCTAGTGATTCGTTGGAGACAAGACTCGCGGACTTTAGTGCCTGGGCTGGCTTTGAACCTCCATTCTCAGATCTCAGGCTCCTGAGTAGCTAGGATTACATGTATGAGCTACTGCACCTGGCTCAACATAATTTTTTTTTTAAATTGCAGTCTGATAGGAATGGATATGCAGCTAATCCATAGTAAATGTAATTTCTGCAAGGTGAAAAAAGAGCTTGCTTTCTTCTTGACCTATTCATTCCCTCCTGAGTGGAACCCATAATATCAGCTGACAGGAAAAACATGTTTCTCTCTTAAAACTTGCATTCCGGATCCTGGAGCAAGTGCTCTAACCAGAACTGCAATAAAACTGCATTTTGCATTCGGTTCTAAAGCAAAATAGGTATTCCCAACCACTGATCATATTCCTGCCTTCCTTCCTGAGGAAAATCCTTAGCTCTGCTGTGGATTGGGCTGCAAGCCTGGGTCCCTCTGTCTCTGGGCACACTGCTATTGTTCCTGTGGTAGGGGAGCTGGAGACCAGGGCTGGGAAGTCAGGACTGGGCTCTGAGGGCCCCAGGAGCGTGTGTCTTGCTCAGAGATCTGAACCTGCCTCTGGCCAGCAGCTCAACCCAGCTGTCCTCACTGCCTGCTGACCTCTCATGACCCTCACTGATGTTTTTCTGGAGCTTCTGGCTAGGCTGTTGTGGCCATCAGTTGGGCCTCTGCAGCTGGCTGTGACCAGTTAGGCTCTGTAGCCCCTTAGGGCACAGGGAAGGCAGGCCTTTTGCCAATTGGCTGATTTGGGAGCTGCTCTCAATTCCTGCCCATCTGTTCTCCCAGCTGAGCCAAGGCCAAAGCTGTTATACCTAGTTGCCAACCAGAGAATGACACAAAGCACATCACTGAAGTATCTGTTCCAGTGGTTGGCCGTGCTCGTCCTCACGGACCTCTGTAGCCCCTCTCCCAGCTGATTTGACTCTCTAGAGAGGGATGGCCCTGGGCTCCTAGCTGGAATTTTCCACTGATGTGCATGGCTTTCTGCCTTTGTGCTCTTTGTCAATCAGAGCTAGTCCAGAGCTGGGTCCAGGATTGCCCCTGCTACCTGTGGCTCTGAGCGGGTCCTCACCACTACTTCTCACTGTTCTTATTTCTAGAGTGGGGACCCATGTGTATCAGCCTTAAAAGAACTGGGAAAGAAAATGAAGACCTGTGTGGCCTGCCCAGGATCCAGTTATACTTGGCAGCTTAGTAAATCCTAGCTAGTATTATATATAGATTTTTCCTTCTACATTACAAAGCTAAAAAGTGGAAACAGTTAAAGACTTCACTGTTACTTTATATATATTACCTATATACTTCATACCTTTTAAATACAAGAGATTTTTGGAGTGCTTAGGAAATCACTGTGGGTATTCACTCAGCAGAGTCCATCTCAAGGATAAAGAAGTCTCTGCCATTAAACACCAGGTGGCACTGTAAACAAATGTAGGAAGGATGTCTTTGCCTCCCCTCAGATTTTTTCTTTTTTCTTTTTTTTTTTTTGCCAGTCCTGGGCTTGAGCTCAGGGCCTGAGCACTGTCCTTGGACTTTCTCAAGGCTAGAGCTCTACCACTTGAGCCTCAGCACCACTTCTAGCTTTTTTCTATGTATGTGGTTCCGAGGAATCGAACCCCGGTCTTCATGCATGCTAGGCAAGCACTTTAACCACTAGGCCAAACTCCCGGCCCCCTCAGATTTTTTCTATATCCTTGGGCTCCAGGATCTAGGGAAACCCAGAAACCCAGGCCCTTTACTGCCTGTCTCCCCCTACCTCCTCTCTTCCCTTCCTCTCTTTCTCATCTTTTCTCTTAGTCTTTTTCTTTCTCTTTTCTTTATATCTTTTTCTTGTTTTCATTTGTTATTAAAAAATAAATTTAAAGTAAATTATTCATAACTCCTTATTTAATTGTTATCTTATTTTTATTTTTGCTGCTGGGTCTTGAACTCAGAGGCTGGGTGCTGGCCCTGAGCTCTTTGCTCAAGGCTACCACTCTACCACTTTGAGCCACAGCATCACATCTGGTTTCCTGGTAGTTAATTGGAAACAGTCTCATGGCCTTTCTTGCCCAGGCTGGCTTCAAACCATGTTTTTCAGATCTCAGTCTCCTGAGTAATAAGGATTCCAGGCATGAGCCAGTGGTACCTGGCTCAGGAAACTTATTTTTATAGAGTAGTAAATATTATGTTTTAAGAAATAGGAAATTCCCAGGTACCAGTGGCTCATGCCTAGAATCCTTGATACTCAGAAGGCTGAGATCTTAGGAACATGGTTTGAATCTAACCTGGGAAGGAAGTCAGTGAGACTTTTATCTGAGCAGTTATTGAAAAGGTAGAGCTGCAGGTAGAGCTGTGGCTCAAGCAGAAAAGTACTGGCCCAAAGCAAAAATGCTCAGGCAAAGCACCCATCTCCAAGAGATGCTCATATCAAATCTCACAATTGCTCATTTTGTATTCATTTATTATTTTATTTATTTATTTATTTATTTTTGCCAATCAGGCTTGAGCTCAGGGCCTAGGGCACTGTCCTTGGATAATTTTTGCTCAAAGCCAGTGCTCTGCCACTTGAGCCACAATACTACTTCCAGCTTTTGCTGTGTATGTGGTTTTGAGGAATCGAAGCCAGGGCTTTGTACATGCAAGGTGAGTACTCTACTGGTAGGCCACGCTCCTTGCCTTGTTTTAATTTTGTGGTGCCTAAGCCAAATGGTCCCTTGCATCCCTCTTCCCTCTCAAACTCTCCCTACTCAATTTCTGCAGAGAAGAGATTTGTCATAATCTTAACTTTGGTGGTTGTATTTTTGTTTTTGTCTGGTTTTTAGTGTACATTAATCATACAGGGAAGATTTTCATTGCTACATTTCCATATATATTTACAATATATTCTAATCAATCTCACTCTCATCATATTCTTTTTCCCCTTCCCCAACCATTTCAACATCATTGTTCTATTTTCATATACGCAAACAAAACAATCTGCTGTGTCATATTCATCCTTTCCCCTGTAGTATTGTCCACACACCGTCTATTTCTCCTTTGCACTGTACAACAGCTGTCACAGGGGTTCTTTTTGGTATTTTCATATGTAGTTGCAATGCATCTCAAAGTTATTCATCCTCTTTTTTTTTTTTTTTCTCCCTCATTCCTTTTCCCTTCCTAAGCATTTCTCTGTTTACCCATGTATTTGCCTCCTTCATGAGCCTGTCCCCTTCTGTTCCTGTGCTGGGGCTGACGTCCTCCTACACTTACTCTTTGGTGTCTCTTTGGAAACCTTACTTCTCAGGCCAAGAGACGATGGAAACCATAGCAGTAAACAATGCATTGAATCCTTACTCAGGACTAAGGCTTGGGTGCTTTGACACCATTATCTGTCACTATTTTGCAGGGGGAACCGATCTCAGAGAAGTAAAGTTCCCTAAGGTTTAACAGCTAGTTAGTGGCCAAGGCCATTCATGTGATGGTTGCAGTGAGGAAAGGGTTCAGGTCCAGCAGTAGGATGGAAACATGTCTGCCAAAGGATTTCTCCCTTTCTCGTGGTACCTAGATCTTGTCAGTTTTTACTTGTACTCTGCCTATTATGCACCAGCTCATCCTTCCAGCACCCTTCCTATTGCTTTCTTTTGTTCAGCCTTTAGGGCTCTCTTCCTGGTGTGATCTTAACATTGTAACCTGGAAGTTTGGAATTTTAGTCCTCACTGCATCTTTTACCAAGCATGCAGCCTTTGGAAAATGACTTGTGGTTTCTTTACCTCACTTTCCTTCTGGTAAGCTGGAGGTGATGACTTCACATTACGGTGAAGTGAAATGACGTGTAATTTGAGAGTTCATTGCTGGAGTTCCCTTCCCTTGTGCTGCCCACTGATTCATTTATGTCACAACTATGTGCTGAGTGCCCGCAGTGTGACAGGAAGTACTGGACCCAGCAGTGCTGAGACACACATGTTTCCTGTACTCAAAAGAGTCTGTGTGTGGGTGAGGGGAGAAACAACTGAAAGCTGGACAGAAGTATAATTTAGGTGTTGTGACATGCTGGAAGAAAATAAGACAAGGTAAAAAGAATCAAGATGTCTCATCATCATGTCTTTTCCTCATTCCTCTACCTCTCAAAGTGTATGCATCTCCCAGGGCTCCCTGCAAATGGCAATCTCGGCTTTTCTAGGGGTTATCACAACCTACCCTGAGACAGAACATTAGCTGTGGTACAAGAAAAGCTCTCCAAATATACTGAAGAGGAATGCTGACACCATCACCCAGACAACCACCTGGCATGCCAGTTGCCAGGTGATAGATCTTCACAGTGGGTCTAGAGAAGGCGTCTACCTGGGGACAAAGGACTAGCCTTGCCAATAACCAAACTGCAACATCCACACTGTGTACATGATGAAGACACATGGAAGGAAACACCTAAGTTCTCTAGCAAGAACTCCCCTTAAAAAAATAAAGTCCAAGGAGACTTCTCGCAGGAGGCTGGGTTTGGGGGAGCCCCTTGGAAGCAGGTATTTTGCTCACTGGGGACATGCTGCATCTATAGGAGGTTAGCCAGCCTTCCTTGTCCTTGTGAGCCATCAGCCTCCTGCATCTCCTGTCTCTCCAGCTCCACAGTTGCAGTTTTCATGCTTTTTACTGAGCTACTCAGCATCCGAGCACAGACTCTTCCCCCAGTCCTAATCACTTCCCAGAATGTGGCCACCTCGCACTCCGCAATTGGAGGCTTTCCCTTCCCTTCTCTATTCTTGATACTGTGGAGAGGTGAGGTGTTGACAGGGGGGAATGGCTGTGAACACCTGTCACAGAGTCCTTCCGGCCCCTGCGACTGTGCAGGGAGCTTTCCCTGTTGGGTTCTGTGTGAGATGAAACCTGAGGCAAAGACTAAATTGAGCTGCATGATTTAACTCTCCAGGGTTGGGAAAAGAAGCCTTGAGGCTCTTGGGCATAGAAAGAAATGAAACCCAGTGGTTATCATTTATCAGGCTGCCTTAGGCCCTACAGGAACTTGCACTAGAGGAAATAGCAGCTGAGTCTTTGCTCCATCAGCGACAGGCTTCCAGCTGTGTCACCCTAGAAATCTGGCTCCAAAAGTAGTGGCATCCTTCACACCATCAAAACAAAGCAGAGTGATTTACTGAGACACTAACTTTGGCTGTTTTCGTTGCTGTAGACATGCCCACCAATTTCCACCAAATCAACTAGTGCTCCTTTTTCCTTGAACTTTTTTTTTTGCCAGTCCTGGGCCTGGCTCAGTCAGGGCCTGAGCACTGTCCTTGAACTTTCTCAAGGCAAGAGCTCTACCACTTGAGCCTCAGTACCATTTCCAGCTTTTTTCTATGTATGTGGTTACTGAGGAAGCGAACCCGGTTCTTCGTGCATGCTAGGCAAGCACTCTGCCACTAGACCAGACTCCTGGCCCCATTCCTTGAACTTTTAGGGGAGAAGTAAAACATTTTTCAGGCCAAGAGAACTTGGTCAGAGATAGAGAGGATGGGTCAGTGAGGGTTGGAAGAGAGCCAAGGAAGAGATTGAGCTTCTAGATTGAAAGACCACTGCAAATCCCCAGGCCCAAGCAATACAGTGAAATTTCTTTGATTAGAATTCAGATAATGAGCAAGTGATCAGAAGAGTGATGACTGGTCCGGGTTTTACTGGACCAGAAGGCTTCCTGAAAGGTAGTAGACTCAAAGACCTCTGCATAAATCTGGAAGGGCTGACACTTTCTTGTTCATTAGGAGAAAAAAAGTGCTAGATAGAATAAATGTGCTTACAAGAAATGAAATGAATGGGATGTTATTTAAACCCCTGGATTTCATGATGCAGAATGTATACTAGATTCAAAGTGAGTACAGCATCACACTCATCTTAAGGGGAGAGGGAGGGGAATGCTGTAGGAAAAGGAAAACCCCACACGGAACACACTGGTCATGTGAACATTTCACAGCCCTGGGTCAGAAAAGGTAGTTGGGTAACTTCTATTCTGGATAGTATATTCATATTAGCTTGTCAGGACTGCCATAGCAAAGAACCCAGACTTGGTTTTGATACCTGATACTTCATTTCTGGAAGCTCAAGGTTTAAGCTTGGTCCAGGTGGCTATTCCTGGGACCAGTCACCTTGGCTTGTAGATGTCTTCACAAGGCCTTTTCTGTGTGTACCTTCTTTCTAATCTTATAGGAGCACGAATCATATTGGATTGGGTTCCTCATTTTGCCTTTTTTACCTCCATGCTCTTGGAAAGCACTCTATCACGTGGGACTCTATCCCCTCTGTTGTGTTCTTTTAGTTTTTCAGGTAGGTAGGGTCCTGTAATATTTTTTTCTCTCCACCTCTTTTTTTTTTTTTTTTTTTGCCTGCACCAACCTTGGACTTCAATCTTCCTACTTCTACTTCCTGAATAACTGAGATTACAGCATATGCAACCATGCCCAGCCCCTATTTTCCCTGCCAGTCCTGGGGCTTGAATTCAGGGCCTGGACACTGTCCCTGAGCTGCTTTTGCTCAAGGCTAGCACCCTACCACTAAGTCACATTCCCAGCCCCCTTATTTTACCTTTTTAAAAACTCCCTCTACAAATATAGCCAAATTCTAATCTGTACTGGGGGCTAGCATTTCAAGATATAGATTTGGGGTGGGGCATGATTCAGTACAAAGAGTCCCCTTTCCGTTTTCTGACCAGATCTCATTCCAAATTCAGAAAAAGTCAGTGAGGAAAGAAGCTACACTTCTGGGAGAAAAAACCAACAGGAAGGAACAAATACAGGAGCTGTAGTTACTAAAAAAGAAGCTGAAAACTGGCCTCTTACCAACATAGGTGTTTTTTTAATTTCCACATAAGCTTTTGATACCTGGTATACCTGCCTTGCAAAGTCAACAACTGAGCCCCCTTCCTTGCCTCCCACCCACTCCTCCACTCTGCCAATAATCTGGAGGAAGCATGCCATGGTTTGACTTTTTTTTTTCTCCAGCCACCATAGAAGAAAGTCGTGGGGCTTCTTTGCAACAAGGTTGCAAATACTTTGCTACAGAAAAATACCCAAACCTCTTAAGAAGCAGCAAGCCCCCCCCCCTTTTTTTTTTTAAAAAAAAAAAAGGCCTTATTAGGCCACTTAGAGGGAAGAGCCTGGCTCTAGAAGAGTGCCCAGTGGTGTGGTGGTGGGTCTGTGAGAAAGGACGGCCCTCAGAAAAGGCCATGTTGGCATACATAATGACTTCTCCTGCAGGAGGGAGGTTGTTTTACAAGGACTCCATCTAGGGGCTCCTGGAGCTTCCTGTGGGGCCCACCAAGGACTGTCCCACAGACAGGCCTTCCTTCCTTGCTGCACCAAGCAGTGGCTGCTCTTTCTCCCAGGGAAGCACAGCTGCCTGCCTTGGTCCACTAGGGATTTCCTTCCCCGTCCACTGGGAACTCTGCTAGCCATTGTTGGGTTTCCTAACACTGCCCGCTCATTCATCTCTCCTATAAGGATTTACCAAGTTTCCATTTTGCATCCTCAGCATGTGTCTGCTGATTTGTCAAGAGGGCCAACGATAGCTTAGGAATGATGGACAGTCCTCCTAGCAGGTCATGCCAGAAGCATGATGAGCAGAACTGCTGGAGGGGAAATCAATGCTGGAGGGGAAATCAATCTCCCTAGCTGATTACTTTGAGTGGAAGCCAAGAGACGCAGAAACTTGTCAAAGCCACAATCATTTATCATTTTTGCTGCTGCTGCTGCTTCTTTTTCTTCTTCCTCCTCCTTGTCTCCTCCTCCCCTTCCTCTTTCTCCTTTTTCCCCTTCCCCTTCTCCTTTCTTCTTTCTTCTTTCTCCTGACAATGTGCCAAGACAGATCAAGAGCTTATCTCAGTGAAATCTCAAGTAGCCACTCGACATTCTAGGAGAAACAAGGCAGGCAATGCAAAATGCCCCCCTTCATTTGGGCATGATCCATCAGAAATAATCATTTGTAGTGTGTTTAGCTTTCTCTAAATTTTGAATTCTCAAATAAAACAAATTTACTTTGAAAAAATACCTTCAACTCATTTCTAGCTGGCTTTGGGATATAGCACATTTGGACAGGTATACATACTCATTTTCCATATTTATAGATTCACAGGAGCTTAGAGTTCTACCTGAGGCTTCCACCGCAGAGATGAAAGGGATGTTGAAAGAAGGAAAAATGAAGCACTTGCCCAAGGTTGCATAGTTAGCTAATGGGAGTACTGAAATTAGAACTTCATCTTTCACACCAAATTTCAAGCTCTGCGAATCATTGCAGAAATTTATTTAACTTTGGCATTCAGAGTGTGTGTCAATTGCAAAACAATTCTCCCCTTCCTTTCCTTCCCCTCTACTCCCCTTCTTCCCTCTCTGCTGTTTTGTATAAGGTTAGCCTTCTACTACTTGAGCCTCAGCTCCACTTTAGCTGTTTTAGTGCTTAATTCCTGCCCCAGCTGGTTTCAAACTGTGATCCTCAGATGTCAGATTTCAGCCTCCTGAGTAGCTAGGATTACAGGTATGAGCCACCAGCACCCTGCCCTACTGGCACTTTTCACAAATGAGTACAAAGAATTTGTGACTTTTGTTCTTAGAAAAATATGTAAAACTAAGCCACAAATCTATCAAATATTTTCAAACAGCATTCAAAAGCCACTGTCTCCAGAAATTCTTTTCAAACTAAAGAAACACATTCTCTCAATATTGTTGTACATTTTTGTAATGATTTATTAGATAGTCGTGTCTTCATTAGCCTCATCCTAATCCCCTTCCTTCTGGGAAAATTAACAACAAAAAATAACAATAAAATAAAAAATCCCACTGGCATCTGGGAGATTCTTAACAGCTCCAAATCTGTAAAGGTGAGAACTGGTACTGGATGCAGTCCATGTTAAAATATTGCATATTCGGAGTATGAAGGCAACAAAAACAATGTGAAAATCAAATAATAAAAAGTGAAGCTGGGTGCTGATGGCTTGAGCCTATAATCCTAGCTACTCAGAAGGCTGAAATCTGAGGATCATGATTCAAAATGAACCTGGACAGACAAGTAAAGTCCTTAATCTCCAATTAGCTAACAAAAAAATGGGAAGTGAGGGTGTGGTTCAAATGGTAGAGCATCAACAACAGTCTTGAGTAGGATAAAGCTTCAGTGAGAAAGTAAGGCCTTGAATTCAACTGCAGCACTTCATATATATATATATGAAAAAAAATCCCAATATGAAATGGAAATCTACTTTTAGAAAATAGATCTGGAATGCTTTTTAAGAAATGTTCAGCCTGTGAGCAACACAGGCTTATTTGCATTCACCCTCCCACTTTCCCTCCTCTTCAAACATCCTTAGGAGTTACACAGTTCCAGCAAGTTTCCCTTTTGAAATTCACTTTGTTTTCCAAGCCTCCAGGGCTGCAAGAGACTGTGGCTGGGGAAGGAGCTTCAGAGAGCTGGACACACCAAGAGCCAAAACCTGGGAACCTCCCTGCTAGGAACCACAGGACACTGAGAGCATCAGCCTGACCCGGAAGCCTGGTCGGCCTCTTTCCGCCCTAGACTTGGTTTTTTCCCAAGCTGTTTTCACATTCTTCCTTCTGGAAGAGATGGCAGCAGAAAGGAAGGAGGGGGAGGCTAGGAAGCTCTGTTCAGTGACTGCCTCGGCCTTGAGGACTGAGTTGATGGGGAAATTGTTCCTAATTAAATCACTTCATTAAAAACAACAGCAACAATGACAAAACAAAAGACACCATTTTCCATCTGAATGCACTCCGCAGTTCTCACGGTGGGAAATTTGTTGTTTTCATGAGCTGCAGTGGTTGAATTCCAAGGCTGTGGCTACTGATGGTTCCCAGAACCAGTGAGTGTATCTTGCAGATCCTGTACTCTGTGAAGGGTCAGGATTTCCAGGAAGGCAGGCAGACACAGCAGCTCTTTGTATGTCTATTCACTGGAGATGTGAAAACCAAGATGGGTTTTTCTTAGTTTGCAGGTTTAGGATAATTCTGAGCCCACAAGATAAGCAAATGAAATACAAACACCTTTAGTTAACTGGAAAGAAAAAATGGGCAAACAAGGCATCCTTTTGTGCAGATCCGCCTGTGATGGAAGAAAGTTGTGTTTGAACAGACTCAAAAGAACCACTGCCTTTCTTCAGTGTGGTTGCAGGGCAGCTGGAGAGGCGTTGCCGAACAGTGTGAGTCAGCTTTGGTTCTAATATGCGCGTGCTATGTGATCTTGGACCACTGGGATCGTTTCTCTCAGCCTCATATTCCTCGTCCATCAAGCTAGCTGGGTTAGCTGGTGAATGTGAAGACTCGTAGAGTCAAAATACGAAACATGCTAAATGGCAGAGAAGCTCTTGATCATCTTTAGAGATGAAGAAACAGAGTTATAGAGAGGAAGAAGCTTGACTCGAGTCCTAAAAGCAGAGAGTGGTAGTGTCTGGCTTCTGGGTGGCTGGAATTCTGTGAGCTGTGGTTTCAGTGCTGATATAAATGAAAACAAGTACTTGAACTGAGCAAAACTATGTTCTTTTTCTTTCTTCTTCTTTTTCCTCTTTTTCTTTTTCTTCTTTATTGGAGGTTGAACTCAGGGCCTTACAGGTGGTAGGCAAGTGCTCAACCACATGAGCCACACACTCAATCTTGTTTTATTTTAATTCTTTTTCAGAAGACATCTGATTATTATTTTTTTTTTTTCCTGGGGCTTGTCTCAAAAACTGTGATCTGGGCCAGGAGTTTGGCCTAGTGGGAAAAGTGCTTGTCTAGCATGCACAAAGACCCTGGTTCAATTCCTCGGTACTACATGCATAGAAAAAGTTGGAAGTGGTGCTGTGGCTTAAGACGTAGAGCTCTAGACTTGAGAAAAGCCCCAGGACAATGCTCAGGCCCTGAGTTCGAGCCCAAGAACTGACAAAACCAAAACCAAAACCAAAACTGTAATCCTCCTACCTATGAGATTACAAACAGGCATGTACCACCATACACAGCTGAGCAGGACTACTTTAATGTGCCAGTCACATTGTTCACAGCTTATACTCCCTGAGGTATATATATTGGCTAGCAAGATCCCAATCCCTTTTGGTTTGTGAACCAATCTTGCTCAAGAATGCTGTGGCTCAAGAGTCCCTGAGCCCCAAGGGTAGGGCGGTACCCTTGAACTGAAGAGCTCAGGGACAAAGCCCAGGCCCAGGGGTAGCATGGTGGCCTTGAGCTAAAGAGCTCAGGACAGCGCCCATGCTGAGTTCAAGCCCCATGACCCACAAAAAAAAAAAAAAAAGGTCCCTGAGAGCTCATGTTTTTCACATTCTAGTCTCTTGGGTTCTCTGTAGCTAGAGCCTGCTCCTGTACTTTTCTTCTTAAGCACCTTAAAAAAAATAACAAAACATGGTGTTTTCCCTTATTTTCTGAGACCATAAATGAAATCGGTAGTCTTCTGACCGCCACCTCCCTCTCAACCTTCCGGTTGGGTTTGACTTCAGTGGAAAATTCCACTGCAGCTTTCTATGGACAAATGGAAGCTCTTAAGTATATTGAATCTACAGAGATCCATTTACACGGTCCTCACAGCGTTGTTCTCTGTGTTCCTGAGATGATTAGATGATCATGTGCCCATCCTGCTGGCGACAGTGGTGTCCTGGGTGGGGTAGGATTGGGGAGGCACATGGATGGTGGCCAGTCATCTGTCACGAGTCATTGCTGTTACACTACGAAATAGAAATTTGATCAATATTTCCCCTAAGGGTTCACCATCTTCTGGCTCTTGGCTTCTCTTGTTGGCATAGAAACAGTGGTAGCTTTCTTCTTTTTTTTCTTTCTATCGGGAATACATTCTTCCTCACTGCAGTTTCCTTAAAGGCCTTCACCGCACAAGAAACTAGAAGTAGAACTGTGATTTGGCTTCTATTCAGCTCATTCTCATTTGGATTTTCTTGCTTTCCCTCCCTCCTGCTCTTCCTCCCTGTGTTCCTCCCATTTTTTCTCCCCAATCAAATCCTTTGCTCTCCTACCTTCTCCCCCTTCCTCTTGTCTTCCCTGTGTTTAAACATTCTTTCTAATTCAATGACTATGGATTGGGCTAGACAACTGAGCACCCAAGAATGAAATGGATTCTATCCCCCAAATCTCTCCTGTGTTGTCTTCTTTTCCCTTCCAGTGCCTACAGAGGCCTAGAAATTGAGGCATCATTTAGCATTAGGAAGGATTCTCTTATGAACAGTGAGAAACTCTTTGAAGACTCTGGTTTCATCATTCACACATTAGTGGAAACTAATTCAACAAAACGGCTTTTACTCTCATACTTAGCTAAACAACTGCCCTATAAAAGTACAGGCTCTGATTGGAGAATGAGAAACTCATAAGAAAACATGTACTCCCTTAGAAGAGTACAAGAATAATGTCCACCAAAAGAGATTCCTTGCACCAAGCCTCTCTTTCTCATCCACACTTCCGTGACCTCTAGTGTTCTTTTGAACCAAGTCTGAAGCATTTGGAGGATGTATAAACCTTTATTTTTCCAGCTGTAAAAGTCTTTGTTCTTACTCTCAGTAGTACTAAGTTAAATGTTTTCATTTACCTAGATAGAACGTTTTTTTTTGTTTTTGTTTTTGTTTTTTTTTTTTTTTTTTTTTTTGCTAGTTGTGGGGCTTGAACTCAGGGTCTGAGCACTGTCCTTGGGCTTTTCTCAAGGTTAGCACTCTGCCACTTGGGCCACTTCACCACTTCTAGCTTTTTCTATGTATGTGATACTGAGGAATCAAACCCGGGTCTTCATGCATGCTAGGCAAGCACGCTACCACTAGGCCAAACTCCCGACCTCTGGATAGAACGTTTTGTGAGATTCGGATTCTGACTTGTTCATACTTGCCATCTTGCCTGGTTGATATACAGTAGTGTGTGATAGATACTTGATAGATGGATAGCTGGATGGATGGGTAAGGGAATGAATGAATGAATGAATGATGAATGAACAGTCAGATACAAAGTGCTACAAGAGTAGCTATAATCGTAGCAATGAAGAAGGATAACCTCAGTTCAAAGTCAGCATTGGCAACATACAGAGTTTAGGTCCACTCAAGATACATAGTAAGACCTTCGCCTTATTTTGCTGAGAACTGATAGGGAGCCAAGCCACTTGGAGCAATAGCACTTCAAAAAGAATGAATGTTTTTTGGCAGTAAGCTTTCCTGGAGTGCCGTGGGAAGTGTCATGGGCTGTGTGTGCCGGGATGGTGGGGGTGATTCTGCTTCCATTCTAAGCCAAGAAGGAGATGGTCAAGGGAGCCGCCTGAGATTGCTCACCTGTGATTGCTCAGGATCACTTTCTATTCCACAGGACAGAGCCTTCCTTGAGAGTTTCCAAGGGTCTCTGGAGTTCTCAAGTGGGACTGAGTGATTTCACTAAAGGTTTCACTTATTGAATCCCAGGACTTTTCTCCAAATGTGTTTGACAGGGTTATGCCTATTCAGAGCAGTGTCCTTTTTAGAGATGGGTCTGAGCGTACAGGGTGACATGGGCACAGGGATGATCTCCAAGATAGGGAGGAGACCAAACATCTCCCATGATCCTACGGGGTCTGAGAAATCTGTGGTTACTATGCATGAGTGACTGCATGCATGGGCTGACCTATTCCCAGCTTCCCTGGTGGTAACAGGTGTGGTTTGCTCAACCACTCTTTATCTACTACCCATTGCCCTCCCTCTCCATTCCAAACCCTGTCCACCTCCCTAACTGGTGTCCTTTCTTTTTCCTTTGTCTTAGAAACAATGAGGAGTCACAAGCTGGCCACACATGCGCACACATCTCAGCAGTGAGTGGCAGCTTCTGATTCACGAGATGCCACAGGAGCAGTGGGAGGGCCGAGGGAAGACTGGCCATTCTGCCTGGCAGCCTTGTCATTCTCAGGGGCTGGAGTTCTATCTGTGTCAACAGGAGTCTGTCTGGGTATTCTTCATGTTGCTGGACATAGTGGATTCTGTTGTTTGCTCGGGCAGCAAATGGTTATTTTTCCCCCCTTTGCCAGTGATATTAGGATCAAGCTGAGAAATAAAATGTGTCCATGCCCAAGTAATGTCCATTTATTAGCTTCTGTGGGAGCATGTACATTAGGAAAATCACATTTTGTGTGGCTCTGTAGCCAAGGGAACGGCTTGTTAAAAATTTCCACTCAAGCAACCTCGAGCTAAGGATTTATATTCTGAAATGCTGGATCTATTTCACTGTAAGTGTTTACTGAAGAAGCAGAAAAATCCCACAAGCTCCATGAGCTCAAATGACTCTACTTGCATCAAGTCCCTATGGCAAAGTTCACCTTAGCAGAGGAGAACAGCTATAGGTCTATTGAGAGGGCAACCCAGGGGAAATGGCTGATACATGCTGTCTTTCAACAGAATGTCAACTGGCTTTTTCAAATGGCAGCCTGGAATTGACTGCAATTGCTTCCGAGGCTGCACAGGGAATAAGAGCAGGCTTCTAAATCACTGAGAGAAGCAGTTACCCACTTAATTTCAGGGATGGGAGGAGGTTACCTTAATTCTCCTCAGAAATGTCTCAGCAGCTCAACTGTGACTAAGATCGCAACATTTCACATTTGCATCTTGGCTTGAGATTAGCATCTTTCCATGGAAGATGTCACTAGAAAGCCCCACACATTAACCCTCTTGGTACTGGATGGTGCCAGCTTCCTAGATCTGGTGGCCTTCCTCTAACCCCATCAGCATGAATGATCTGAGCCTCTTGCGTGGATGAGTTTCCATGGGAAGAGTGAGCAGTACAAGGCTCTGGGATCCTGAGGGGGGTGGAGGTGGGAGAAGAGAGGTAAAGCTGATGAGGGCAGAAGGGTAAGAAAAAAATTGGCTCTGACAGCACAATGCATGCATTCCATTATTTTTGTGTGTGTGCCAGTCCTGGGCTTGAGCTCATGGCCTGAGCACTGTCCTTGGGCTTTCTCAAGGCTAGAGCTCTACCACTTGAGCCTCAGCACCACTCCTGGCTTTTTTCTATGTACGTGGTACCGAGGAATCAAACCCAAGTCTTCGTGCATGCTAGACAAGCACTCTACATCTAGGCCAAACTCCCGGCCCCTGCATTCCATTTTTATTCCACAGTCTTGTAAAGGAAAATTCAGCCAGTGAGAGTTCCAGTGTTTATCATTTGCAAATTTATGTAAGACTGGAATATTTCATAAAGCAAGCATGCAGCCTTTCATCTCCACAAAGCCACAGAAATACACTTAACAATGTCTTCCTGGTATGCTTTCTTCTAGCAGTAGAGGGAAATGCAGAAATGAAGAAGGCACTGAGATGAGGTGAACCCACTACAGAACTCCTAAGATAGGCCTAAGTGAGTCTCGCTGTTCCTTCTCCTCTGTTCTTCTCTGGGTCAGCTAAGCATGTCCAACAAAGAAAGAATTCCCCTTGTCACCCATTTGGTACTTGTACCTGTCACTTTTGTGTAACCTAATGTAACCATTCATGTTCTCTGGAAGATAGTAAGGCAAGGCCTTTGACCCTGACAACCAGCCAGAAAACACAAAGGCGTCTTGCCAAGTAAATGCTGCTCTCAGCTCAGCCCCTGTGGTCTTGGGTTCCCTCTGTTGTTCCTTAGGTTTCGCTCCTGGGATTGGCTTGCTTTCCTTGCTCCTCACAGATGTCCCTCCTGCCTACTCATTTTCTTTTTCTTTTCTTTTTTTTTTTTTTTTTTTTGGCTCTCTGTTTCCTCAAGAATAACTTCTGCCTAGGTTACCAGCTACATGCCTCTTTGTAATCCTAAAAGATGAATTCGGTCTGTTTCTTTCCTCTCCTCCACAAATAGCAAAAACAACAACAACAACAACAAGAAAAAAAACAACAACAACAACTAAAATGCCCTGCCTCACTGGGGCACCACAGACCTCATGATGTTCAAATCCCCATTCCCCACCCAAAGGAAAGGATTGTCTGAGCGTCAACTGCAACCTCTGAAACCATGAGCAAAATTAAATGTTTCCTCTCTTTTAACTAATTATCTCAGATTTCTTTTTTTTTTTGCAGCAACAGAAAACTAACCTATTTCCTTTATAAATGACCAATTCTCAATTATTCTGTTACAGTGATAAGAACTGGATTAAGGAAGTTGCCAAGACATTGATGTAACTGTTGAAGCTTAAACAGGCTGCCTTGTGTTCTTAGAAACAAAACAAAACAACTCAAGCTTCTTAGAACAGCCTGTGAGATAGACCTTAAGGTAAAGCTACTTAACTCCCGTCCTTTTCACTCTGTTGAAGCTACATACCCACCTCCTCCTACTGTCCCATTGCCATTTCTCAGGCCAACGTACTTCTTACTGTTTCCGTGACTTAACTGTGTTGTGTCCTCCAGTACTCACAAACCCCAGTGCTATTAAATCACCTCTTCAAAGATCTTCCTCTCTAAGAAGGAGGTCCCAAATTGGATTTAGGAAAGAATGATAGCTGTGACATAGATGGCCAGTCATTTGGGACAATTCAACTATCTTCTCAAGCCAAGGATGATTATGGTAGGCTTAACAAACTATTGAACAGAAAGAAAAAAACAGGGAATTTGGTATAGTTTTTATATTAAAAAAGAAAAGAAGATGGGCTGGGAGCATAGTCTAGTGGTAGAGTGCTCACCTAGCATGCACAAAACCCTGGGTTTGATTCCTTGGTACCATATACACAGAAAAATCTGGAAGTAGGAAGTAGTACTGTGGTTCGAGTGGCAGAGCACTAGCCTTGAGCAAAAAGTGCCCAAGGACAGTGGGTAAGCCCTGAGTTTGAGCCCTAGCACAGGCAAAAAAAAACAACAACAACAAAAACAAAACAAAACAAAAGCCAAGCTTGGGGCCAGGAGTTTGGCCTAGTGGCAGAGTGCTTGCCTAGCATGCACAAAGATCCGGGTTCAATTCCTCGGTACCATGTACATAGAAAAAAGCTGAAAGTGGTGCTGTGGCTCAGGTGGCAGACTGCTAGCCTTGAGGGGAAAAAAAAGAAGCCCAAGGACAGTGCTCAGGCCCTGAGTTCAAGCCCCAGGATTGGAAAAAAAAGAATCATAATTTTCCAGCTGAATAGGAAGCCTCTTCCAAGGGGGGAAGGGAGGAATCAAATGAGACATCTCTTCTCACCGTGACTATGACAGGCTCACCCAGTGGTTTGTAGTGACTTTAGCTTCTGTCACACTTCAGTGACAACTAAAATGCCTTGGAGATAAGGCAATGATTAGGAGACCTGGGGAAAAAAAATGAAAGAACATCCAGTTGCAGCCAAATAGCCCTGCCATCTATTAACAAATTATTATAGGCTGAAGTGGGCTTTAATGAGATTTTAACAAAAGAAATCTCGTCTCATTCCTCTGGGGCAGGGATTTTATTATGATGTGAATGATGAAGTGGGCGAGGGGCGGAGACGAGACGGAGGCCCCAGTGAAGAGGAAACCTGTGGTCCTGCCTCCTGCCTCTCCAAAGAGCTCCCGCTCCTGCCTGGAAAAAAAAAAAATAGGCCCTCACAACAATGCTCACAACGATGCTGAAGAAGGTTCAGTTTGGGACATGGCTTGAAGAGCCAGGCAAATCTGTAGGAAAACTGTGTTAGACTTTTTTTTTTCCTAGTCTGGGAATCTGTAGTGCTTTGGTTATCCTAGAGGGTATCAGTATTTTCGGGAGTCTTAAAAAAAGCAGAGGTCATAAATGATAGCACCGATCTGGAGAAACAATAGGGCTAACGAGAGTGAAAATCTGCCTCCTGCCATCTTATAAAACCACTGGGCTTTCAGAAGAGATGATATGAATCTAATGTGCAAGAGGGTAAAGGAAGAATTAGGTGCATGGAGCAGGTAAGAGGAAGCAAGGAAATTGTATAATCCAAGACAGTTGGATGTTCTACACCTCCTGATGAACTGGATTTTCCATTTTTATTTTTTTCACCCCTCTCATCTGTGTATTAAAGAGAAATATACAAGAGAGTTCATTACCAGCGGCTCATGCTTGTAATTGTAACTACTCAGGAGGGTAAGAACTGAGGATCTCAATTAGAATAGGCAGGAAAGCCCACAAGATTCTTCCCCCACTCCCAATTAACCACTAAAAAGTTAGCCATAGAGCTATGACTCACATAGTAGAGCACCAGTCTTGGCACAAAAGCAAAGGAACAATACCAAAGGCTTAGTTGAAACCCTAGTACTGGCACTCTGTTTCATCAGGAAATTACAATATAGTATTATTTCTGTAACTCAGAATTCATTGTATTTGAAATAGGAGCCTCTAGTACTTCACTGAAGAATAAGGAGGAATCTGCGGTGGTCCAAGAGAGTGCCTGAACTGTCAGTGTCATTCCTTAGGAAAGGGACACTGGGTTTCCCCTGGGAGGATTTTAGAACGTCATTAAGGCCCGATGAGTGAGCCGTCTATCAGCTGATGATGAGTTATGACTACTGACCCCTAGCAGCTACAATGCCATGTAAGATGAGGACATTTTTTGGTGGTAGAGTAACAACCAGAATAACTATATACCATGCTGGCTGTACTTCTCTTGAGACCAGTGGCAGCATGAACTGTTAAAATATTTAGTGTCTGATAAATGGGTGTGGAGTGGAGCAGCATTTCCCCTAATGGCTTACACTATGAGAAAGATTTAAAAGAATTGAAGGTGACGTTAAAGTGACATTGAAGATAAATCTCAGGGACATACATCTTTGGGGTCAGATAGCTCATTTTGTTAGAATATGGTGTTACTATTATTATTAGCTAACATTTATTAAACGCTAAGTTGCCTAGAACTGTTTCCAGTGGTTTATATATGTTAACGTAGGCACATTGATGATGAGCTAGTACTTTGTTGTTTACAATCTGTCATGGACAAATGCTGTTTTTTTTGTTTTGTTTTGTTTTTTTGGTGCCAGTCCTGGAGCTTGAACTTAAGGCATGGGTACTGTCCTGAGCTTTTTCATTCAAGGTTAATGGTCTACCACTTGAGCCACAGCTCCATCTCTGGCTTTTTCTTTTCCTGGTTAATTGAAGATGAGTCTCACAGATTTCTTTGCCTGATTTTCCTTCCC